>NC_057800.1:641082695-641390891 GCF_018294505.1 Triticum aestivum
AAACATGTCCTATGCGTGGCGGAGTATTACCCATGGCATTGAGCAGGTTAAGCAAGGTGTTATATGGAGGGTAGGCGATGGGGAGAGTATTAGGATATAGGAAGACCCTTGGATCCCGAGAGCCTGGTCACGCAAAGTCATCACACCGAGAGGGGGCAGCTTGCTAACCAGACTCTTAGAGCTAATTGACCCCGACATGGGTGATTGGGACGTTGAGCTAGTACGGGATACTTTTTGGGAGGAGGATGCAGCCTTGATACTCCAGATACCTCTGAGGGATGGTGCTGTGGATTTTATGGCATGGCATTTTGACCCAAAGGGGCTGTTTTCGGTTAGGCAGGCTTACAAGCTAAGGAGGACAATCTCTGAGACTGCGGGGCCTGCTGGTGGGGCGCCCCAAATAGAGGTTGGCAATCTGAATGATGGAGGACAGGACAAATGGAGAAGTACTCGTATCTGATGTTAATGTTCTAGCTTCTGTAGCTGACGCTGTAATGGGCGACTTAGGCCCAACTGTTGCGTAATAAAGCTTTATGCTTGCTCCAAAAAAACAAGTGTTGCGGGAACCGCCGCCATCTGCCGCTCCCAATCTCCACTCCTCCCGGGAGAGTTGAACCGCTCCGTTCGCTTTCCTGGAAACTGCTCCAGTAAGGTGATCGAAGGCGATCTTCGGCCTTCTCTCACCACCAGCGACGCCATGGCTCCTCGTCCTCTCTGTCTGCCGCTCCGGGGCGGGAGCGGACGGGACCCTGACAGTTTTTCTTCGGTAGGGAGATACGATAGGCATAGTTTTCTGTTAGAGGTGTTGCATCAATGGTGGAGATGGCGCCGCGTCGAAATAATCTGCTTCTGCTCTTTCTCCATCTCGGTGGCATTCTAATGGATGTCACTGAGGAGCAAGTGGCTCGGTCTTCTTGTCGGTCTTTAGATCCGGTGAGATTTGTGTCCGATGGTCGACGCACCATACTCACTCGGGCGGAGTTGGCGTTATCTGTTGTGGTTGTGTTTGGTGTCTTGCAGCGGGGTGTGTGGATGGCAGCAAATAGTGGCGTTCTTCTTCAACCGCATCGGATGAAGTTGACAGCGTTCGGATTGTTGACACCAGATTTTGGCATGGTCAAGAACTTAATTAATATGGCCTCAAATGAATAAGTGATCTACATAAAAAAGTTTCGTATTGTCGATATGAACATCTTTGAAGTTTGGGCCATCCCCATCCGATCTCATCTCGAAGGCCGAAGTTGTGTTCGAAATACTGAGATTTTGTATTCAGAACACTATTCGGCTGATTACGCCCCCAAGAAGGCCTCATATGGAAAAAGATTCTACATGAATTGTCTTCGTCTCGTCGAATCGATCAATTTTTATATAAATATCGTATCAATCTGATATCATATGTAAAAGTGACGGCCACCTAAGTGTGGCCCTATCACGGGGTAAAAGTTGGCGTGCCCCATCAGACATGGTGTTTGATGGGTAGCGCGAGTAACAGCCTGTTTTGCGTGAGCGATTCGTCCTTGAAGATGGCGTCGAATCAAAAAATGTTCAACACAAAGGTTATTCGTCTCGTCGAAACGGTCAAAATTTCTTTTGGTCTCATCTTCATCCGAGACCGTTTGGGGCTTGTGGGACCTAAAAACCGAACTGATGTTTCAGTCTTATCTAAATCCGAGTTCGGTTAATTTTGGAAAGATTTGGACGTGATTTGGACATGATTTGGAGTCCTTTTATTATACGAGAAGTCCATCCGACTCTTATATACCAAAGGGGCGACGGCTGATTAAACAACACACAATCGCACAAATCATCTACCACTTTTTATCTTTTATCTTTTCTCCTCAACCCTAGTTCTTCTTTCTTCCCCGTTCTTCGTTCGTTCTTCTTGTTGCAGGACGGCAAACCTCGAGGCCCTAGGGGCGGTCAGGTCGACCTAGGGCAACCCATAGCCGCCACGCACCCTGACGAGGTCCCTCCCGGGCGTGTGGGATTTCAGGTCTACAAAAGCACCCGTCAGATTGCTTGCGTGCCGCGCTTCCGGATGGGTCTCCTTCGACGCGAGCTGCGGTGCATCATCCTCGGCGTTGGAGGTACACGGTGACGTGTTCGTGTGTGAACAGGGATCTAGCTGACACGAGGAAGAACCTCGGCCGACGTGCCACAAAGTCTCTCTCTCGTCGCTTGCGGCGGTCCGGTTCACCGGCTCGGAAAACACCATTGTACGCGAAGATGCTCCTCTAGATTTGAGTATGACGACAAGTCCCCTCTTTCTTCCGTGTTGCCTCGGCGACTGCAGAAGACAATGGTGAACAGAGTTTTGGCGTGGCACAATATTCTGCTGGAGTGAAATTCTAGTATTACTTCTTATTAAGTCTTTGTTGCAATATAGCAAGACATCTACGCATGTCTCATGTGTTGACATTATGTATGTCTCGTGTGGTCACATTGTGTGTACTCTTTATAATCTGTTTTTCGAAAGAAATATATGTGGTTACTTAAAAAACAACAAGTGTCGCGGTTTTAGACTATATTTAGTTCAAAACCGTGATGCTTATTATGGATTAGAGGGATTACTAGTTAAATCTCATATAACTCAATCGAAAGATGATATATCTGCTCAGTCTCAAAAGATGTGTGCGTGCATCGGTTCATAAGGAGGAGTGTATATGTGTATGTATTTTTGAAATGGCAGGATTCCCGCATTCATTAAGAAGATAAGATTTGCTCGGTTAATTAGGAAAAACCAAGCGAAAACTAGATTACTCAGTATGAAAATCGAACAAAAACCATCACAACCGTTGAGCGGCACACGTAGGATATTCACTCACACCACTTAAAAGAGGGTCTCAGGGAGACAGCGCATGCATCATCGTCATCACTCCTCCCCTAGAGGCGTCATCGCCATCCCTATACTCTGAGAAAACGACTCCGACTCCGCCGTAGCTGACTGTCAACTCAACCCACACCACATAGGTCGGGTGGAACAAAAAGAAAATCCGCGCTGGGACTCAGCCACCTGCGACCAGACAGCGCAACTCCGACTTTGGCACGGAACCGCGAAGGAAAACTAGGCACGGCTGGAGTCGCCGAAGATCACCGAACGAACCACCTACTGCACATCATCGCATACCACTGGGCCCTGCCACTGCAGCTTCGACTTCGCAACAACAAACCAGTTGAGGTAATCTTGCGGACACGTCGGAGAAGAGCCGACTACCACAACCATTGCCGTGACTCCGACATTGGCTCCCCACAGGGGTCTAGAGGCCAACACAGACGTCAAAAGCAACCTTGCCGCCCACACGACACAAGTTATGTATGAGTGTCTGCATCTGTTTTATGTTAGAAAAAGAGTCTCAAATAACTTTCGCACCGCCTGATCAGGTTGGGAGAACTTGTTGGACGCGTGTTGCGTCAAAATACCTGATGTTCGCATAGGCGCGGCCCAACTGAGCCATCCCATTGCAGGGCGCTGTTTCATGCCGTCACAGATACATATGAGGACCCCATTTCATTGACCTTCGTCCTTTTATATCCCTTGTTAAGATATGTTACCTTGTTACTGCCCATAGGAAAAGTAATAGGTAGGGTGCTATAAAAGAGAGTAGGTGGAAACATTAATGTATCTTTTCAACTTAAAAAAAGCAAAATTAGCTATCTGTTATAAGCCGGCACATTGTAGCACCATTTCGTCTTGTTGTTTATTTGGTTTTCATTATTTTGAAAAGCAGTTGAACACTTATTTGTAACAATGGCGAACATTTTTAGATAATTCTTGAGCATTTTTGGAAAAACATGAACAACTTTAAAAAACCATCAACATTTTTTGAAGCGTAAACATCATTTTGAAAACACGAATAATTTTGTAAATGCGAATAATTTTGAAACCACCAAAAAAATTCAAATTATGAATACTTTTTAACAACAAGAACATTTTTTTAAATCCAACATTCTTTTGGTGAACGTGAGCAATTTTCAAAACACAAACATTTTAAGAAATGTACCCTCTGTGATCCATATTAATTAATATGAACCAGAGGGAGTAGATCTTATTAAAAATATGAACAACTTTTCAAAATACAATTTTTCATGAACTTATGAATATGTTTCATAAAACATGAACAATTTTTAAATATTAGATTTTCTTTAAAAAATAGTACTCAAAATGGAAATAAAAGGAAACAGAAAAGAAAATGGAAAAAGGAACAATAAACCCCCGATAAAACAGTAGACGAAAAAACAGAAAAACGATTGAGTCAGACCAGAACATTCTTGAAGTTTCCTAAACCATCAAAAACTTGAGATTTTCCCTTGAGATAGATAGAACCTTCTCAAAACCGATAACACCACCTCTTGGCTGGCCCAGTTGTTAACTAAACGTCGTTTTGTGTGTGTGTCGGAGAGCGTCAAATAGGAATCATCGGGAGCAACTAACGAATGAGTGCTCGTTCGGTTGCCCCGCAAGTGTCACCTCGGGTGGGCTGAGTGCGGACCACTTAACGCTTCCTCCGATTTTTTTAATTTTTCTGCATGCATTTTTGTTTTTTAGATGATTTTTTCTTCGGTTTTTCACCGGTTTTTCTTAGCTTTTGGGCAATTTTTTTTTTGCTTCCGCAAGAGGCATGGCCATGCACCTCGAAAATGAGAAAAAAATGTATTTTTTTCTTTCGTGAGAGGCACGGATTTACTTTCGCAGGAGGCACCGTCGTGCCTCTCGAAAACGAAAAAAAACGTGTTTTCTTTTCCCTTCTTCCGTGAGAGGCACCGATTTGCTTTTGCTAGACGTGCCTCTCGGAACAAGAAAAAACAATTTTTTTCCTTATGCAGGAGGCACGGGTTTACTTTTGTGAAGGAACAAATTTGCTTCTGTGAGAAGCACAATCTTGTCTCTTTTAGAAAGGAAAAAAAGTGCCTCCGGTTCCGTTTTTTCGTCCTTTTTCGTAAAAAAATAAAAGTTCATCAAAATCTATTAACATGTGATCTAGTTTTGAAGATCTCGACTCAAGGAATCCGACGGTGTAAATGGTTCAAAATTTAGACATACAGTTTAAGAGATAAAATATTTTGAATAAACGCATCTATGAAAAATGTGAAAACTCTCATGCGACAAGTGACGCAAATGTATTGCGCCACTTGTCGCAACCCGGAAAATGAGAGTGATCTTTACAAAGAGTGCTTTTTAATTATGATTTCGGAAATTATCTGGTTATACCTGGCTTCGTGCGGGATCGAATATGGTCTCGCCGCATGCGAGCCTCCTCCTTTTCGCTAGTAATGGGCTGACCGAACTAGGTTCCTGCACAGGTTCGTTTCTCTCTTGTTCTTTTTCATTCTTTTTTTTATATTTTGTTCTTGTTTTAAAAAATACATACACCCTCCGTTTCAAGTATATAAGGTGTATTAATTTTATCAAAATTTAAACATGTACATTATTTGACCAAGTATATAAGCGGAAGCATGTGCTGCGGCTCCCCAGGTGGGATCTGACTGGGGCATGACAAATGTTGAAGTTGAATCAGATTGCCAGGTCTTAATTAAAGCAATCCAGGGTATTGGGTCTCACCTTGAGCCGGGAGGAATCTTATTTAGAGAAATAAGAAATTTTGCAAGTTTGAATTTTAGTCATATTTCGTTTTCTTTTGCCCCTTGGCGTGTAATAAATTAGCGCATGCTTTAGCGGCCTTTGGTGCCAGTCGGCAGATTAATCGGCAAATTTGGGCTGAGGACCTTCCTGATGATGTTCGGATGGCCAACACTATTGCCGCGTCAGTGTGATTTATGGAATCGAAGTGTTCCATTTCAAAAAAATAAAAAATAGAAAAATATCATTATGTAAAGTACCAAATTTGTATCATGGAATCCATCACGAAAAGTATTTTCACATTTTGCTAATGTTGTATTGTAGATGTCGAGATTTTATTCTCTTATCTTGGTCAAACATACAAAAATTTGACTTAAAAAAATCAATACACCTTATATTCTGGAATAAAGGATACTTCAGAAATTAAATTGAAATGAAAATTAAAAACAATGGATTTGAACAAATTTAACACAATGCAAAAAATGTTATCATAATTTTAAAAAATGTTTTGTACACTTAAGAAAAACATATTTGTGGCATTCTACAAAATGTTGACGCGTTTAAAAAAACATGAGGTTTTAAAAAGTTATACAATGTAAAATAATATGTCTGTAATTACAAGAAATGTTGCATAGCATTAGAAAAATGTATGTTTACTTATAAAAATGTTCACGAGCTTCATAAAATATGTCTGTGACATTTAAGAAAAATTCCACACAATGTAGAATAATGTTCACATAGTTTATTTTTATCATATCATTAAAAAATCACAATGTACTTGAATTTTTTTGAAAAAATGTTCAAGAACATGTGTCTGAAAAAAAGATGTAATCATGTATTTATTTTTTAAACGTGTATAAAAAATATTTCAGATGTATAAGAAAAATGTACAATATGTATGAAATAAGTTGAAATCAAAGCATATATTTGAAAAAGAATGTTAATCATGTAAACATCAAAACATTTTTTGCTGATTATGTATTTTAAAATGTTTAAGTGTATAACAAATATACAACAAGTACGAAAAAACAAACATTGAAGTATATATTTGACAATAAACTTGTATAATTTTTTTCTGATGTATACGAAAAATGTACAACGAGTAAGAGAAAAAGTAGACATGTGTTTTAAGAGTTTCATATATAGTGGCTTATGATAATTTGAGCATAGCCATGACTTTTCCAATTGAGATTATAATTGGTGCAAGCAATAAAGTTGGCATCGCTGACATTGGTATCGACAACGGAGTTTACATTTACCTCTTACAGTGTCAATTAATTCATGGTTCATGGCAGCCAGCTCTTCATTTTACTCTTTAGAAATGAAATTCACTTTTTTTTGTGCTCGACCTCTCCACATCCATTGGGCATGGTTTTCTTGCATATCATCGAGTAGTTTCTTTGCCCCTTTAATTGGTCATCCCATGATGATTCCTCCAGCAATTGTATCTAGCATGGTTTTTGACATGGGGTTAAGAGCATTATAAAATGTATGAAGAATAAGTCATTAATCGATCCCATGATCCAGGCAATTTCTTATCCTCCTTCACGCGGTCCCATGCAAGCACTAGTGGCCTGCAATCTTCCTCCTGAAACATGTGATCTGAGATCAAAGTTTCATAATTATTATAGGGGGGCAAAACTTTGATAAAAACAACTGCAACATAAATTCCATGAATTTATAATTCCTTGGTCTAAAAGCTTTTTCTTTCCCCTCTCGCAAGGCGACTAGGGAAAGCCTTCTTCCCTTCGATCTTCGCCGGAGAGCCCGTGGATTCTCCTCCCCTATGCCCGCCGCTACGGCGGCCTATGGCGGGGAGGGTATTCTTGGTGCCTCGGCTTAGATAGGTAGGGTTTTAGTTCTCACAAGGGCGGCACTCGAACGAATGGCGACGCTTCTTCTTCGAGTCAGTCTTCGAGGTTCCAATCATCCTCAAGTTCGTTCGTCGGGACGGATTAGACGGTGCTCTGGCGTAGATTCCTGCCAACTCCTCGGAGTGGTGAGGTTAGCGTTTCTTGTCGTGCATATGCAACGACGAGATTTGATGTCAGGTTCTTCAGATCGATTCAAGAATTCAATGGCGAGGACTGCAACTCACGAATGTTGGTCCTTAGGGGCACGTGCACGAAGACTTCCCGGCTGTCATCGACAAGGTCATGCCGACTCCGGTATGGGAGCGGCAACAGCAGCGCGTCGGCGGCTCGTTCTAGCGGCGGCAATGGTCGTTCGGTTGCCCATGGACCTTGATGTAATTTTTATTTTGTCTAGGGTGTTTTGTACTTCTGGTGAATCTTTATAATAGATATGATATTTTCGCAAAAAATAAATAAGCTAGAAGCCATTTTTTCTCCCAAGGAGAAAGGAAATAGACACAACTTCAAAGCGTGTGGTTCATAATCATCTTTGATATGTGTCATATCACAAAGCTGAATAAATGGAAATGCATGTCGGCATCTTCGAATGCAGAGCTTTCAAACTGGTTTTGTTGAACCATAGTAGCAAGATGGGGTTTAATTTCAAATTGTTTGGCAGCAACATTAATTAATGTCTTTGGTGCACACATAAAGTCCTCATTCAGAGCAGCAAAGTCTCCAAATTTTCTTGCGATGATAATTTTTTGGGTTTTCGGTAACTACTCTAAGTAGAAAAACAAGTAAAGACAAGAATTAAAACCAAAACCAAAACTTAAATAATAACTCTAATCTAATGACTAGTGACATGTTGCCTCCATGGCAACGACGTCAGAAAAGGTGGCTGATGACCCTTTGAGATTCGATATGGATAGCAAGTAGTCTCCTTACCTTTTGCCTAAGGAGTGACCCTCGGAATCGAACTCATGAGGGAATGTGCACTACGACAAAGACTTAAACAAGTTATTGTTCTTGCAATAAGTTCCAAATTTTTCCTTGAACGATATGTGCAATCCTAGGTACCTCCAGGACCTTAGAATGAGAAGAAGACAAAAGTCAATTTTGTTGCGAAGCACACATACAATTTTTGTCAATTAAGAAATGTCATTCCAGCGATCCCATGCAAATGCATAGAGTTGCAAGGCCGTGCCTCAACCCATTGCCTTAAGCAATTACTCACACATCATGATCGGGTCATAGGAAGATGGTTGGGAAATGTAGCATGCAATTTTAAAAAAAATTCTACGATCACGCAAGATCTAACTAGGAGATGCATAGCAATGAGAGGGGGAGAGTGTGTCCACGTACCCTCGTAGACCGAAAGCGGAAGCGTTAGGTTAACGCGGTTGATGTAGTCGAACGTCTTCATGATCCAACCGATGCAAGTACCGGACGTACGACACCTCCGTGTTCAGCACACATTCAGCTTGATGACGTCCCTCGAACTCTTGATCTAGTAGAGGGTCGAGGGAGAGTTCCGACAGCATGACGGCGTGGTGACGGTGATGGTGATGTGATTTGCGCAGGGCTTCGCCTAAGCACTACGACGCTATGATCGGAGGAGTAAATTGTGGAGGGGGGCACCGCACACGGCTAAGAGAACAACTATTGTGCCTTTGGGGTGCCCCCCGCCCCCATATATAAAGGAAAGGGGGGGAGGTGGCCGGCCAGGGGAGGCGCGCCAAGGGGGGGGGGGGAGTCCTACTAGGACTCCACTCCTAGTAGGATTCGCCCACCCTTCCTTCCAACGGAGAGGGGGAAAGGGGAAAGGGGGGAGAAGGAGAAGGAAAGGGGGGCTGCGCCCCCACCCCTTGTCCAATTCATATTGGGAAAGCGGGAGGCACGCGCCACCTCCCGTGGCCTGCCTCCTCTTCTCCACTATGCCCCATGAGGCCCATTAACTTTCCCGGGGGGTTCCGGTAACCTCCCGATACTCTGAAAAATCCCCGAACCTCTTCGGAACCATTCCGGTGTCCGTATATAACCTTGCAATATATGAATCTTTACCTCTCGACCATTTCGAGACTCTTCGTCATGTCCGTGATCTTTTCCGGGACTCCGAAAAACTTCGGTCACCAAAACACATAACTCATAATACAAATCGTCATCGAACGTTAAGCATGCGGACCCTACGGGTTCGAGAACTATGTAGACATGACTGGGACACATCTCCGGTCAATAACCAATAGCGGAACCTGGATGCTCATATTGGTTCCTACATATTCTTCGAAGATCTTTATCGGTCAAACCACATAACAACATACGTCATTCCCTTTGTCATCGGTATGTTACTTGCTCGAGATTCGATCGTCGGTATCATCATACCTAGCTCAATCTCGTTACCGGCAAGTCTCTTTACTCATTCTGTAATGCATCATCCCGCAACTAACTCATTAGTCACATTGCTTGCAAGGCTTATAGTGATGTGCATTACCGAGAGGGCCCAGAGATACCTCTCCAATACACGGAGTGACAAATCCTAATCTTGATCTATGCCAACCCAACAAACACCTACGAAGACACCTGTAGAGCATCTTTATAATCACCCAGTTACGTTGTGATGTTTGATAGCACACAAGGTGTTCCTCCGGTATTCGGGAGTTGCATAATCTCATAGTCAGAGGAATATGTATAAGTCATGAAGAAAGCAATAGTAATAAAACTAAACAATCATTATGCTAAGCTAACGAATGGTTCTTGTCCATCACATCATTCTCTAATGATGTGACCCCGTTCATCAAATGACAACACATGTCTATGGTCAGGAAACTCAACCATCTTTGTTTAGTGAGCTAGTCAAGTAGAGGCATACTAGGGACACTATACTTTGTCTATGTATTCACACATGCACTAAGTTTCCGGTTAATACAATTCTAGCATGAATAATAAACATTTATCATGATATAATTAAATATAAATAACAACTTTATTATTGCCTCTAGGGCATATTTCCTTCAGTCTCCCACTTGCACTAGAGTCAATAATCTAGATTACATAGTAATGATTCTAACACCCATGGAGTCTTGGTGCTGATCATGTTTTGCTCGTGGAAGAGGCTTAGTCAATGGGTCTGCAACATTCAGATCCGTATGTATCTTGCAAATCTCTATGTCTCCCTCCTTGACTTGATCGCGGATGGAATTGTAGCGTCTCTTGATGTGTTTGGTTCTCTTGTGAAATATGGATTCCTTCGCCAAGGCAATTGCTCCAGTATTGTCACAAAAGATTTTCATTGGAACCGATGCACTAGGTAATACACTTAGATCGGATATGAACTCCTTCATCCAGACTCCTTCATTTGCTGCTTCCAAAGCAGCTATGTACTCCGCTTCACATGTAGATCCCGCCACGACGCTCTGCTTGGAACTGCACCAACTGGCAGCTCCACCATTCAATATAAATACATATCCGGTTTGTGACTTAGAGTCATCCAGATCAGTGTCAAAGCTTGCATCGACGTAACCATTTACAACAAGATCTTTGTCACCCCCATAAACGAGAAACATATCCTTAGTCCTTTTCAGGTATTTCAGGATTTTCTTGACCGCTGTCCAGTGATCCACTCCTGGATTACTTTGGTACCTCCCTGCTAAACTTATAGCAAGGCACACATCAGGTCTGGTACATAACATTGCATACATGATAGAGCCTATGGCTGAAGCATAGGGAATGACTTCCATTTTCTCTCTATGTTCTGCAACGGTCGGGCATTGAGTCTGACTCAACTTCACACCTTGTAACACAGGCAAGGACCTTTTCTTCGACTGATCCATTTTTAACTTCTTCAAAACTTTATCAAGGTATGTGCTTTGTGAAAGTCCAATTAAGCATCTTGATCTATCTCTATAGATCTTAATGCCCAATATATAAGCAGCTTCATCGAGGTCTTTCATTGAAAAATTCTTATTCAAGTATCCTTCTATGCTATCCAGAAATTCTGCATTATTTCCAATCAACAATATGTCATCCACATATAATATTAGAAATGCTACAGAGCTCCCACTCACTTTCTTGTAAATACAGGCTTCTCCAAAAGTCTGTATAAAACCATATGCTTTGATCACACTATCAAACCATATGCTGGAGCTTGCACACTTTTTTAGCACCTTTAGGATCGACAAAGCCTTCTGGTTGCATCATATACAACTCTTTTTTAAGAAATCCATTAAGGAATGTAGTTTTGACATCCATTTGCCAAATTTCATAATCATAAAATGTGGCAATTGCTAACATGATTCAGACAGACTTAAGCATTGCTACGGGTGAGAAGGTCTCATCGTAATCAACTCCTTGAACTTGTCGAAAACCTTTCGCAACAAGTCGAGCTTTGTAGACAGTAACATTACCGTTAGCGCCAGTCTTCTTCTTGAAGATCCATTTATTCTCTGTGGCTTGCCGGTCATCAGGAAAGTCAACCAAAGTCCACACTTTGTTCTCATAAATGGATCCCATCTCAGACTTCATGGCCTCAAGCCATTTCGCAGAATCTCGGCTCATCATCGCTTCCTCATAGTTTGTAGGTTCGTCATGGTCAAGTAACATGACCTCTAGAATAGGATTACCGTATCACTCAGGTGTGGACCGTACTTTGGTTGACCTACGAGGTTTGGTAGTAACTTGATCTGAAGTTTCATGTTCATCATCATTAACTTCCTCACTAATTGGTGTAGGCATCACTGGAACTGATTTCTATAATGAACTACTTTCCAATTCGGGAGAAGGTACAACTGCCTCATCAAGTTCTACATTCCTCCCACTCACTTCTTTCGAGAGAAACTCCTTCTCTAGAAAGGATCCATTCTTAGGAACGAATATCGTGCCTTCGGATATGTGATAGAAGGTGTACCCAATAGTTTCTTTTGGGTATCCTATGAAGACACATTTCTCCGATTTGGGTTCGAGCTTATCAGGTTGAAACTTTTTCAAATAAGCATTGTAGGCCCAAACTTTAAGAAACGACAGCTTAGGTTTCTTGCGAAACCATAGTTCATATGGTGTCGTCTCAACGGATTTAGATGGTGCCCTATTTAACGTGAATGCAGCCGTCTCTAAGGCATAACCCCAAAACGATAGCGGTAAGTCAGTAAGAGACATCATAGATCGTACCATATCTAATAAAATACAGTTACGATGTTCAGACACACCATTACGCAGTGGTGTTCCTGGTGGCGTGAGTTGCGAAACTATTTCACATTGTTTGAAATTAAGACCAAGCTCATAACTCAAATATTCACCTCCACGATCAGATCGTAGAAACTTTATTTTCTTGTTACAATGATTTTCCACTTCACTCTGAAATTCTTTGAACTTTTCAAATGTTTCAGACTTATATTTCATGAAGTAGATAGACCCACATATACTCAAATCATCTGGGAAGGTCAGAAAATAACGATACTGGCCACGAGCCTCAACACTCATTGGACCGCATACATCAGTATGTATTATTTCCAATAAATCAGTGGCCCGCTCCATTGTTCCGGAGAATGGAGTCTTAGTCATATTGCCCGTGAGACAGGGTTCGCAAGCATCAAGTGATTCATAATCAAGTGATTCCAAAAGCTCATCAGCATGGAGTTTCTTCATGCGTACACAATATGACCTAAATGACAATGCCACAAATAAGTTGCACCATCATTATTAACTTTGCATATTTTGGCTTCAGTATTATGAATATGTGTATCACTACGATCGAGACTCAACAAAAATAGACCACTCATCAAGGGTGCATGCCCATAAAAGATATTACTCATATAAATAGAACAACCATTATTCTCCATTTAAACGAATAACCGTCTCGCATCAAACAAGATCCTGATATAATGTTCATTCTCAACGCTGGCACCAAATAACAACTATTCAAGTCTAAAACTAATCCCAACAGTAGATGTAGAGGTAGCATGCCGACGGCGATCACACAACCTTGGAACCATTTCCGACGCGCATCGTCACCTCGTCCTTAGCCAATCTTCGTTTAATCCATAACCCCTATTTCGAGTTGCAAATATAAGCAATAGATCCAGTATCAAATACCCAGGCGCTACTACGAGCATTAGTAAGGTACACATCAATAACATGTATATAAAATATACCTTTCACTTTGCCATCGTTCTTATCCGCCAAATACTTAGGGCAGTTCCGCTTCCAGTGACCAGTCCCTTTGTAGTAGAAGCACTCAGTTTCAGGCTTAGGTCCAGACTTGGGCTTCTCCCCGGGAGCAGCAACTTGCTCGCTATTCTTCTTGAAGTTCTCCTTCTTCCCTGTGCCCTTTTTCTTGAAACTAGTGGTCTTGTTAACCATCAACACTTGATGCTCCTTCTTGATTTCTACCTCCGCAACCTTTAGCATCGCGAAGAGCTCGGGAATAGTCTTTTCCATCCCTTGCATATTATAGTTCATCACGATGCCTTTATAGCTTGGTGGCAGTGATTGAAGAAATCTGTCAATGACACTATCATCAGGAAGATTAACTCCTAGCTGAGTCAAGTGGTTATGGTACCCACACATTCTGAGTATGTGTTCACTGACAGAACTATTCTCCTCCATTTTGCAGCTATAGAACTTGTTGGAGACTTCATATCTCTCAACTCGGGCATTTTCTTGAAATATTAACTTCAAATCTTGGAACATCTCATATGCTCCATGACGTTCAAAATATCTTTGAAGTCCCGATTCTAAGCCGTAAAGCATGGCACACTGAACTATCGAGTAGTCATCAACTTTTCTCTGCTAGACGTTCATAACGTCAGGAGTTGCTCCTACAGCGGGTCTTGCACCTAGCGGTGCTTGCAGGACGTAATTATTCTGTGCAGCAACGAGGATAATCCTCAAGTTATGGATCCAGTCCGTGTAGTTGCTACCATCATCTTTCAACTTAGCTTTCTCTAGGAACGCATTAAAATTCAAGGGAAAGGTAGCACAGGCCATTGATCTACAACAGCATAGATATGCAAAAAAAAACTATCAGGACTAAGTTCATGATAAATTAAAGTTCAATTAATCATATTACTTAAGAAATCCCACTTAGATAGACATCCCTCTAGTCATCTAAATGATCACGTGATCCATATCAACTAAACCATGTCCGATTATCACGTGAGATGGAGTAGTTTTCAATGGTGAACATCACTATGTTGATCATATCTACTATATGATTCTCGTTCGACCTTTCGGTCTTAGTGTTTCGAGGCCATATCTGCATATGCTAGGCTCGTCAAGTTTAACCCGAGTATTCTGTATGTGCAAAACTGGCTTGCACCCGTTGTATGTGAACGTAGAACTTATCACACCCGATCATCACGTGGTGTCTCGGCATGACGAACTGTAGCAACGGTGCATACTCAGGGAGAACACTTATACCTTGAAATTTAGTGAGGGATCATCTTATAATGCTACCGCAGTACTAAGCAAAATAAGATGCATAAAAGATAAACTTCACATGCAATCAAAATATGTGACATGATATGGCCATCATCATATTGTGCCTTTGATCTCCATCTCCAGAGCATCGTCATGATCTCCATTGTCACCGGCTGGACACCTTGATCTTCATCATAGCGTCGTTGTCGTCTCGCAACCTATTGCTTCTATGACTATCACTACCGCTTAGTGATAAAGTAAAGCAAGTACATGGCGATTGCATTTCATACAATAAAGTGACAATCATAAGGCTCCTGCCAGTTGCCGATAACTTCTACAAAACATGATCATCTCATACAAAAATTTATATCTCATCACGTCTTGACCATATCACATCACAACATGCCCTGCAAAAAGAAGTTAGATGCCCTCTACTTTGTTGTTGCAAGTTTTACGTGGCTGCTACGGGCTTCTAGCAAGAGCCGTTCTTACCTACGCATCAAAACCACAACGATTTTTCATCAAGTGTGCTGTTTTAACCTTCAAGAAGGACCGACTGTAGTCAAACTCGATTCAACTAAAGTTGGAGAAACAGACACCCGCCAGCCACCTGTGTGCAAAGCACTTCGGTAGAACCAGTCTCATGAACGTGGTCATGTAATGTTGGTCCGGGCCGCCTCAACCAACAATACCGCCGAATCAAAGTAAGACGTTGGTGGTAAGTGTTGGGGATCGTAGTAGAAATTTAAACCTTTCAATAATTCAGACTTGTGTTTCATCAAGTAAATATACTCATCATCTACTCAAATCATCTGTGAAGTAAGAACATAACGATATCCACTGCGTGCCTCAGCACTCATTGGACTGCACACATCAAAATGTATTACTTCCAACAAGCTGCTTTCTTGTTCCATCTTACTGAAAACGAGGCCTTTCAGTCATCTTGCCTATGTGGTATGATTTGCATGTCTCAAGTGATTCAAAATCAAGTGAGTCCAAACGATCCATCTGCATGGAGTTTCTTCATGCATATCTACCAATAGACATGGTTAGCATGTCTCAATCTTTTCAAAAACGAGTGAGTCCAAAGATCCATCAACATGGAGCTTCTTCATGCGTTTTATACCACCATGACTCAAATGGCAGTGCCACAAGTACGTGGTACTATCATTACTATCTTATATATTTTGGCATGAACATGTGTATCACTACGATCGAGATTCAATAAACCATTCATTTTAGGTGCAAGACCATTGAATGTATTATTCAAATAAACAGAGTAACCATTATTCTCCTTAAATGAATAACCGTGTGGCGATAAACATAATCCAATCATGTCTATGCTCAACGCAAACACCAAATAACAATTATTTTGGTTTAACACCAATCCCGATGGTAGAGGGAGCGTGCGATGTTTGATCACATCAACCTTGGAAACACTTCCAACACATATCGTCATCTCACCTTTAGCTAATCTCCGCAGCCTTTTATTTCGAGTTACTAACGCTTAGCAACTGAACCGGTATTTATTACCCGGGTGCTACTAGGAGTACTAGTAAAGTACACAATAATATGACGTATATCCAAAATACTTCTGTCGACCTTGCCAGCCTTCTCATCTACCAAGTATCTAGGGTAGTTCTGCTTCAGTGACCGTTCCCCTCATTATAGAAGCACTTAGTCTCGGGTTTGGTTCAACCTTGGGTTTCTTCACTAGAGCAGCAACTGATTTGCCGTCTCATGAAGTATCCCTTCTTTCCCTTGCCCTTCTTGAAACTAGTGGTTTAACCATCAACAATTGATGCTCCTACTTGATTTCTACTTTCGCAGTGTCAAACATCGCGAGTTGCTCAAGGATCATCATGTCTATCCCTGATATGTTATAGTTCATCACGAAGCTCCAATAGCTTGGTGGCAGTGACTATGGAGAACCATCACTATCTCATTTGGAAGATTAACACCCACTCGATTCAAGCGATTGCAGTACTCAGACAATCTAAGCACATGCTCAACGATTGAGTTTTTCTCCCTTAGTTTGCAGGCTTAAGAAACTTGTCAGAGGTCTCATACCTCTTGACGTGGGCACTAGTCTGAAATTCCAATTTCAGTCTTTGGAACATCTCATATGTTCTGCGACGTTTCAAAAACGTCTTTGGTGCCACAATTATAAACCGTTAGTATTACATACCGAACTATCATGTAGTCATCAAAACGTGTATGTCAGATGTTTCCCAACATCTACAGACGATGCTCGAGGTTCAACACACTGAGCGGTGCATTCAGGACATAACCCTTCTGTGCAGCAATGAGGACAATCCTCAGTTCACGGACCCAGTCCGCATAATTGCTACTGTCAACTCTCAACTAAATTTTCTCTAGGAACATATCTAAAATAGTAGGACCAAAGCGTGAGCTACGACATAATTTGCAAATACCTTTTGACTATGTTCATGATAATTAAGTTCACCTAATCAAATTATTCAATGAACTCCCACTTAGATAGACATTCCTCTAGTCATCTAAGTGATACATGATCTGAGTCAACTAGGTTATGTCCGATCATCACGTGAGACGGACTAGTCATCATCGGTGAACATCTTCATGTTGATCGTATCCACTATACGACTCATGTTCGACCTTTCGGTCTTCCGTTTTCCGAGGCCATGTCTGTACATGCTAGGCTCGTCAAGTTAACCTAAGTGTATTGCGTGTGTAAATCTAGCTTACACCCGTTGTATGCGAACGTTAGAACCTATCACACCCGATCATCACGTGGTGCTTCGGAACAACGGATATTAGCAACGGTGCACACTTAGGGGGAACACTTTCTTGAAATTATTGCGAGGGATCATCTTATTTATGCTACCATCGTTCTAAGCAAATAAGATGTAAACATGACAAACATCACATGCAAATCATAAAGTGACATGATATGGCCAATATCATCTTGCGCCTTTGATCTCCATCTTCGAGGCACGACATGAACACCATCGTCACTAGCATGACACCACGATCTCCATCATCATGATCTCCATCATCGTGTCTTCATGAAGTTGCCTCGCCAACTATTACTTCTACTACTATGGCTAACAGTTAGCAATAAAGTAAAGTAATTACATGGCATTTTAATTGACACGTAGGTCATAAATAAATTAAGACAACTCATATGGCTCCTGCCGGTTGTCATACTCATTGACATGCAAGTCGTGATTCCTATTACAAGAACATGATCAATCTCATACATCACATATATCATTCATCACATCCTTTTGGCCATATCACATCACATAGCATACCCTACAAAAACAAGTTAGACGTCCTCTAATTGTTGTTGCATGTTTTACGTGGCTGCTATGGGTTTCTAGCAAGAATGTTTCTTACCTACGCAAAACCACAACGGTGATATGCCAATTGCTATTTACCCTTCATAAGGACCCTTTTCATCGAATCCGATCCGACTAAAGTGGGAGAGACAGACACCCGCCAGCCACCTTATGCATCAAGTGCATGTCAGTCGGTGGAACCTGTCTCACGTAAGTGTACGTGTAAGGTCGGTCCGGGCCGCTTCATCCCACAATGCCACCGAATCAAGATAATACTAGTAACGGCAAGCAAATTGAACAAATCATCGCCCACAACTACTTTGTGTTCTACTCGTGCATAGAATCTACGCATAGACCTAACTCTGATACCACTGTTGGGGATCGTAGTAGAAATTTAAAATTTTCTACGCATCACCAAGATCAATCTATGGAGTAATCTAGCAACGAGGGGAAGGGGAGTGCATCTTCATACCCTTGTAGATCGCTAAGCGGAAGCGTTACTAGAACGCGGATGAGGTAGTCATACTCATAGCGATTCAGATCGCGGTTGATTCCGATCTAAGCACCGAACAATGGCGCCTCCGTGTTCAACACACGTGCAGCCCGGTGACGTCTCCCATGCCTTGATCCAGCAAGGAGAGAGGGAGAGGTTGGGGAATACACCGTCTAGCAGCAGCACGACAGCGTGGTGGCGGTGGAGGAGCGCGGTACTCCAGCAGGGCTTCGCCAAGCACTACGAGAGACGAGGAGGGAGAGAGGTAGGGTTGCGCCTTGGGAGAGAGAGGCTCGTGTGTTGTGCAGCCCCAAAACCTCCACTATATATAGGGGCAAGGGCAAGGGGAGGCGCCCTAGGGTTTGCCCTAGGGGGCGGCGGCCAGGGCAGATGGGATCTCCCCCTTGGGTGACTTGGCCCCCAAGCTAGGACGTGGGAACCCTAGATGGGGCGCCCCAAACCCCTGGTCACGTGGGAATAGGTGAGGGGGGCGTACAGCTCCTTAGTGGGCTGGGTTTCCCCCTTCCCTTGGCCCATGAAGCCCCCCAACACTTGCCGGGGCTCCCGAAACACCTTTCGGTCATGCTGGTCATCACCCGGTACCTCCGGAACACTTCCGGACTCCAAAACCCTTCGTCCAATATATCAATCTTCACCTTCGGACCATTCCTAAACTCCTCGTGATGTCCGGGTTCTCATCCGGGACTCCGAACAACATTCGGTAACCGCGTACATACTTTCCCTATAACCGTAGCGTCATCGAACCTTAAGTGTGTAGACCCTATGGGCTCGGGAATAATGCAGACATGACCGTGACATCTCTCTGGTCAATAACCAACAGCGGGATCTAGATACCCATGTTGGATCCCACATGTTCCACGATGATCTCATCGGATGAACCATGATGTCAAGGATTCAGTCAATCCCATATACAATTACCTTTGTCTACCGGTATAGTACTTGCCCGAGATTCGATTGTCGGTATCCCGATACCTTGTTCAATCTCGTTACCGGCAAGTCTCTTTACTCGTCCCGTAACACATCATTCCGTGATCAACTCCTTGGTCACATTGTGCACATTATGATGATATCCTACCGAGTGGGCCCAGAGATACCTCTCCATTTACACGGAGTGACAAATCCCAGTCTCGATTCGTGCCAACCCAACAGACACTTTCGGAGATACCCGTAGTGCACCTTTATAGCCACCCAGTTACGTTGTGGCGTTTGGTACACCCAAAGCGTTCCTACGGTATCCAGGAGTTGCACAATCTCATGGTCTAAGGAAATGATACTTGACATTAGAAAAGCTTTAGTAGACGAACTATACGATCTTGTGCTAGGCTTAGGATTGGGTCTTGTCCATCACATCATTCTCCTAATGATGTGATCCCGTTATCAATGACATCCAATGTCCATGGTCAAGAAACCATGACCATCTATTGATCAACGAGCTAGTCAACTACAGGCTTACTAGGGACATGTTATGGTCTATGTATTCACACATGTATTACCGTTTCCGGTTAATACAATTATAGCATGAACAATAGACAATTATCATGAACAAGGAAATACAATAATAACCATTTTATTATTGCCTCTAGGGCATATTTCCAACAGTAAGCAGTATGACTATTATCGCCCACAACTCTTTGTGTTCTACTCGTGCATATCATCTACGCATAGACCTGGCTCGGATGCCACTGTTGGGAAACGTAGCATGCAATTTCAAAAAATTTCCTACGATCACAAAAGATCTAACTAGGATATGCATAACAAAGAGAGGGGGAGAGTGTGTCCACGTACCCTCGTAGACCGAAAGTGGAAGCGTTAGGTTAAAGCAGTTGATGTAGTCGAACGTCTTCATGATCCAACCGATCCAAGTACCGAATGTGCGACACCTCCGTGTTGAGCACACGTTCAACTCGATGACGTCCCTCGAACTCTTGATCCAGTAGAGGGTCGAGGGAGAGTTCCAACAACACGACGGCGTGGTGACGGTGATGTGATCCGCGCAGGGCTTCGCCTAAGCACTACGACTCTATGACCGGAGGAGTAAGCTGTGGAGGGGGGCACTGCACACAGCTAAGAGAACAACTGTTGTTCCTTTGGGGTGTCCCCTGCCCCCGTATATAAAGGAGGGGGGAGGAGGTGGTTGGCCAGGGGAGGCGCGCCAAGGGGGGGGGGGTCCTACTAGGACTCCACTCCTAGTAGGATTCGCCCCCTTCCTTCCAACGGAGAGGGGGAAAGGGGGAAGAAGGAGAAGGAAAGGGGGGTGTTGGGGAACGTTGCGGAAAACAAAAATTTTCTTACGGTTTCACCAAGATCCATCTATGAGTTCATCTAGCAACGAGTGATCGGATTGCATCTACATACCTTTGTAGATCACGCGCGGAAGCATTCAAAGAACGGGGATGAGGAAGTCGTACTCGATGTGATCCAAATCACCGGAGATCCTAACGCCGAATGGACGACACCTCCGCGTTCAACACACGTACGGTCAGCATGACGTCTCCTCCTTCTTGATCCAGCAAGGGGGAAGGAGAGGTTGAGGAAGATGGCTCCAGCAGCAGCACAACGGCATGGTGGTGGTGGAGCAGCAGTACTCCGGCAGGGCTTCGCCAAGCTCGTGACGGAGGAGGAGATGTGTTGGGGAGGGGAGGGGCTGCACCTTGGATGTCCTTTGCAACCCTCCCCTCACCGCTCTATTTATAGGGGAAGGGGGAGGGGGGCCGGCCCCCTCTAGATGAGATCTAGAGGGGGGGGCAAGGGGAGGGGGGCTTGCCCCCCAAGCAAGGCCCCCCCCCCTTAGGGTTTCCCCCAACCCTAGGCGCATGGGCCCTAGGAGGAGTGGCGCCCCAGCCCACTTTGGGCTGGATCCCTTCCTCATACAGCCCATAAGGCCCTTCGGGAGAGGTGGCCCCTCCCAGTGGACCCCCGGAACCCCTCCGGTGGCCTCGGTACAATACCGATATGCCCCCGAACCTTTCCGGTGACCGTATGACAACTTCCCATATATAATTCTTTACCTCCAGATTATTCCGGAACTCCTCGTGACGTCCAGGATCTCATCCGGGACTCCGAACAACTTTCGGATTACTGCATACTCATATCTATACAACCCTAGCGTCACCAAACCTTAAGTGTGTAGACCCTACGGGTTCGGGAGACAAGTAGACATGACCGAGACGACTCTCTGGTAAATAACCAACAGCAGGATCTGGATACCAATGTTGTCTCCCACATGCTCCTCGATGATCTCATCGGATGAACCACGATGTCGAGGACCTAATGAATCCCGTACTCAATTCCCTTTGTCAATCGGTACGTTACTTGCCCGAGACTCGATCGTCGATATCCCAATACCTTGTTCAGTCTCGTTACCGGCAAGTCACTTTACTCGTACCGTAATGCATGATCCTGTGATCAACCACTTGATCACATTGAGCTCATTATGATGATGCATTACCGAGTGGGCCCAGAGATACCTCTCCGTCATACGGAGTGACAAATCCCAGTCTCGATTCGTGCCAACCCAACAGACACTTTCGGAGATACCTGTAATGTACCTTTATAGTCACCCAGTTACGTTGTGACGTTTGGCACACCCAAGGCACTCCTACGGTATCCGGGAGTTGCATAATCTCATGGTCTAAGGAAATGATACTTGACATCCAGAAAAGCTACAGCAAACGAACTACATGATCTTTGTGCTATGCTTAGGTTTGGGTCTTGTCCATCACATCATTCTTCTAATGATGTGATCCTGTTATCAATGACATCCCCATGTCCATAGCCAGGAAACCATGACTATCTGTTGATCAACGAGCTAGGCAACTAGAGGCTCACTAGGGACACATTATGGTCTATGTATTCACACATGTATTACGATTTCCGGACAATACAATTATAGCATGAATAATAGACAATTATCATGAACAAGGAAATATAATAATCATTTTATTA
Source organism: Triticum aestivum (assembly GCF_018294505.1). NCBI lineage: Eukaryota > Viridiplantae > Streptophyta > Magnoliopsida > Poales > Poaceae > Triticum > Triticum aestivum. Next base: position 641,105,322 of record NC_057800.1, read on the forward strand.
TTGCCTCTAGGGCATATTTCCAACAGGGGGCAACTTGCACTAGAGTCAATCATCTAGTTACATTGTGATGAATCGAACACCCATGGAATTCTGGTGTTGATCATGTTTTGCTCTAGGGAGAGGTTTAGTCAACGGATCTGCTACATTCAGGTCCGTATGTACTTTACAAATCTCTATGTCTCCATCTTGAACACTTTCACGAATGGAGTTGAAGCGACGCTTGATATGCCTGGTCTTCCTGTGAAACCTGGGCTCCTTGGCAAGGACAATAGCTCCAGTGTTGTCACAGAAGAGAGTCATCGGGCCCGACGCATTGGGTATGACTCCTAGGTCGGTAATGAACTCCTTCACCCAGACTGCTTCGTGTGCTGCCTCCGAGGCTGCCATGTACTCCGCTTCACATGTAGATCCCGCCACAATGCTTTGCTTGCAACTGCACCAGCTTACTGCCCCACCATTCAAAATATACACTTATCCGGTTTGTGACTTAGAGTCATCCAGATCTGTGTCGAAGCTAGCATCGACGTAACCCTTTACGACAAGCTCTTCGTCACCTCCATAAATGAGAAACATTTCCTTAGTCCTTTTCAGGTACTTCAGGATATTTTTGACCGCTGTCCAGTGTTCCATGCCGGGATTACTTTGGTACCTTCCTACCAAACTCACGGCAAGGTTTACATCAGGTCTGGTACACAGCATAGCATACATGATAGACCCTATGGCCGAGGCATAGGGGACGACACTCATCTTTTCTCTATCTTCTGCCGTGGTCGGGCATTGAGCCAAGCTCAATCTCGTACCTTACAATACAGGCAAGAACCCCTTCTTTGACTGATCCATTTTGAACTTCTTCAATATCTTGTCAAGGTATGTACTCTGTGAAAGACCAATGAGGCGTCTCGATCTATCTCTATAGATCTTGATGCCTAATATATAAGAAGCTTCTCCAAGGTCCTTCATTGAAAAACACTTGTTCAAATAGGCCTTTATGCTTTCGAAGAATTCTATATCATTTCCCATCAACAGTATGTCATCCACATACAATATGAGAAATGCTACAGAGCTCCCACTCACTTTCTTGTAAATGCAGGCTTCTCCATCAGTCTGCATAAACCCAAACGCTTTGATCATCTCATCAAAGCGAATGTTCCAACTCCGAGATGCTTGCACCAGCCCATAAATCGAGCGTTGGAGCTTGCACACCTTGTCAGCATTCTTAGGATCGACAAAACCTTCCGGCTGCATCATATACAGTTCTTCCTTAAGATAACCGTTAAGGAATGCCGTTTTGACGTCCATTTGCCATATCTCATAATCATAGTATGCAGCAATTGCTAACATGATTCGGACGGACTTCAGCTTTGCTACGGGAGAGAATGTCTCATCGTAGTCAACCCCTTGAACTTGTCGATAACCCTTAGCGACAAGCCTAGCTTTATAGATGGTCACATTACCATCCGCGTCTGTCTTCTTCTTAAAGATCCATTTATTTTCTATGGCTCGCCGATCATCGGGCAAGTCATTCAAAGTCCATGCTTCGTTTTCATACATGGATCCTATCTCGGATTTCATGGCTTCCAGCCATTTTTCGGAATCCGGGCCTGCCATCGCTTCTTCATAGTTCGAAGGTTCACCGTTGTCTAAAAACATGATTTCCAAGGCAGGGTTGCCATACCACTCTGGTGCGGAACGTGTCCTTGTGGACCTTCGAAGTTCAGTAGGAGCTTGATCAGAAGTATCTTGATCATCATCATTAACTTCCTCTCTAATTGGTGCAGGCACCACAGGAACATTTTCCCGAGTTGCGCCACTTTCCGGTTCAAGAGGCAATACTTCATCAAGTTCTACTTTCCTCCCACTTACTTCTTTCAAGAGAAACTCTTTCTCTAGAAAGGATCCATTCTTGGCAACAAAGATCTTGCCTTCGGATCTGAGGTAGAAGGTATACCCAATAGTTTCTTTAGGGTATCCTATGAAGACACATTTTTCTGACTTGGGTTCGAGCTTTTCAGGTTGAAGTTTCTTGACATAAGCATCGCATCCCCAAACTTTTAGAAACGACAGCTTAGGCTTCTTCCCAAACCATAATTCATACGGTGTCATCTCAACGGATTTCGACGGAGCCCTATTTAAAGTGAATGCGGCAGTCTCTAAAGCATAGCCCCAAAATGACAACGGTAAATCGGTAAGAGACATCATAGATCGCACCATATCTAATAGAGTGCGATTACGACGTTCGGACACACCATTACGCTGAGGTGTTCCAGGCGGCGTGAGTTGTGAAACTATTCCACATTTTCTTAAGTGTGTACCAAATTCGTGACTCAAGTATTCTCCTCCACGATCTGATCGCAAAAACTTGATTTTTCTGTCACGTTGATTCTCAACCTCACTCTGAAATTCCTTGAACTTTTCAAAGGTTTCAGACTTGTGTTTCATTAAGTAGATATATCCATATCTACTCAAGTCATCAGTGAGGGTGAGAACATAACGATAGCCACCAGGAGCCTCAACACTCATTGGACCGCACACATCAGTATGTATGATTTCCAATAGGTTGGTTGCTCGCTCCATTGTTCCTGAGAACGAAGTCTTGGTCATCTTACCCATGAGGCATGGTTCGCACGTGTCAAATGATTCGTAATCAAGAGACTCTAAAAGTCCATCTGTATGGAGCTTCTTCATGCGTTTGACACCTATGTGACCAAGGCAGCAGTGCCACAAGTATGTGGGACTATCATTATCAACCTTACATCTTTTGGCATTCACACTATGAATATGTGTAGCATTACGCTTGAGATTCATTAAGAATAAACCATTCACCATAGGAGCATGACCATTAAACATATCTCTCATATAAATAGAACAACCATTATTCTCGGATTTAAATGAGTAGCCATCTCGTATTAAACGAGATCCTGATACAATGTTCATGCTCAAACTTGGCACTAAATAACAATTATTGAGGTTCAAAACTAATCCCGTAGGTAAATGTAGAGGTAGCGTGCCGACGGCGATCACATCGACCTTGGAACCATTCCCGACGCGCATCGTCACCTCGTCCTTCGCCAATCTCCGCTTATTCCGCAGCTCCTGCTTTGAGTTACAAATGTGAGCAACTGCACCGGTATCAAATACCTAGGAGCTACTACGAGTATTGGTAAGGTACACATCAATACATGTATATCACATATACCTTTTTTTTTGCCGGCCTTCTTGTCCGCTAAGTATTGGGGGCAGTTCCGCTTCCAGTGACCACTTCCCTTGCAATAAAAACACTCAGTCTCGGGCTTGGGTCCATTCTTTGGCTTCTCCCCGGCAGCTTGCTTACCGCGCGCGGCAACTCCCTTGCCGTCCTTCTTGAAGTTCTTCTTACCCTTGCCTTTCTTGAACTTAGTGGTTTTATTCACCATCAACACTTGATGGTCCTTTTTGACTTCTACCTCTGCTGATTTCAGCATTGCAAATACTTCAGGAATGGTCTTTTCCATCCCCTGCACATTGAAGTTCATCACAAAGCTCTTGTAGCTTGGTAGAAGCGACTGGAGGATTCTGTCAATGACTGCGTCATCCGGGAGATTAACTCCCAGCTGAGTCAAGCGGTTATGTAAACCAGACATAGTGAGTATGTGCTCACTGACAGAACTATTTTCCTCCATCTTACAGCTGAAGAACTTGTCGGAGACTTCATATCTCTCGACCCGGGCACGAGCTTGGAAAACCATTTTCAGCTCTTCGAACATCTCATATGCTTTGTGTCGCTCAAAACGCTTTTGGAGCCCCGGTTCTAAGCTGTAAAGCATGCCGCACTGAACGAGGGAGTAATCATCAGCACGTGCCTGCCAAGCGTTCATAACGTCTTGGTTCTGTGGGACGGGTGCATCACCTAGCGGTGCTAGTAGGACATAATCTTTCTTGGAAGCTATGAGGATGATCCTCAGGTTCCGGACCCAGTCCGTATAGTTGCTGCCATCGTCTTTCAGCTTGGTTTTCTCTAGGAACGCGTTGAAGTTGAGGACAACGTTGGCCATTTGATCTACAAGACATATTGTAAAGATTTTAGACTAGGTTCATGATAATTAAGTTCATCTAATCAAATTATATAATGAACTCCCACTTAGATAGACATCCCTCTAGTCATCTAAGTATAACATGATTCGAGTTAACTAGGCCGTGTCCGATCATCACGTGAGACGGACTAGTCAACATCGGTGAACATCTTCATGTTGATCATATCTTCTATACGACTCATGCTCGACCTTTCGGTCTTCTGTGTTCCGAGGCCATGTCTGTACATGCTAGGCTCGCCAAGTCAACCTAAGTGTTTCGCGTGTGTAAATCTGTCTTACACCCGTTGTATGTGAACGTTGGAATCTATCACACCCGATCATCACGTGGTGATTCGAAACAACGAACTGTCGCAACGGTGCACAGTTAGGGGGAACACTTTCTTGAAATTATTATGAGGGATCATCTTATTTACTACCGCCGTTCTAAGTAAACAAGATGCAAAAACATGATAAACATCACATGCAATCAAATAATAATAGTGACATGATATGGCCAATATCACATAGCTCCTTTGATCTCCATCTTGGGGCTCCATGATCATCTTGTCACCGGCATGACACCATGATCTCCATCATCATGATCTCCATCATCATGATCTCCATCATCATGTCTCCATGAAGTTGCTCGCCAACTATTACTTCTACTACTATGGCTAACGCGTTTAGCAATAAAGTAAAGTAATTTACATGACGTTTCTCAATGACACGCAGGTCATACAAAAAATAAAGACAACTCTTATGGCTCCTGCCGGTTGTCATACTCATCGACATGCAAGTCGTGATTCCTATTACAAGAAAATGATCTCATACATCACATATATATCATTGATCATTCATCACAACTTTGGCCATATCACATCACAAATCAGTTGCTGCAAAAACAAGTTAGACGTCCTCTAATTGTTGTTGCAAGTTTTACGTGGCTGCAAAAGGGTTCTAGCAAGAACGTTTTCTTACCTACGTAATAGCCACAACGTGATTTGTCAACTTCTATTTACCCTTCATAAGGACCCTTTTCATCGAATCCGCTCCAACTAAAGTGGGAGAGACAGACACCCGCTAGCCACCTTATGCAACTAGTGCATGTCAGTCGGTGGAACCAGTCTCACGTAAGCATACGTGTAAGGTCGGTCCGGGCCGCTTCATCCCACAATACCGCTGAAGCAAGATAAGACTAGTAGCGGCAAGAAAGTTGACAACATCTACGCCCACAACAAATTGTGTTCTACTCGTGCAAGGAGAACTACGCATAGACCTAGCTCATGATGCCACTTTTGGGGAACGTTGCAGAAAACAAAAATTTTCCTACGGTTTCACCAAGATCTATCTATGAGTTCATCTAGCAATGAGTGATCGGATTGCATCTACATACCTTTGTAGATCACGCGCGGAAGCGTTCAAAGAACGGGGATGAGGAAGTCTACTCGACGTGATCCAAATCACCGGAGATCCTAGCGCCGAACGGACGGCACCTCCGCGTTCAACACACGTACGGTCAGCGTAACGTCTCCTCCTTCTTGATCCAGCAAGGGGGAAGGAGAGGTTGAGGAAGATGGCTCTAGCAGCAGCACGACGGCGTGGTTGTGGTGGAGCAGCAGTACTCCGGCAGGGCTTCGCCAAGCTCGTGACGGAGGAGGAGATGTGTTGGGGAGGGGAGGGGCTGCGCCTTGGATGTCCTTTGCAGCCCTCGCCTCACCCCTCTATTTATAGGGGAAGGGGGAAGGGGGCCGGCCCCCTCTGGATGAGATCTAGAGGGGGGGGCGGCCAAGGGGAGGGGGGCTTGCCCCCCAAGCAAGGGGGCGCCCCCCCTTAGGGTTTCCCCCAACCCTAGGCGCATGGGCCCTAGGGGGAGTGGCGCCCCATCCCACTTTGGGCTGGATCCCTTCCTCATACAGCCCATAAGGCCCTCCGGGAGAGGTGGCCCCTCCCGGTGGACCCCCGGAACCCCTCCGGTGGCCCCGGTACAATACCGATATGCCCCCGAACCTTTCCGGTGACCGTATGACAACTTCCCATATATAATTCTTTACCTCCGGATTATTCCGGAACTCCTCGTAACATCCAGGATCTCATCCGGGACTCCAAACAACTTTAGGATTACTGCATACTCATATCTATACAACCCTAGCGTCACCGAACCTTAAGTGTGTAGACCCTACGGGTTCGGGAGACAAGCAGACATGACCGAGACGACTCTCTGGTCAATAACCAACAACGGGATCTGGATACCCATGTTGGCTCCCACATGCTCCTCGATGATCTCATCATGAACCACGATGTCGAGGACCTAATCAATCCCGTACTCAATTCCCTTTGTCAATCGGTACGTTACTTGCCCGAGACTCGATCGTCGGTATCCCAATACCTTGTTCAGTCTCGTTACCGGCAAGTCACTTTACTCGTACCGTAATGCATGATCCCGTGATCAACCACTTGATCACATTGAGCTCATTATGATGATGCATTACCGAGTGGGCCCAGAGATACCTCTCCGTCATACGGAGTGACAAATCCCAGTCTCGATTCATGCCAACCCAACAGACACTTTCGGAGATACCTGTAATGTACCTTTATAGTCACCCAGTTACGTTGTGACGTTTGGCACACCCAAGGCACTCCTACGGTATCCGGGAGTTGCACAATCTCATGGTCTAAGGAAATGATACTTGACATCCAGAAAAGCTACAACAAACGAACTACACGATCTTTGTGCTATGCTTAGGTTTGGGTCTTGTCCATCACATCATTCTTCTAATGATGTGATCTCGTTATCAATGACATCCCCATGTCCATAGCCAGGAAACCATGACTATCTGTTGATCAACGAGCTAGTCAACTAGAGGCTCACTAGGGACACATTATGGTCTATGTATTCACACATGTATTACGATTTCTGGACAATACAATTATAGCATGAATAATAGACAATTATCATGAACAAGGAAATATAATAATCATTTTATTATTGCCTCTAGGGCATATTTCCAACAGGGGGCACCCCCACCCTTGTCCAATTCAGATTGGGAAAGGGGGAGACGCGCGCCACCTCCCGTGGCCTGCCTCCTCTTCTCCACTATGGCCCATGAGGCCCATTAACTTTCCCAGGGGTTCCGGTAACCTCCTGGTACTCCGAAAAATCCCCGAACCTCTTCAGAACCATTCCAGTGTCCGTATATAACTTTCCAATATATGAATCTTTACCTCTCGGCTATTTCGAGACTCCTCGTCATGTCCATGATCTTATCCGGGACTCCGAACAAACTTCGGTCACCAAAACACATAACTCATAATACAAAGCGTCATCGAACGTTAAGCGTGCGGACCCTACGGGTTCGAGAACTATGTAGACATGACCGAGACACATCTCCGGTCAATAACCAATAGCGGAACCTGGATGCTCATATTGGTTCCTACATATTCTTCGAAGATCTTTGTCGGTGAAACCGCATAACAACATAGATCATTCCCTTTGTCATCGGTATGTTACTTACCCGAGATTCGATCGTCGGTATCATCATGCCTAGTGCAATCTTGTTACCGACAAGTCTCTTTTCTCGTTCCATAATGCATCATCCCGCAACTAATTCATTAGTCACATTGCTTGCCAGGCTTATAGTGATGTGCATTACTGAGAGGGCCCAGAGATACCTCTCCGATACACGGAGTGACAAATACTAATCTTGATCTATGCCAACCCAACAAACACCTTCGGAGACACCTGTAGAGCATCTTTATAATCACCCAGTTAAGTTGTGACGTTTGATAGCACACAAGGTGTTCCTCCGGTATTCGGGAGTTGCATAATCTCATAGTCAGAGGAATATGTATAAGTCATGAAGAAAGAAATATCAATAAAACTAAACGATCATTATGCTAAGCTAACTGATGGGTCTTGTCCATCACATCATTCTCTAATCATGTGATCCTTTTCGTCAAATGACAACACATGTCTATGGTCAGAAACTCAACCATCTTTGATTAATGAGCTAGTCAAGTAGAGGCATACTAGGGACACTCTATTTTGTCTATGTATTCACAGATGTACTAAGTTTTTGGTTAATACAATTCTAGCATGAATAATAAACATTTATCATGATATAAGGAAATATAAATAACAACTTTATTATTGCCTCTAGGGCATATTTCCTTCAAAGATATCATTGAAGATGACACAAGGATAGATGATTGATTAATAATTTGTCTTACAATAGTTGCCGATTGTGATGCATTGATTACAAGTATGACTAACTTGGAGAGGATGGCTGCGGTGGTGATGGCTATGGAGATGAGATGGGAAAAGGCGGCGGCTAGGGTTTGTGAATGGCTTCTCTTTCGATGATGGGCGATTCCGACTCTCCTTCTTAGCGAATTTGGCCAGACCCCTTTATAAAGTTTGTTCAGGTGGACACCATGGTGCTGAAGGCACACGGTACTACTGCTGGTACGAGCGGGCGCGCTCCTACCATGCGCCGTCCTTGGCTCTGTTGCCTTCTTGCGCCTCCATTTCCTTTGGCTTGGTCTCCACACTTGGTGTTTCCTTCTATGTCATGATTTTTTTCCATGTTTGGGTCCATTTCCTACGGGAACATATTAAACAAAGGATTTCACGATTTCTTGCATTCATCAATAATTAGTCACAGTAGCATGGTGATTCTCTTGGATATTCCGCGATTACCCGGTTTGAACAATGGTAGAATGAGTGCAAAAATATGCATCCAGAACTACTCTCATATGCCGACCATCCTTGCCTGGGCCTGGCTACCGGCAAATCTGACAGCTGCTGCTAGAATTTTGCTCGTCTCCAATGCTACATGAAGTGGTATGTGGTGTACTAAGGGATATGGTTTCACGAGGCTACAGTTCATGTCATACATGTCATGAACAAGTGCATGGTTACAAAGACAACCGCTAAAGGGTTTAAGAACGGGGAGGAAGCAGAGAATGATTACTCCAAGTTCATGCTGAAAGAGAAGACCAATGTTGAAGTAGCCAAGTGTGCAGATTAGATCGGGTTGTGCGGGCAGAAGAACATCATAATATCCATCTAGTTTGTCATGATTGTGGTGTTGTTTTTATCCTATGATTGTTTTGATCGTATGTAACATGCAATGAGAGCATTGGTTAGGGTGATAAATGGTAAGCTCACTATATAGCGTACAAGGTTACTACATCGAGGCCAATGTGTGCTACCAAACGCCGCGTAGTGCATCAGCTCAGCCCAACGCAGGCAATCAAACACATGGGAAGAGTCGTTTTCCTAATGCATGCAACTCATATGCATGCACCAAACTACGCGCGCAACATGTTTTTTTTGCATGTATTCAATCATCAATCCGCCAAGCTAAACTCAGAGCCAGGGATGCAAGGAGGCAAAAATAAAAAATAGAAATGATGCAGGTAACTACTCAGGACCTAAGTAAACACATGGGAGGAGTACTATGGAGTAGATCAATTATTGGGCTAGTGCTAGTTGGCAAGACCACGTGGACACAAGGTGAGTACTGACTCGGTACATCCCCATTTTGGAAACAGGGTCAAGGAGATAGCCAAGTTTGGGTGTTGGATCAGAGGCCGGAAGACACACGCGTACAGGTGGAGGAAAAACGATGAGACACACACGAGAATTTTTTTTGGTGCCGTTATACTTTCTCCTCGGCTTTTCTTCCTTTATATCTCATTGTTCGGTTACAGAAGGGAAAACGTGGCCGGTAAGGATCCTACCAAAGCGCCACGATCCGGTTAGCTCGTGCCATCCCACGAGCTCCTGAACGCGTCTACCACGCGATGCTAGACTGAAGGAAACGGCCCGATGCAAATGGATGCATCTCAGGCCCATGCAAATGCATGCACGACTCGCACAAGTTACGGCTCGTGGCTAACAAACTAGCTAACAAAAACAAATGCTAATTAGACGTGACAGAACGTGTACGTGCTGGCCTATACTCAACTAATGCAAGCTAAATCTCAGAAACAAACATGCACTATTCCCTACACTGGCGGAGCTAGGTAACTTCTTTTGGGGGGGCCAAACGTAAATGCGGACGTTTGGGGGGGCCAAAAAACTTTACTTTTCCTAATCTTTCTCTCAAAAAAAAATTTCCTTCACATATTTTACAAAAGCTGGGGGGGCCATGGCCCCTGTAGCTTACAACATAGCTCCGCCACTGATTCCCTACGTGCTCGCTAAAGCAACATGATTATCTGACAATCACTTCCTAATCTTGTTGCTGCTTGATGCTCCTGACCTGACGCCGCGGTGGGTGACACCCCCGTTCACTGATGGCATCTCCATCTCGAGATGCTGCTGCTGGAGTCTGAGAGCTTCTTGGCTCCGTTTTCTTGATGACACATGAGCAGCACCAACAACTGTCTTGAGTAGCACCATGTACAGTCGGTTAGGTGATCTCTTAATCTTCATCTGCACCTTCCCAGACCTGCCTCTAATCCACAGGAATGTACCATCTAGCACTACACGATTGCCATCCTCTGCCAGCTTACCAAGACTAATTATGTTACTAGATAAACTCGGTACAAAATATACCTCCGTCAGATGCACCTGCTCACCGCTCTTGCATTCAACAATGACTGAACCTTTCCCTTTAATCAGAGCAGTAGATCCATCTCCAAGCTTCACATGGCCACTGATGCTTTCATCTATCTCCTTGAATTTGCACCGTGAGCCAGTCATGTGGTTACTAGCACCACTATCAAGCCACCATGCATCAGCTGATCCATCCATGCTCACCAAAGGCTTGACGTTCTCCTCATTCAGCATCACAAAGTTCTTGCTCTTCTCAACGAGTTCACTTCCCTCATCCGTGAGGAGCATATCAGACCGACATCCCTTGTTCCCTTTGATCTTCACTCCCGGCTTCTTCACGCCGAGTGTCGCCGCGGCCGACGGCGGCGTCATAACAGCAGCCCTCACGACCGGCGTCGGCAGCGTCGTTGCCGCACTCCCTGCGGCCGGCGCCGTCTTGACTTGAATGGGCGCTTCAGCTGCATGTACCACCAGATCCCTGAGTCTTCCATTCTCATCACAGATCACACGCTGCATCTTCAAGATTTTTTTTCAAAACTGTGATAGATTTTATAGCATTTTCGGAAACTATATGACGTAATGCAAAAAAAACCACAACTAGTAGCCCGTCGGCCATCCTCTGGCCGAAGTAGGGCCTTTCGGCCAAAGCTAGGCCGAAGTAGGGCTTTTCGGCCAAAGCTAGGCCGAAGTAGGTGATTTCGGCCATCATTAGGCCGAAGTAGGTGATTTCGGCCATCATTAGGCCGAATGGAGAATTTCGGCCAAAGCTAGGCCGAAATAGACTTTTTGGTCTAGTCTAGGCCGAAAAGTACTACTTCGGTCTCATGTAGGCCGAAGTTGCATGGCTCGTGCTGAAATGTTCCCGCCACCCCTTCCCGCCACCCGTTTCCCGCCAACCCCTTCCCGCCACCCGTTTCCCGCCATATGTTCCCGCCAACCCTTCCCGCCATATGTTCCCGCCACCCGTTTCCCGCCAACCCCTTCCCGCCACCCGTTTCCCGCCATATGTTCCCGCCACCCGTTTCCCGCCAACCCTTCCCGCCATATGTTCCCGCCACCCGTTTCCCGCCAACCCCTTCCCGCCACCCGTTTCCCGCCAACTCTTTCCCGCCTTATTTTCTCCTCTGTATCTATAAAACCCCCTTCAGGCGAAGGTGGATAAGCATTCCAGTGTAGTGTAGTCGAGATGTCCCATTATCCATTCGATCGTAGTTTTCACCCTGGGATGAGCAGCACTCTTCTGAGTCTAGTTACCGATTTCAGGATGGACAATAGGATAGTTCCATGGGACGAACTCACCGGTAGTGACACCATAATGAATGAGTTGGCTCACCAATTACGTAGGTCTGGGTGGCCTGAAAGGACCTATGAGGAGGTACGTCAAGAACTTCTTAGGTTGCATGAAAGGTGGAAGAAGGTAGTGGAGCCGAAGAGTGAAACTTTCAGAAGGACTGCAGCAAAGAATACATTTTTATGGACTGAGGAGAGCGAGGACGACGAAGATGTCTTCATGCCGCCGCTTCCGGGTTCTGCATCGTCAAAGGGCAAGAGTTCTGCATCGTCCAAAGGCAAGACTTCTGCATCCTCGAAGGGCAAGAGTTCTGCATCCAGCAAGGGCAAGAGTTCTGCATCCAGCAAGGGCAAGAGTTCTGCATCGACGGAGGGCAAGAGGACCGCATCGTCGAAGGGCAAGAGGGCTGCATCAACAGAGGATGACGATGATGACTTCATGTAGTATGTAAGATGTATTCCAGTTTGTATTGTATTATTGTAGGGCATTATGTTCTATCTGAATTTCATTTTGTAGTATGTAAGATGTATTGCACAAGTTCAGCCGCACCGTTTAATTCAGATGTACTTGTATCTTAATTATCGGTTGTAATCTATTTGGAAATGTAACTGGAATAAGAATGCGAATTAATAGTAATATGTCTCTCGCATACATAAAACAATATATGTCTCCTGATCAGATAGAAGGAAGTGCGATAGTAACATAGATAATGAGTCATACATAGATAATAAGCATATGCGAATAGTCTGAAACTAACATAGATAATGAGTCATACATAGATAATAAGCATATCACTGCGGGGGACGGCGACGAGTCTGGGTCTTCCTCGGGCGAGGACCGGAAGGCGATAAGCGCTGAGGCGGTGGACGAGGCTCGCGATAACCACGACCATAGTTAACCTCGTCTGTCACGGTCTGTGTCTCCTGCATCGGTGGTGGTGGTGGAGTGTGAAACACTGTCTGCGAGAAGCCATAAATGTTTGTAGCATGGTCATCATCCTCGCGGTCGCCCTCAAAGTAATCAGCACCACCACTAAGGATGGGTGACTGCTCTGAATGCATGAACGGTTGCGACAGGTTGCCGCCTGCGGTAAAGTAAAAAACTTGTAAAATTGATACAAATGCATGAACGATTACTATTCTGTTCAAAAGAATGTAGTGAGTAGGGTTACCTAGTTCCATCTGCTGATGCCAGTAAGAGCTCCCTGGCTGTGAAGGAGGTGGCTGATGCCAGTAAGAGCTCCCTGGCTGTGAAGGAGGTGGCTCATTCCAGGAAGAGCTCCCTGGCTGTGAAGGAGGTGGCTCATTCCAGGAAGAGCTCCCTGGCTGTGAAGGAGGTGGCTCATGCCAGGAAGAGCTCCCTGGCTGTGAAGGAGGTGGCTCATGCCAGGAAGAGCTCCCTGGCTGTGAAGGAGGTGGCTCATGCCTGGAAGAGCTCCCTGGCTGTGAAGGATGAGGTTCTGCACGGTGCACAGAAGGTCGTGGTTGTGAACGTTGCACAGAGGGTCGTGGTTCTGAATGCTGTACAGAGGGACGTGGCGGACGATGTGCTGAAGGAGGAAGTGCAACATCCGAAGACCGTCTACACGTAACAGCAGCGTAAATCCCCCGTAGCTTGTCATCAAGACGCCTCAACCATGAGACGCCCTCTCGCGGTGGGATAGTTTCTCCCCTCTGAAAGCGCCGCATTAAAGCGGAAACCTCCTCTCGCGCCTGTACTGTCAAGTCACCCTGTAGATGAAGAGTTAACCAATTATATCCTCGTTGTATGATAGACACCACGAATAGACACCCAAACGAATATGTCCAGATTAACAAAAGACTCAACATATAAGAACCAAGGCATTTACCGCGTGGTGTCTGGTTCCCACAACAGAGGCAGTTGGGTACATATCGCTGGTGAGAGGGGCTTCGATCTGATCAGGAGCAGCTGATGGAACCAAGTAGATCCTTGTTGTATGCCGGTAACGCTGCAGATACAACCCGAACATTTGCCAGTTAAATGCCCGACCCTCACCCCAGGTATTTGTCGCAGCGGTAGTCCATTCGTCAACGTAAGGGGTAATGCTCTTAAGCCAGTAATCCATGGACTTGTTTCCTCCTAGGCGACTGTCCCTGATATTGACATGCGCGATACAGAATTAGGTATATTATGAATGTATAGCTGACAACTAAAATAGTATTAGTACTTACTTGTGCACGTGCTCTGGCAACTGTGGAATTTTTGGAATCTCAGGCTCTTGATATAGACCGATCTGTCTCATTACTCTATGAAGAGACATCTCCTCAACCGTCACATCGAACACCAACTTGGCCTTGGTCATCCAAAAATGCCGATCTCTAGTGCACAATCCAGAAATCCCAACTGGGTACCTCGATGATATAGCCTCAGCCGAGTATGGCTCCCAGATAACTTGATCCTCGTGCAAACTATCAAACTGCGCCGTGAAGGACTCAACATTGGGATGTCCTAACGAGACAATCTACATAGAAACGTAATAATTGTATGAAAATCGGGCAACTAAAAAACAACATTTGTTTACGTGGCCGTGATGGTTACCTGAAACTGGCTCAACCATCTAAAAAGAGGTCCATGAGGATCGTTGTCTATGGCCCTAGCAGTCGGGACCGCAGCCAAAAAACGGGTCTGCATCGCTGTTTGCCACCCTGATTCTGCCTCTAAGGGACCTATGGCAGCACCGGCCAGAGGTAATCCCAACAAGTACGACACATCCTGTAAAGTAGGCGCCATCTCTCCCCATGGGAAGTGAAACGTATGTGTCTCTGGCCTCCATCTATCTACTAAGCAGGTAAGGAGTGACTTGTCGTAAGAGAAACGTCTCACTTGCCTCTTGTGTAACTGCACTGGTTCACCTGCCTCATCTAAGTCCGGACCATCAATCCACTCATCCAATGTACCCTGAACCAGCCGTGCCAAGGGTAGAAGTCCAGCCCAACTTAACCTACAAAATAAAAATATTGTTAGCGGCTATAAAAAGTATGTAAAACATAGTAAGTCATTATATGGACTCCATTATATGCACACATACCTATCAACCCATGAATCGTGTATCAGCCAGTTAGTCTTTGGGGTACGAGTGACCAACACGTCTAAGTTGTTGCCCGCTTCCAATAGGGCGCCCCGGTGCTTTCTGTCGATGTTGCCATTAAGCAACGGATACAAAGACATATCTGCAATTCAAACAACAAATCTCAGGCGCAAATAAAAACATAGATCTGACATATTACAAATTAAAACATAGTCCTGACATAGTACGAATTAAAACATAGTCCATGAGGATTTACATATTAAAACAAAGTCCTGACATATTACAAATTAAAACATAGATCTGACATATTACAAATTAAAACATAGTCCTGACATATTACAAATTAAAACATAGTCCTGACATATTACAAATTAAAACATAGTCCTGACATATTAAAACCCACTACGACACATTATATAGCTTGTGAGTTATTTCTTCCTCGTCCGCCCCTTCGGCCTCGACTGCCACGACCACGTCCGCCTCTTCCTCTTGTTGTCGCAGCCGTCGATGTGGAAGCACTCGTCGATGCGGAAGCACCATCTTTGTTCAGGTCGGGACAATATTTCATCCTATGCCCATAAGCCGCGCATAACAAACATTGCCTGGTTGCTCCACCAGCTTCAGACTGGTCCATATCGTTCCGGATGCGACGGGCCTTCCGTCTGCCCCTACTTGTTCGCCGAAGGTCTGGATGCGGGATATATACTCTCTCACCGTCGTTTACCTTGTTGAAATTGCCGACGACTCTAAACCCTGTCATCTCGCCTGTCCAGGTGTTGAGCACTGCCTCTTTTAAATAGTATGGGGACACGAAGGAGATAGCATCCAACTCAATCTGCCCACAGGCAGCCAACACATGAGAGCAAGGTAGGTGCAACAACTTCGGTTTGTTGCATGTACACTCACACGTTGGATAAAATTCCGTTCCAATTTTTACCTCGTGTGTCTTCACCTCATTTCCAGAACCAAAACCATCGGTAGGAAGCTGAACCTCATACCTCCTTTCTTGATTCCCTATGAGTCTGACAGTGTGCTTCTTTGCTTTCTCTATCTTCTTTGCCATGTATTCCATGACACGGCTACAATAAGGTGTGTTCTGATTATCTTCAATATGCTTCTGTGCTAACTCGTGCCTTTCTCTGAAATATCTCAAAGTGCCATGGAATACAGCCTCCACAATAGCTGTGAGTGGCAATGCTCTGTTCCCTCTCAGCACAAAGTTATACACCTCTGCAAGATTGGTTGTCATGTGGCCATACCTAGCTCCATGTGTGTCATGCAGCAAAGACCAATTCACTGGAGGCTCTTTCTCTATCCACTCAGAAAAATTCTTTATTGCCCTTCCCTTCTTTCTCGTAGTATTAGGAGGGTCAATTCCTGGCAAGTCACAAAGACCTACTGGCTCCTCTAGCTCCGCGATGAGTGCTGCTAATTTAACTTGATCTTCTTCCATTTTCTTCCTCGCACGGACCTGCTTCTTAGTAAACTCATCTAGTTTTGACCAAATAAATTCGTATTTGCGCTGCTGGCTCTGCTTGCATAATTTTTTGAACAAGTTCATCAACCGCTTGTTCTTGAACTGTGAGAAAAAATTAGCCCCAAGATGGCGCATGCACCACCGGCTCTGCAAGTCCCTCCAAGGTGTTCGTTCGTCATCTGTTGGATTACGAAGTGTCTTCACGGCCTTCAATATACCAGCATGTCTGTCATGAATGACACACACGTTTGGTCGGTCCTTCACAATGGCAATTTTCACTTGGCGGAAGAACCATACCCAGCTGAGAAAGTTCTCACCCTCCACAAATGCCATGGCAAGTGGGATGATTTGATTGTTCCCGTCCACACCAATAGCAGTCAGGATTTGCCCTCTATACTGACCGGTCAGGAATGTACCATCCACAAACAGAACAGGAGGACAATGCCGGAAAGCTTCGATGCACATACCAAAAGAGAAGAACACTCGTTTCAACACCTTGAAATCTGGTATACTCAGCAACCTCATGTGTTGTACGTTCACATAAGTGCCGGGATTCCTCTCCTTCAGTATGCCCAGGAGACGGACAACATTATCATATGAGTCGAAGAACGTCCCAAACCTTTCCTCCATAGCCTTCTGCTTAGCCCTCCAAGCCTTCCCATAAGGAATGACATACTTCCATCTGACCTTCACTGCTGTCTGGATGTGTTTTGCTTCCATATCTTTCTTCTCAACTATCTCAGTATACATGAGTTGCGCAATGAGACTTGAAGTCAGGTTCGGATGCTTCACCAGCAGGTTCTTCCTCACACAATTATGTGGGATGACAATGGTGACAACCCAGTGGATGTCGTACTTCGGCACGTGCCCGTGCACCTTCCCTGGACAACCTTTTTCAACACATTTCACGGTATAGTTTGTTGGACTTGATATGTGTGTCTTAAAAACCCTCTGCGTAGACATAGCCCACTTTATCACCGCATACTTCAATTTTTTCTTTGTATCAAACATAGCCCCTATTTGTACTTGGTTCAGATTATACTGCCATGGAGTCTCATGGCCATCGTTCACCGTAAGGCCGGTGGATATGTCCTGCTCCCATGCAGAAGGAATCGGTACCTCAACTTCATCCTCAGAATTTTCAGAATCCAGTTCCTCCACCAATCCATCCTCGTCCTCTTCCTCCATCACCCTCTGCATTTCATCCCCTTCCTCATCCCCATCAGCAAAACCTGAACCAGCTAATATTATCGACTGGCTGCTCTGCCCAGTATCAGGACCACAAACATTGTGTGGCACGTAGTCTGACTCTTTCTCGGGTTGGCTAGCATCCACATCTTGTGGTTGTGACCCGGATAAAACAATCTCGTTAGCCACTTCACTGCCTTGGCCGGGTTCATACCCCCTGTGGAGTTCTACGGTATTCTCCTCCTTCGGCACAGGTTGCACAAGTGCATATGGGTGGATTCTTCGGTCTCGACAGCGTCTTAACAGGGACAACCAATGCTGGCTCCTATCTACCGGCATCAACTCCCACTTGACATTTTTACAGGATTTGGTCCACAATGCATGAATACTGACAGAACATACTTCAGGATCCAGACCGAAACTAGTTGTCAACCAGTACTTCAACTGTCTAATGTCCAGTCTGTCCGGGTCAGCTAGTGTCATGACGCTATTTTTAAACTCGCTAAGATCAACCCCCAACTCATTATATCGAACATTACCAGCGCCGTAGTAAACATTCAGATTTACTGATTCAGACATTTTCACCTGTCAGACATTGCCATCTTCTCATTAATCACAATATACACTAATATTATCCGCTACACGGACTATGCGCTAAAATGCCTCCAAAAATTTATTGACACTAAAATTCACAATATGACTTATATACACTAACTAAACTATACAATTTACATAATATTTGTGAGGCCGTGATTATACCTTCGAAGTGTGTGTACGCTTCTTGCACCACCGGAGAACGACAACGCCGCCCCCGACGACCGGAGGTTCAACTCCGGTCAGCCCCTAACCTGCTCCTCCTCCTCACCACCTCCTCCTCTGCAGCAGCTTCTACTAGTCACCACCACCTACTACCCGTCCTCCTCTCCACCATGGCTCCTCCTCCCCACCATGGCTACTCCTCCCCAAACACATCAAAAACTATCCCATAGCAAAAAATAACACCATAGGCCGGTGGAGATTGCGATGATCTACCGATTCTGTGGGTTGGATTTGCAAATGAGTGGCAAATGGAGGAGATCGGCGCGGGGGGGCGAGGTAGAGAAGAACTGAGAGAGAGAAAGGGAAACGAAGAAGAACAGGAAAGAACAGAGCGCTGGCGTCGGCGGGGCTTATCCGCACCTTTTCGGCCGTAGCCTGGCCGAAAAGCTCTGCTTCGGTCACCTGTGGGCCGAAAACGGCCCAGTTCGGCCTCCCAGCAGCCGAAGCTACTATTTTCGGTCGGGCCCCAGCCGACAGCGCGTTTTCGGCCCAAGCGCGGCCGAAAAGCCTACTTCGGCCATGCCCTGGCCGAAAAGCCCCTTTTCGGCCCACCCCTGGCCGACGGGCTACTAGTTTTGCATTTTTCTCATTCTACACTATAGTTTCCGAAATTGCTACAAAAAACATGATACTTTTGAAAAAAAATCCATCTTCAAGAACTTGGCCTTCTCCTCCCTTGCATGTACCAACTCCTCAGCCTGTGTCATGTACTCGTCAGACAGGGCATGCAACTTTGCATTAGCGGCGGCCAACTCTCCGCGTAGCCGTGCGACCTCGGCCTTAGCAGTTTCAACCTCCATCGATGCATCAGAGGGCTTGAAGGACTCGCCTCCCAGTGCATGGCCGCCCTCTGCCTCCATCTCTGTAGGCTCAAAGACACCTGCGGTGCCATCCACCTCAGGCGCAAGCTCACATGCCATAGCCATGAGCAGCGCCGGCTCGTCGTAGACGTCGGCAGCAACTAGGAGCGCCTTCTCTTTCTTCCACGCCTCACACTCAGACTTGAAGTGTCCTTTCTCCCCGCACTTGAAGCAGGTAATCTTGGACTTGTCGAACTTGCCGCGAACCTTCTTCCTGTCGTCGTCCCGGTCGCGGCCACCACCGCGCCCATCACCGTCCTTGCCGCTGCTGCTGGACCCTTCTCCCTTCTTCTTTTCTTTCTGGATTAGGGCCTCCAGCTCTGCACGCGAGACCAGCATCAGCTTCTCGCCGTCGTCGCTGCGGTCTTGGCGCCGCCCGGACTCGTTCTCCTCGAACGCCCGCAGCCGCCCAATGGCCTCGGCGACCGACATCTTCTTGACGTCGCCCAATTGCTCGATTGTCCCGATTATCGGCAGGAAGCGATCCGGGACCGCCGCGAACAGCCGCTTGACAATGGCGTGCTCCTGCAAGTTCTCGCCAAGTGCTCGAATTTCTGCGACGAGCGCGGTGAGTCGGCGCCCGAACGCGCCGACTTCTTCGTCATCTTCCATGGTTAGCCGCTCGAAGCGCCTTGTCAAGTGGCTGATGCGCGCCTGCACCACACGCTCATCGCCTATGCGCATGGTACGGATAGCATCCCAAGCCTCCTTCGCCGACTCGTACTCCACGATGGACATCATCACGTCATCGGGAACGGACTGCGAGATAGCAGCCATGGCTCCCTGATCCTTGGCCTCGTCGACGTCTTCTCCGGTGATCGCCGACCACACGCCCATTGGCTTGAGGATGATCTTCATCTTCGCTGCCCACAACTGATAATTACCTTCTGTCAGCTGCGGGTATTGGATCGGCACTCCGACGCTCCTCACCGGCGCAGCCACGACGATCGTCCCATCGCCGGAGCCGCTAGCTCCGAGCCTCTTGCTCGGCGGCGTGTACTTTCCGCCATCACCAGCGTCGCTCTTCTTCGGTGACTGATCTCCCATCGCTACACACCGTCGCCGATTCGCCTCCGGCTACAACCAGGCTTTGTATACCAATTGTTGGATCAGAGGCCGGAAGACACGCGCGTACAGGTGGAGGAAAAACGATGAGACACACACGAGAGATTTTTTTGGTGCCGTTACACTTTCTCCTCGGCTTTTCTTCCTTTATATCTCATTGTTCGGTTACAGAAGGGAAAACGTGGCCGGTAAGGATCCTACCAAAGCGCCATGATCCGGTTAGCTCGTGCCATCCCACGAGCTCCTGAACGTGTCTACCACGCGATGCTAGACTGAAGGAAACGGCCCGATGCAAACGGATGCATCTCAGGCCCATGCAAATGCATGCACGGCTCGCACAAGTTACGGCTCGTGGCTAACAAACTAGCTAACAAAAACAAATGCTAATTGGACGTGACAGAACGTGTACGTGCTAGCCTATACTCAACTAATGCAAGCTAAATCTCAGAAACAAACATGCACTATTCCCTACGTGCTCGCTAAAGCAACATGATTATCTGACATTGGGAACCAGCCAAACGCGAGGAGGCAGCAGGACTGGCCCCAGCGCTGTTCCCATCCATCCCAAAAGCATCGGAGGAGACAAGATATTTTGGAAGAGAGCACACCCGCATCATAGCATCCGTCCTCTACTCCCGTAAAGCTTAAGTGCAGGCCCCAGCACCCATATTTTGTTACTACAAGCACAGTCCATATCCGTCACGTTATCATCATCTGAGACTGTAGTGTACTAGTACAAGCAACGAGGCGATCGATCGCATTATCAACACAGTACGATCGAGGAGAGGAACGAGCTGGCAGGCGTCCAGATCAAGAGGAACAAGCTTGAGAGAGACCACACGTACGTCGAGATGGTCGAGGCAGTTGGGTTAGCTGGGTTTTGATGCTTAGGTTATCATTTTCTGTACTGTTGGAGCACGCTCTGGTCGAAAAGGTGGCACGGTTTCAATGATATATCACCAGAACGCGATGGCGACGCCTAGCAAGAAGGCTGGGGATCGATCGACACGCTACTAGTAGTGTGTGAAGGATCTTGTCCAGTTTTCCAAGCCCGCAGACGTCAATTATACTGTAAGCTCATCACAGGGTTACAGTATTAGTTTAGGCGTTTAGCGCCTCCTGTCAAGCATAAAATTGGCCAGCGCCCGGCCCCTCTCTGCGAGCAATCCACCTGTCTGCCTGCCTTTTGAGGGATTTTGACGTCCGGGAGTGAGATATAGTAGAGGGAACTCCCAGTGTCTGAGATCCGCCGGGCGGTCCTGGTGGAGAGAAGTAGCTAGGCAGCTGGTACATAGGATATAGCTAGCTAGGATGGACGGCCTCCACAAGGAGCTCGCGCTGGGGCTGATCGGCGAGCTCCAGACGGCGCCGTTCGTGGCCAAGACGTACCAGATGGTGAGCGACCCTAGGACGGACGCGCTCGTCAGGTGGGGGAGGGACAACAACAGCTTCCTCGTCACCGACGTCGCCGGCTTCTCGCAGCTCCTCCTCCCATGCTTCTTCAAGCACGGCAACTTCTCCAGCTTCATCCGCCAGCTCAACTCATACGTGAGTATCCTTTCTCACGTGCACTGTACATACACTTGCTTGAAAGAAATATCTGCTAGCAGCTTAATTTGCTACGGTGAGGTTGTTGTGCAGGGCTTCCGGAAGGTGCACCCGGACCGATGGGAGTTCGCGCACGAATCGTTCCTGCGCGGCCAGATGTACCTTCTGTCGCGCATCGTGCGCCACAAGAAGAAGCGCGGCGAGACCTCTTGCTCGTCTCTAGTCGGCGGCGGCGAGCAGCACGTGATGGCCAATATACGATAGGAAGTGGAGGAGGAAGAGGACGACGAGGGGAGGGAGGCGCTGCTCGAGGAGGTTCGGAGACTGCGGCATGAGCAGACGGCTATCGGGGAGCAGCTGGCGCAGATGGCCCGGCGACTACAGGCGACGGAGCGGCGGAGTGACCGGCTCATGCCCTTAATTGCCCGGCTCGACGAGGATCCCAGGGCCACCTCCCTCCACCTTCTCCAACAGGCGGCCGAGAAGAAGCTCCAGCGCATGCACTTGCCTTCCCGTGATTTTGCTTCCTTTCCCATTGCACCCCCGCTTCACTCGGCGCCTTCACCGCTCTTGGCTCTCGGCGACACGGCCATGAGCGGAGCTAGAGTCTGGCAGTGGGCAGAGCCGATGTCGCCACTGAAACTCACAACCTTCGAGCAGCCCTCCGCGAGCTCCGGGGTGCAGCAGGTGCCGGAGTTCGAGGCCGGCGGCAGCGGCATGGGACTAACTGACAGTGGGACCGCGGTGGAGACCCCCTTCCCGTTCTGCCTACTTGGTCAGTGTTTCTTCTAAACATGGCGCGTAGTGCATGCACATGCAATAGTACCTTCTTCTGCTTAGTAATTTAGCAATCATTTGCACGCATTTTCTTTAAGTTTGGCACCATCGATGCTGGGAGCGAGATGTATGTCAGATCGTCGAATGTGTACAGAACAGTCTGGTCAGATCATGGTGGAGAGTACTTCTGTATTGGCTCATGATCACTGGTAGAAAAAGGGCCTATAGTCCCGGTTCGTAAGGGTCTTTAGTCCCGGTTCCGGAACCGGGACTAAAGTGTCGGTACTAATACCTCCCCCCTTTAGTCCCGGTTCAATCCAGAACCGGGACTAAAGGCCCTCCACGTGGGCAGTGCGCAGAGCCCAGTCAGGAGACCCTTTGGTCCCGGTTGGTGGCACCAACCGGGACCAATAGGCATCCACGCGTCAGCACTTCTGTGGCTGGGGTTTTTGTTTTTTTTGAAAGGGGGGGGGGTTGGGGGGTTTTGGGGGGTTAATTTAGGTGTTTCATATATTGTGTTAGCTAGCTATAATTAATAGAGAGAAGTGTCCTCTGTTATGTCCGTGCTTGGTCGAAGCTACGCACTATACATACGTATAGAGAGGACTAGACACGCTAGCTAGCTAGTAAGCAAACGAAGGAAACAGAAGATCGTCATGAACATATATGCATACAGAGAGAAGTGATATCGACCACCTCTCCTTCTCCGAGAGATTGGTCGAACAACAAGTTCTCGTATATCTATCTGACACTACCGGCTACATATATACAATAATTATCTCTTACAAATATAATCATACGGACTCAGGGTCCACATAGAATTCTCCGTCTTCAGGGATCACGTGGTCAAGAAAGAATGCCGCCAATTCCTCTTGAATTGCTCGCATGCGAGCTGGTGCTAGGAGTTCATCCCGCTTCCGAAACATCTAATTTGAAGAAGGGGGTCAATACATATATATATATATATATATATATATATATAAATGAATGAAACTCAACACAAATGATGCTAATAAAATAAAATTGTGAATGTTGTTATTTACGTACTTCATATTGTTCGTTAGAGTACCCACCCCGCTAACAGGTCGTGTGGCGGATGGACTCGCAGATGTAGTATCCACAGAAATCATTCCCTTGTTCCCGCCACAACCACTTTACAAGAAATAGAGGTCAATCAAACTGATAAGCAAGAATGATAAATGGTATTGATGAAACTAGCGCTTGAATCACTAGGAGATGCGCGGAACATGCTACTATAGTACTTACTTTCGGGTGTCTAAATTCCAGCTCCTTCGGCAGTCCCGGAACTGTTTTGGTGAGTTTTCTCCAAACCCTGCCGGACAAAGAAAACAATTACTTGATATCAGGGAATGAACAAAGTTGCTGATATGGTGGATAATGATCGATTTAACTTACTTCTTGAGGATTTCAGTCATGTCCGCATACTCCTTGGGATCTTTTCGTTTAGAGTCCAAGACGGTTACTACTCCCTGCTCAAGCTTAATCTCTAGGAGAATATAGTGGAAATTGCACACACATGCATAACTCATGAATTACATTACTATAACCTTGACTAATATATAAGGGAAACCGAATACGCACAAGACAGTAACACTCACCTGAAGTTGTAAGGAAAGAGTATTATATCTTTGTTTTCATTTATTACGAACGATCGTAGCAAGTTGGCCTCGGTAGCTGCGGCATGAAGTTTAACCTGAGTTGCATCTATGAGATGTGTGTTAATGAACCCAATATCACCGACTTGTCTTTTGTTCAATTCGGCGATCTTCAATCTGCATAATATAGTGAGGATGATTATAAATACATGCAATGAAAGAGCTAAGCTATATAGAGAAACTTAATGACAGAAGTAGTACTACTTACAGACAGTAGCAGGCGACCGTTGTTTTATTGAGGGCCAATTGATTGAAAAACTGATAGAACTCCTCAAATGGAACAGGTAACAGATCAATTCCAACGAGGTCATGCTCCTTTTTAACTTTCACATACAAAGTACTCCTCCCCCCAGAGTCTCTGCAGTTTTTCAAGTACCAATCATGCAATCTTTGCATCATCGTTGATAGAGATCTTTCATCTTTGACGAGAGGCTTCCCGTACTCGTATCTTTGTATCTGCACCTCCATGGGTTCATAATGTACTTCGTCGGGCAGGTAATCTGCAAGATTGCTATAACCGGGCACCATCCTCGGATCATTATCGACGTTGTGGCTAGGCACCTTGAGCGGGGGGCACGATTGCTTCGCTTGTTCGCCGAGCTGGGCAATTTGTTTCCCAGCTCGTCGTTCTTTCAGCCTTTGATCACTGACAGTACTTCCCGACCGCTCCGCTTCGGCAAATTCCTTTCCAATAATGCGGTCATAGTTTCCTTTCGGCAGATCAGACTTCAGTGGTTTTGTCAGGGCAGCCAGAGTGCGCTTCACTTTCACCCGATCTACCTTCTCCTCCGGAGGTGGATGTTTCTTTGCTTTCACCCCTTCAAAGAAGTTCCTCACTTCTTCTCGCGTGATCTCGGCGTTCTCCTCCAGGGTACTCTCATATGGTAACTTCTCTGGAGTCTTCAGAGAAGGACCGAATCTGTATGTCCTCCCGCCTCTGCTTGTACTGCTAGACGCCGACCGAGCAGACGGAGCGGTTGTCTTCTTTACTTGCTTAAGAGGCGGAGGAGAAGGACTACGACGCGCCGCAGCAGCTGGAGCGGCGACAGGTCTCTTTCGCCCTTGCTGACGAGGCGGAGAAGGAGGAGGCTGGCTGCTCGGGCGCGTCGGCGCAGGCGGAGAAGGAGGCGGAGTGCCGCCACGCGCCGGAGAAGGAGCCGGCCGAGGGCCCTGATCGTCACTCGCCGGAGGAGGAGGCGGTGGAGGCGGAGTGCCCTGACTCGCCGGAGGAGGAGGAGGAGGCGGTGGCGTCCAGTTCGGAAGGTTGATGAGCTCCTTCCGCCATAGGCACGGAGTCTTCAGAGCAGACCCCAGCCGAGTCTCCCCTTCACCGGTAGGGTGGTCAAGCTGGAGGTCCTCAAATCCCTCCGTTATCTCATCCACCATCACCCTAGCATATCCTTATGGAATCGGCCGGCAGTGAAAAGTTGCGCCGGGTTCAGTAGGATAAATAGAGCCAACAGCTGCCTTGACCTTCAAATTCATCCATTGCGTCATAAGGTGGCAATTTTGAGACTCCGTTATAGCATCCACGGGATAGCTAGCAGGAGCCGTCAAGGCATGCTCCAGCTGAAGCAACTCGGTGGAAGCCATGCTGCTTCTGCGCTGAGATGGCGGGGTAGCTTCGGGGGAGGCTTCAGCAGTACGTTTGCTGCGATTTGCTTCTCGTTCCTCTATCACGTCTACCATTGCTTGCAGCGCCTGTATTTGGGTCTGCTGCACTTTTTTCCTCCTCTCATGGGATTTGTAACCGCCTGCGTCCGGAAACCCAACCTTCCACGGAATGGAGCCTGGCGTGCCTCGTGTCCGTCCAGGGTGCTCAGGATTCCCGAGGGCCATTGTGAGCTCGTCGTTCTCTCTGTCTGGAAAGAATGTCCCTTCCTGCGCTGCTTCGATATACTGCTTAAGCTTACTGACTGGTATGTCCATTTGATCGTTCGTCCAAATGCACTTCCCTGTTACAGGGTCCAGTGTTCCGCCAGCCCCGAAGAACCAAGTCCGGCAACGGTCTGGCCAGTTAATTGTCTCTGGTTCGATCCCTTTATGAACCAGATCATTCTCAGTCTTGGACCACTTAGGCCGGGCTACGAGGTAGCCACCTGACCCCGTGCGATGGTGAAGCTTCTTCTTCGCAGCATTTTGCTTGTTTGTCGCCGACATCTTCTTACTCTTTTCTGATGTCTTGTGGGCCACAAATGTGGGCCAGTGATCTCTGATCTTCTCATATCTGCCCTTGAATTCTGGTGTCTCATTATTTTCGACAAACTTATTCAGCTCTTTCTTCCACCTCCTGAATAGTTCTGCCATCCTCTTCAGAGCAAAAGACTTGATTAATTTCTCTTTAACTGGGTTCTCTGGATTATCCTCAGGCGGTAGGGTGAAATTTGACTTCAGCTCAGTCCAAAGATCATTTTTCTGCATATCATTGACATAAGACACCTCAGGGTCTTCTGTAGCCGGCTTAAACCATTGCTGGATACTTATCGGGATCTTGTCCCTAACCAGAACCTCGCACTGAGCAACAAATGCGCTCTTTGTCCGGAGGGGTTCAATAGGTTGGCTGTCGGGCGCGATTGCTATGATCTCAAACTTTTCATCCGAGCTCAACTTTTTCTTCGGGCCTCGTCTCTTTACCGAAGTTGTGCTCGATTTGGAGGGCTAGAAAAAAGAACAAAGACTTAATTAATATGTGTACATACTAAAACAATGAATGCATCAATCAGCTAGTCAGCATAGGCTTAACTAATATATATACCTGGCCGGACCCGGTTCGGTCACCGGAGCCGTCATAACGGTCTCCTTCTTGCACCGACATTGGGTCACCGGAGCCGTCCTCATGTTCTTCTTCTTGCACCGGCATTAGGTCACCGTAGCCAGCTTGTTCACCCTCTCCTTCCAGACCATCGATTTCATTGAGAAACAACGAGATGGCATCACTTCCTTCTGCGATTACGTCCCTCAACAACGCTTCTTTTGTTGCTTCGTCTAGGGCGTTGTCCATAGTTTCTACAAATATTTACAACATGGCAATTATTATTCAAACATGACAGATGGATATATTAGTGCCAAACGTAGAACTAGCTACCTAATCATAGTAAGCTATTGGGAGGGGGTATATATCGACAACGACGACACTACATCTATGTCCCTCGACGACCCTCGTTCCCGATAAAAAAAGAGGAAGAAGAAGAAAAAAAGAGGAGAAGAAATAATAGAGGAGAAGATCTCTTCAATACTTCTGGCTAATGATGAAGGCATGGATTTCTTCAATACTTTGACACTAGGAAACCTCTCTCTACTTCCGGCTAATAAGAAGAAGAAGAAGAAGAAGAAGAAGAAGAAGAAGAAGAAGAAAAGAAGAAAAGAAGAAAAAAAAGAGGAGAAGAAGAAAGGAATAGTGGAGAAGAAGAGAAAATAGAATCTCCACTATTCCTTTCTTCTTCTCCTCTTCTTTTTCTTCTTTTTTCTTCTTCTTATTTATTTCTCCTCTTCTTTTCGGTAGAGGAAACCCTAAATAGCTAGCAAGTATCGTGGGTGTGAGATACATGTGGCCTTCGGTGTCGGACACTACATCCACGTCCCACAAGTGACGTGGGCGTCGAAGCCCGCGCCACTTGTGGGATGTGGGTGTAGTGTCCGACACCGACGGTACATGTATCTCACACCGACGATACTTTCTATTTAGTTTTTTAGTGATTTCTTTGCTTTTAGGTCAAAAAAATTATAAACTTTCTGTTAGTGCCATTAGTTTTAAATTTTAAATAGTTTAAATTTGAATTTTTAAAAATTTGTGTGAATCACTAGCTTATGAATAACTTTACTATAAAATTAGAATTTTTTCTTCTTTCCTATTTATTTTTTATTTATACTTACAATTAAATACTTATAGTTTGATTTTAGGTCACAAAAATTATATTCTTTTTGCTATTGAAGAATATTATAGTTTTATTTTAGTTGATCATAACATAATATTTTAATTGATTGTTTTTATTTTCATAAAAGTTTTGTAGTTTATTCTGTTTGCTATTAATTCATTCTTTGAGCTAAATGACTCTGAAATTGGGAAGCATTTCAAAATGAACTCTGAAAAGGTTGAAAGTTGGCATGGTATCATCATTTCACCGACATAGCATGTTCCAAAAAGTAGAGAGGGTTACGACAAAAACTTGATGCACTTCGTGTACAAAATGGACAATCACTTTCGAAGTATCAAAGTTTCAAACCATAAGACATGAAAGCATTTCAAATGAACTCTGAAAAAGTTGAAAGTTGGGATGGTATCATAATTTCACCCACATAGCATGTGCATGTACAAAACGGACAATGGTAGCATGTTCGTCTGTTACAAATTTGGCATGGTATCATCATAATAGTTGCGGGAGAAAGTATTCACTTTTTCTTCGCTTGTGTCATTTGCTTATTGCGCCGTAACCATGGATAATCTTCATTGTTTATCAGGATGCTTGGGTCAGCCTTGACATTGAAGGGAGGAATTTCATGAAACTTTTCATAATCTTCAGACATGTCTGTCTTGCCGTCCACTCCCAGGATGTCCCTTTTTCCTGAAAGAACTATGTGGCACTTTGGCTCATCGTATGATGTATTCGCTTCCTTATCTTTTCTTTTTCTCGGTTTGGTAGACATGTCCTTCACATAGATAACCTGTGCCACATCATTGGCTAGGACGAACGGTTCGTCAGTGTACCCAAGATTTTTCAGATCCACTGTTGTCATTCCGTACTGTGGGTCTACCTGTACCCTGCCGCCTAACAGATTGACCCATTTGCACTTAAACAAAGGGACCTTAAAATCAGGTCCGTAGTCAAGTTCCCATATGTCCACTATGTAACCATAATATGTGTCCTTTCCGCTCTCGGTTGCTGCATCAAAGCGGACACCGCTGTTTTGGTTGGTGCTCTTTTGATCTTGGGTGACCGTGTAAAATGTATTCCCATTTATCTCGTATCCTTTGTAAGTCAATACAGTCAAAGATGGTCCCCTGGACAACAAGTACAACTCATCACAAGCAGTGTTGTCACCTCTAAGACGTGTTTCCAACCAACTGCTGAAAGTCCTGATGTGTTCACATGTAATCCAGTCGTCGCACTGCTCCGGGTGTTTGGAGCGCAGACTGTTCTTGTGTTCATCGACATACGGGGTCACCAACATAGAGTTCTGTAGAACTGTGTAGTGTGCTTGAGACCAAGAATAGCCGTCCCTGCATATTATTGAGTCTCTTCCAAGAGTGCCTTTTCCAGTCAGTCTCCCCTCATACCGTGATTTAGGGAGACCTATCTTGTTAAGGCCAGGAATGAAGTCAACACAAAACCCGATAACATCCTCTGTTTGATGGCCCATGGAGATGCTTCCTTCTGGCCTAGCGCGGTTACGGACATATTTCTTTAGGACTCCCATGAACCTCTCAAAGGGGAACATATTGTGTAGAAATACGGGCCCCAGGATGACAATCTCGTCGACTAGATGAACTAGGACGTGCGTCATGATATTGAAGAAGGATGGTGGGAACACCAGCTCGAAACTGACAAGACAATGCGCCACATCACTCCTTAGCCTTGGTACGATTTCTGGATCAATCACCTTCTGAGAGATTGCATTGAGGAATGCACATAGCTTCACAATGGCTAATCGGACATTTTTCGGTAGAAGCCCCCTCAATGCAACCGGAAGCAGTTGCGTCATAATCACGTGGCAGTCATGAGACTTTAGGTTCTGAAACTTTTTCTCTGGCATATTTATTATTCCCTTTATATTCGACGAGAAGCCAGTCGTGACCTTCATACTGAGCAGGCATTCAAAGAAGATTTCTTTCTCTTCTTTCATAAGAGCGTAGCTGGCAGGACCTTTATACTGCTTCGGAGGCATGCCGTCTTTTTCGTGCAAACGTTGCAGGTCCTCTCGTGCCTCAAGTGTATCTTTTGTCTTCCCATACACGCCCAAGAAGCCTAGCAGGTTCACGCAAAGGTTCTTCGTCACGTGCATCACGTCGATTGAGGAGCGGACCTCTAGGTCTTTCCAGTAGGGTAGGTCCCAAAATATAAATTTCTTCTTCCACATGGGTGCGTGTCCCTCAGCGTCATTCGGAACAGCTAGTCCACCGGGATCCTTTCCAAAGATTACGTAGTGTAAATCATTGACCATAGCAAGCACGTGATCACCGGTGCGCATGGCGGGCTTCTTCCGGTGATCTGCCTCGCCTTTGAAATGCTTGCCTTTCTTTCGACATTGATGGTTGGTCGGAAGAAATCGACGATGGCCCAGGTACACATTCCTCCTGCATTTGTCCAGGTATATACTTTCAGTATCATCTAAACA
Source organism: Triticum aestivum (assembly GCF_018294505.1). Lineage (NCBI taxonomy): Eukaryota > Viridiplantae > Streptophyta > Magnoliopsida > Poales > Poaceae > Triticum > Triticum aestivum. Next base: position 641,136,016 of record NC_057800.1, read on the forward strand.
GTGCGTGCATGCGTGGTATCCTTTGTTTGTCTGTCCTGAAAGGTTATTGAGAGCGGGCCAATCGTTGATGGTCACGAACAGCAACGCCTTAAGGTTAAATTCCTCATGTCTGTGCTCATCCCACATACGTACACCGTTTCCATTCCACAGCTGTAAAAGTTCTTCAACTAATGGCCTTAGGTACACATCAATTTCATTGCCGGGTTGCTTAGGGCCTTGGATGAGAACTGGCATCATAATGAACTTCCGCTTCATGCACATCCAAGGAGGAAGGTTATACATACATAGAGTCACGGGCCAGGTGCTGTGATTGCTGCTCTGCTCCCTGAAAGGATTAATGCCATCCGCGCTTAAAGCAAACCATACATTCCTTGGGTCCTTTGCAAACTCATCCTAGTACTTTCTCTCGATTTTTCTCCACTGCGACCCGTCAGCGGGTGCTCTCAACTTCCCATCTTTCTTTCGGTTCTCACTGTGCCATCGCATCAACTTGGCACGCTCTTCGTTTCTGAACAGACGTTTCAACCGTGGTATTATAGGAGCATACCACATCAACTTCGCAGGAACCCTCTTCCTGAGGGGCTCGTCGTTAACATCACCAGGGTCATCTCGTCTGATCTTATACCGCAACGCACCGCATACCGGGCATGCGTTCAGATCCTTGTATGCACCGCGGTAGAGGATGCAGTCATTAGGGCATGCATGTATCTTCTCCACCTCCAATCCTAGAGGGCATACGACCTTCTTTGCTGCGTATGTACTGTCGGGCAATTCGTTATCCTTTGGAAGCTTCTTCTTCAATATTTTCAGTAGCTTCTCAAATCCTTTGTCAGCCACAGCATTCTCTGCCTTCCACTGCAGCAATTCCAGTATGGTACCGAGCTTTGTGTTGCCATCTTCGCAATTGGGGTATAACCCTTTTTTGTGATCCTCTAACATGCGATTGAACTTTAGCTTCTCCTTTTGACTAATGCATTGCGTCCTTGCATCGACAATGACCCGGTGGAGATCATCATCATCGGGCACATCGTCTGGTTCCTCTTGATCTTCAGCAGCTTCACCCGTGGCAGCATCATTGGGCACATCGTCTGGTTCCTCTTGATCTTCACCAGCTCCCCCCGTTGCAGCATCACCGTATTCAGGGGGCACATAGTTGTCATCGTACTCTTCTTCTTCGTCGTCTTCCATCATAACCCCTATTTCTCCGTGCCTCGTCCAAACATTATAGTGTGGCATGAAACCCTTGTAAAGCAGGTGGGAGTGAAGGATTTTCCGGTTAGAGTAAGACCTCGTATTCCCACATTCAGTGCATGGACAACACATAAAACCATTCTGCTTGTTTGCCTCAGCCGCATTGAGAAACTCATGCACGCCCTTAATGTACGCGCGGGTGTGTCTGTCACCGTACATCCATTGCCGGTTCATCTGCGTGCATTATATATAATTAAGTGTCCAAATTAATAGAAGTTCATCATCACATTAAAACCAAAGTGCATACATAGTTCCCATCTAACAACATATAGCTCTCCGGAGCATCTAATTAATTAAACCATACATTGAAACTATGTAAAACATTTCAATGCGAAAACAAATGCGATCATAATCGCAACCAAGGTAACAATTGATCCAACGACATAATGATACCAAGCCTCGGTATGAATGGCATATTTTCTAATCTTTCTAATCTTCAAGCGCATTGCATCCATCTTGATCTTGTGATCATCGACGACATCCGCAACATGCAACTCGAATATCATCTTCTCCTCCTCAATTTTTTTTTATTTTTTCCTTCAACAAATTGTTTTCTTCTTCAACTAAATTTAACCTCTCGACAATAGGGTCGGTTGGCATTTCCGATTCACATACATCCTAGATAAATAAAATATATGTCACGTTGGTCGGCATAATTTTCATAAACAATAAATGAACCAATAGTTATAAAGATAATATACATACCAAATCCGAATCATAGACAGGACGAGGGCCGACGGGGGCGGATACCAAAACCATCGCACTATATAAGATGCAATAATAAATGTAAAAAAATGATACAAGTATCTATCTAAACATACAAGTAAGAATATTTTTCCTTTCAGAAAGAAGATAAGAACAAGAGGCTCACCACGGTGGTGTCGGTGATGAGATCGGCGCGGGTGATCGACGGCGGTGAAGACGGGGACGGGGCGTGACGGACCGCTAAATCTAGACAAATCTCGAGGAAAATGGAGCTTGGAGGTCGAGCTTCGAGAGGAGAAAGCTTAAGTAGTGTGGCTCGGGCATTCCATCGAACACCTTGTGTGCATAGGAGGTGAGCTAGAGCACCACCAAGCCCTCTCCCCCTCGGCCAGAAAAAAACAGAGCAGTGTGCTCTGCTCTTATGCGAGGGGGTATATATAGTCACCTCATTGGTCCCGGTTGGTGGCATGAACCGAGACTAAAGGGGAGCCTTTGGTCCCGGTTCAAGCCACCAACCGGAACCAATGGTGGTGGGCCAGGAGAGAGGCCCATTGGTCCCGGTTCGTCCCACCAACCGGGACCAAAAGGTCCAGACGAACCGGGACCAATGGCCCACGTGGCCCGGCCGGCCCCCTGGGCTCACGAACCGGGACCAATGCCCACATTGGTCCCGGTTCTACACTGAACCGGGACTAATGGGCTGAGTCGTCCTGGACCATAGCCCTGTTTTCTACTAGTGTGAGATACAATACATCATGACGGAGCTTTAGCTTCTTAAGTACGATTTACCGGGCAAATTTGTCGCGGGATACATAATCGCTAAGCTCCCTAATTTTTGGAGAAATTTTGCTACCACTCTGAAACATCAGAGACGTGAATTCTCATTAGAGGATGTAATCGGCCATCTGAGTGTTGAGCAGAACTCGAGAGAAAAGGACTCGCACGGAAAAGGGGTCGAAGGTACTTCTGTCACCAATATGGTACATCAGAGGAAGTTCGATTCCCACAAGCCAAGGGAAAGAATAATGTCCAACAGAATACCGACTTTAAAAGAAAAGGGTAAGAAGACCTTCAAAAAGATCAAGAAAGGAGATGCCTACTTCACTTGTGGTTCAAAGGAACATTGGGCCAACAAGTGCCCAAACAACTACAAGAAGTCAGGGGAGGACTCCAAGCCTGCCAACATGATTGTGAGTAACAATGAGAATGGTGCATCTGGGTACAATAATTTATTTACTGTATTTTCAGTTTGCCAGTCCACCGATTGGTGGGTGGACACAAGTGCAAATATTCATGTGTGTGCTGACATTTCATTGTTTTCTTCTTACCAAATCACATGCCATGGATCCCTATTAATGGGGAATGGCGCAAGTGCTTTTGTTCATGGTGTTGGCATGGTCAATTTGAAGTTTACTTCATAAAGGATCGTGCAGCTGAAGAACGTGCAATACGACCTGGCCATCAAGAAGAATCTCGTCAGTGGCTCCCTTCCTTGTTAAGTTGATCTTTGAGTCTAATAAAGTAATTGTTACAAAATATGAACTTTTTGTTGCAAAAGGTTACGAATGTGCAGGTTTGTGCCGTCTTTCCCCTGCAGATTTTTGTAATAAAGTCATGAACAATATTCATTCGAGTGTTAATGAATCTGAAGTTTGGCACTCACATCTTTGTCACATTAGTTTCAGTGTGATGACACAGTACGAAAATTGATCTTGAGTTTCACTTTAGCCAAATGTTCAAAGTGTCATTCGTGTGTGCAATCTAAGCAACCTCACAAACCTCACAAGCCGCAGAGGAGAGACACTTGGCACCACTAGAACTCATACATTTTGATCTTTGTGAGATGAGTGGTGTGCTGACTAAAGGTGGAAAGAAATACTTCATGACGTTGATAGATGGTTCCACTAGATATTGTTATGTATATCTGTTAAATACTAAAGATGAAACCCTGCACTACTTTAAAAGTTTAAAGTCTATAAGGTAGAAGTTGAATATCAACTTGAAAAGAAAATTAAACGAGTCTGGTCAGATTGTGGTGGAGAGTACCTCTCGAATGTGTTTGATTTTGTGTGTGCGGAACATGACATTATTAATGAGAGGACGCCTCCCTATTCATCCTAGTCAAACGGGGTTGCAGAACGGAAAACTCGTACTATAACCGATTTGGTTAATGCCATGTTAAATACATCGGGTTTATCCAAGGCATGATGGGGGATGCTATATTGACATCATGTCATGTCCTGAATAATGTTCTGACAAAGGACAATGAGGTAACTCCCTATGAGCAATGGGAGAACAGAAGGACGACACTCTCATACTTGCGTACTTGGGCTGCTTGGCTAAAGTCAATGTACCAATCCCAAAAAGCGTAAGGTTGGACCAAAGACCGTGGACTGTGTTAATTTGGGCTACGCTAAGAATAACATTGGCTATAGATTTCTAGTAGTGAAATCTGAGGTACCTGACGTGAAGTTTGGTACAACTATGGAGTCTAAGGATGCTACATTCTTTTAGAATATTTTTTCTATGAGAGATATGCATAGCACTTCTAGACAGGAACCGAGGAGACTCCCGAGCCTGCCATTCTTATGAAATATTATGACCAAAAACATGATGAAAATCCTGAGAGGATGACGAGGAAACCCTTGGTAGGGGCAAGAGACAAAGAACTGCAAAGACCTTTCATGATGATTTCCTTGTGTACTTTGTGGATGATACTCCCACTTCTATTTTAGAGGCGTATGCATCTCCAGAAGGTGAGTACTGGGGAGATGTGGTCCGTAGCGAGATGGATTCCATCATGGCTAACGAGACATGGGAAATCACTGAACATTCCTATGGTTCCAAACCGTCGGGATGTAAGTGGGTGTTCAAAAAGAAGCTTAGGCCCAATGGTACGATTGAAAAGTACAAGGTTAGGCTTGTGGCCAAGGGTTATGCCCAGAAAGAAGATGAAGATTTCTCCGATACTTATTCACCTATGGCCAGACTGACCACCATTCGAGTATTACTCTTGTTGGCGGCCTCACACGGTCTTCTTGTTGGGGAACGCAGTATTTCAAAAAATTTCCTACGATCACGCAAGATCTATCTAGGAGATGCATAGCAACGAGAGGGGAGAGTGTGTCGACGTACCCTCGTAGACCGAAAGCGGAAGCATTTAGTAACGCGGTTGATGTAGTCGAACGTCTTCGCGATTTAACCGATCAAGTACCGAACGCACGACACCTCCGCGATCTGCAAACGTTCAGCTCGGTGACATCCCTCGTACTCTAGATCCAGCTGAGGTCGAGGGTGAGTTCCGTCAGCAGGTGATGATGAAGTTACCGACGCAGGGCTTCGCCTAAGCACTATGACAATATGACCGAGGTGTAAAACCGTGGAGGGGGCACCACACACGGCTAAAGATCAACTTGTGTGTCTATGGGGTGCCCCCCTCCCACGTATATAAAGGGGGGAGGGAGGAGGAGGCCGGCCAGGTTGGCGCGCCCAAGGGGGGGAATCCTACTCCAAGTAGGATTCGCCCCCCCCCCTTTCCTACTTCCATAAGGAGAAGGGGGAAGGAATAGGAGAAGAGAAGGAAAAGGGGGGGTGGCCCCCTAGCCCTAGTCCAATTCGGTTTGGGCTAGGGGGGGGGGCGCCACCTCTTGGCCTGCCTCCTCTCTTCCACACTACGCCCATGAGGCCCAATAACTTCCCGAAGGGGGTTCCGGTAACCCCCGGTACTCCGAAACTCACCCGAAACGACCCAAACCGTTCCATTGTCTGAATGTAACCATCCAATATATTAATCTTTATGTCTCGACCATTTTGAGACTTCTCGTCATGTCCGTGATCTCATACGGGACTCCAAACAAACTTCAGTACATCAAACCACATAACTCATAATACAAATTGTCATCGAACGTTAAGCGTGCGGACCCTACGTGTTTGAGAACTATGTAGACATGACCGAGATACATCTCCGGTCAATAACCAATAGCAGAACCTAATGCTCATATTGGTTCCTACATATTCTTCGAAGATCTTTATCGGTCAAACCGCATAACAAGATACGTTGTTCCCTTTGTCATCAGTATGCTACTTGCCTGAGATTCGATCGTTGGCATCATCATACCAAGTTCAATCTTGTTACCGGCAAGTCTCTTTACTCGTTCCTAATGCATCGTCCTGCAACTAACTCATTAGTCATATTGCTTGCACGGCTTATAGTGATGTGCATTACCGAGAGGTCCCATAGATACCTCTCCGACAATCGGAGTGACAAATCCTAATCCCGATATATGCCAACTCAACAAACACCATCGGAGACACCTATAAAGCATCTTTATAGTCACCCAGTTACATTGTGATGTTTGATATCACACAAGGTCTTCCTCCGGTATTTGGGAGTTGCATAATCTCATAGTCATAGGAGCATGTATAAGTCATGAAGAAAGTAATAGCAATAAAACTAAACGATCATAATGAAAGCTAACGGATGGGTCTTGTCCATCACATCATTCTCTAATGATGTGATCCCATTCATCAAATGACAACACATGTCCATGGCTAGGAAACTTAACCATCTTTGATTAACGAGCTAGTCAAGTAGAGGCATATTAGGGATACACTGTTTGTCTATGTACTCACACATGTACTGGGTTTCTGGTTAATACAATTCTAGCATGAATAATAAACATTTATCATGATGTAAGGAAATATAAATAACAACTTTATTATTGCCTCTAGGGCATATTTCCTTCAGTCTCCCACTTGCACTAGAGTCAATAATCTAGATTACATAGTAATGATTCTGACACCTATGGAGTCTTGGTGCTGATCATGTTTTGCTCATGAGAGAGGCTTAGTAAACGGGTCTGCAACATTCATATCCGTATGTATCTTGCAAATCTCTATCTCTCCCTCCTTGACTTGATCGCGGATGGAATTGAAGCTTCTCTTGATGTGCTTGGTTCTCTTGTGAAATCTGGATTCCTTTGCCAAGGCAATTGCACCAGTATTGTTACAAAAGATTTTCATTGGACCCGACGCACTAGGTATTATACCTAGATCGGATATGAACTCCTTCATCCAGACTCCTTCATTTGCTGCTTCTGAAGCAGCTATGTATTCCTCTTCACACGTAGATCCCGCCATGACGCTCTGCTTAGAACTGCACCAACTGACAACTCCACCATTCAATAAAAATACATATCCGGTTTGCGACTTAGAGTCATCCGGATCAGTGTCAAAGCTTGCATCGACGTAACCATTTACAACAAGCTCTTTGTCACCTCCATAAACGAGAAACATATCCTTAGTCCTTTCAGTTATTTCAAGATGTTCTTGACCGCTGTCTAGTGATTCACTCCTGGATTACTTTGGTACCTCCCTGCTAAACTAATAGCAAGGCACACATCAGGTGCGGTACACAAAATTGCGTACATCATAGAACCTATGGCTTAGGCATAGGGAATTACTTTCATTTTCTCTCTATCTTCTGCAGTGGTCGGGCATTGAATCTGACTCAACTTCACACCTTGTAACACAGGCAAGAACCCTTTCTTTGCTTGATCCATTTTGAACTTCTTCAAAACTTTATCAAGGTATGCGCTTTGTGAAAGTCCAATTAAGCGTCTTGATCTATCTCTATAGATCTTGATGCCCAATATATAAGCAGCTTCACCGAGGTCTTTCATTGAAAAATTCTTATTCAAGTATCCTTTTATGCTATTCGGAAATTCAGTATCATTTTCGATCAACAATATGTCTTCCACATATAATGTCAGAAATGCTACAGAGCTCCCACTCACTTTCTTGTAAATACAGGCTTCTCCAAAAGTCTGTATAAAACCATATGCTTTGATCACACTATCAAAGCATATATTACAACTCCAAGATGCTTGCACCATTCCATAAATGGATCGCTGGAGCTTGCACACTTTGTTAGCACATTTTGGATCGTTAAAATCTTCCGGTTGCATCATATACAACTCTTCTTTAAGATATCCATTAAGGAATGCAGTTTTGACATCCATTTGCCAAATTTCATAATCATAAAATGCAGCAATTGCTAACATGATTCGCACGGACTGAAGCATCGCTACGGGTGAGAAGGTCTCATCATAGTCAACTCCTTGAACTTGTCAAAAACCTTTCGCAACAAGTCGAGCTTTGTAGACAGTAACATTACCGTCAGCGCCAGTCTTCTTCTTGAAGATCCATTTATTCTCTATGGCTTGCCGATCATCGGGCAAGTCAACCAAAGTCCACACTTTGTTCTCATACATGGATCCCATCTCAGATTTCATGGCCTCAAGCCATTTTGTGGAATCCGGGATCATCATCGCTTCCTCATACTTCGTAGGTTCATCATGGTCAAGTAACATGACCTCTAGAACAGGATTACCGTACCACTCTGGTGCAGATCTTGCTCTGGTTGACCTACGAGGTTCGATAGTAACTTGATTAGAAGTTTCATGATCAACATCATTAACTTCCTCACTAATTGGTGTAGGAATCACTGCAACTGATTTCTGTGATGAACTACTTTCCAATAAGGGAGAAGGTATAGTTACCTCATCAAGTTCTACTTTCCTCCTACTCACTTCTTTCGAGAGGAATTCCTTCTGTAGAAAGGATCCATTCTTAGCAACGAATATCTTGCCTTCGGATCTGTGATAGAAGGTGTAACCAACAGTTTCCTTTGGGTATCCTATGAAGACACATTTTTCCGATTTGGGTTCGAGCTTATCAGCTTGAAGCTTTTTCACATAAGCATCGCAACCCCAAACTTTAAGAAACGACAACTTGGGTTTCTTGCCAAACCATAGTTCATATGGTGTCGTCTCAATGGATTTCGATGGTGCCCTATTAAACGTGAATGCAGCCGTCTCTAAAACATAACCCCAAAATGATAGCGGTAAATCAGTAAGAGACATCATAGATCGCACCATATCTAATAAAGTGAAGTTACGATGTTTACGCTGTGGTGTTCCAGGTGGCGTGAGTTGCGAAACTATTCCGCATTGTTTCAAATGAAGACCAAACTCATAACTCAAATTTCACCTCCGAGATCAGATTGTAGAAACTTAATTTTCTTGTTGCGATGATTTTCCACTTCACTATGAAATTCTTTGAACTTTTCAAATGTTTCAGACTTATGTTTCATCAAGTAGATATACCCATATTTGCTTGAATCATCTGTGAAGGTCAGAAGATAACGATACCCGCCACGAGCATCAACACTCATCAGACCGCATACATCAGTATGTATTATTTCCAATAAGTCTGTTAGTCGCTCCATTGTTTCGGAGAACGGAGTCTTAGTCATCTTGCCCATGAGGCATTGTTCGCAAGCATCAAGTGATTCATAATCAAGTGATTCCAAAAGCCCATCAGCATGGAGTTTCTTCATGCACTTTACACCAATATGACCTAAACGGCAGTGACACAAATAAGTTGCACTATCATTATTAAACTTATATCTTTTGGCTTCAATACTATGAATATGTGTATCACTACTATCGAGATTTAATAAAAATAGACCACTCATCAAGGGTGCATGACCATAAAATATATTACTCATATAAATAGAACGACCATTATTCTCTGATTTAAATGAATAACCATCTCGCATCAAACAAGATCCAGATATAATGTTCATGCTTAACGCTGGCACCAAATAACAATTATTCAGGTCTCATACTAATCCCGAAGGTAGATGTAGAGGTAGCGTGCCGTCCACGATCACATCGACTTCGGAACCATTTCCCACATGCATCGTCACCTCATCCTTAGCCAATCTTCTCTTAATCCATAGCCCTTATTTCGAGTTGCCAATATGAGCAACAAACCAGTATCAAATACCCAGGCGCTACTGCGAGCATTAGTAAGGTACACATCAATAACATGTATATCAAATATACCTTTCATTTTGCCATCCTTCTTATCCGCCAAATACTTGGGGATGTTCTGCTTCCAGTGACTAGTCCCTTGAAGTAGAAGTACTCAGTCTCAGGCTTAGGTCCAGACTTGGGCTTCTTCACTTGAGCAGCAACTTGCTTGCCGTTCTTCTTGAAGTTCCCCTTCTTCCCTTTGCCCTTTTTCTTGAAACTAGTGGTCTTGTTGAGCATCAACACTTGATGCTCCTTCTTGATTTCTACCTCTGTAGCCTTTAGAATTGCGAAGAGCTCGGGAATTGTCTTATCCGTGCATTGCATATTATAGTTCATCATGAAGCTTTTGTAGCTTGGTGGCAGTGATTGAAGAACTCTATCAATGACACTATCATCAGGAAGATTAATTCCCAGTTGAGTCAAGTGGTTGTGGTACGCAGACATTCTGAGTATATGTTCACTAATAGATCTATTCTCCTCTAGCTTGAAGCTATAGAACTTATTGGAGACTTCATATCTCTCAATTCAGGCATTTGCTTGAAATATCAACTTCAACTCCTGGAACATCTCATATGCTCCATGACACTCAAAATGTCGCTGAAGTCCCAGTTCTAAGCCGTAAAGCATGGCACACTAAACTATCAAGTAGTGATCAGCTTTGCTCTGCCAGACGTTCTACCAGGACGTAATTCTTCTATGCAGCAATGAGGATAATCCTCAAGTTATGGACCCAATCCGTGTAGTTGCTACCATCATCTTTCAACTTAGCTTTCTCTAGGAACGCATTAAAATTCAAAGGAACAATAGCACGTGCCATTTATCTACAACAACATAAACATGCAAAACACTACCAGGTACTAAGTTCATGATAAATTAAAGTTCAATTAATCATATTACTTAAGAACTCTCACTTAGACAGACATCCCTCTAATCATCTAAGTGATCACATGATCCATATCAACTAAACCATGTCCGATCATCACGAGAGATGGAGAAGTTTTCAATGGTGAACATCACTATGTTGATCATATCTACTATATGATTCACGCTCGACCTTTCGGTCTCAGTGTTCCGAGGCCATATCTGCATATGCTAGGCTCGTCAAGTTTAACCTGAGTATTCTGCTTAGGCAAAACTAGCTTGCACCCATTGTATGTGAACGTAGAGCTTATCACACGCGATCATCACGTGGTGTATCGGCACGACGAAATGTAGCAACGGTGCATACTCACGGAGAACACTTATACCTTGAAATTTAGTGACATATCATCTTATAATGCTACCGCCGAACTAAGTAAGATAAGATGCATAAAAGATAAACATCACATGCAATCAATATAAGTGATATGATATGGCCATCATCATCTTGTGCCTTTGATCTCAATCTCCAAAGCACCGTCATGATCACCATCGTCACTGGCTTGACACCTTGATCTCCATCGTAGCATCGTTGTTGTCTCGCCAACTATAACTTCTACGACTATCGCTACCGCTTAGCGATGAAGTAAAGCAATTACCTGGCTATTGCATTTCATACAGTAAAGTGAGAACTATATGGCTCCTACCAGTTGCCGATAACTTTGGTACAAAACATGATCATCTCATACAACAATTTATATAATCACATCTTGACCATATCACATCACAACATGCCCTGCAAAAACAAGTTAGACGTCCTCTGCTTTGTTGTTGTAAGTTTTACGTGCCTACTACGGGCTTAGCAAGAACCGTTCTTACCTACGCATCAAAAACCACAACGATTTTTCGTCAAGTGTGTTGTTTTAACCTTCAATAAGGACCGGGCATAGTCAAACTCGATTCAACTAAAGCTGGAGAAACAGACACCCACTAGCCACCTGTGTGCGAAGCACGTCGGTAGAACCATTCTCATGAACGCGGTCATGTAATGTCGGTCTGGACCGATTCATCCAACAATACCGCCGAATCAAAGTATGACATGTTGGTAAGATGTATGACTATTATCGCCCACAACTCTTTGTGTTCTACTCGTGCATATAACATCTATGCATAGACCTGGCTCGGATGCCACTGTTGGGGAATGCGGTATTTCAAAAAAATTCCTACGGTCACGCAAGATCTATCTAGAAGATGCATAGAAAAGAGAGGGGAGAGTGTGACTATGTACCCTCATAGACCGAAAGAGGAAGTGTTTAGTAACACGGTTGATGTAGTCGAACATCTTCGCGATTCAACAGATCAAGTACCGGACGCACGTCACCTCTACGATCTGCACACGTTCAGCTCGGTGACGTCCCTCGTACTCTAGATCTAGCTGAGGCCAAGGGTTAGTTCCATCAGCACGATGGTGTGTTGATAGTGATGATGGAGTTATCGATGCGGGGCTTCGCCTAAGCACTACGACAATATAACCGAGGTGTAAAACCATGGAGGGGGGCACCGCACACGGCTAAAGATCAACTTGTGTGTCTATGGGGTGCCCCCTCCCACGTATATAAAGGGGGGAGGGAGGAGGAGGCCGTCCAGGGTTGGTGCGCCCAAGAGGGGGGGGGGGGGAATCCTACTCCAAGTAGGATTCGCCCCCCCTTCCTACTTCCACAAGGAGAAGGGGGGAAGGAATAGGAGAAGAGAAGGAAAGGGGGGCGGCCCCCTAGCCCTAGTCCAATTCGGTTTGGCTAGGGAGGGCACGCGCTACCTCTTGGCCTACCTCCTCTCTTCCACCAATAGGCCCATGAGGCCCAATAACTCCCCGAAGGGGGTTCCAGTAACCCCCGATACTCCAAAACTCATCCGAAACAACCAGAACCATTCCGGTGTCCGAATGTAAGCTTCCAATATATGAATCTTTATGTCTCGACCATTTCGAGACTCCTCATCATGTCCGTGATCTCATCCGGGACTCTGAACAAACTTCGGTACATCAAATCACATAACTCATAATACAAATCGTCATCGAACGTTAAGCGTGCGGACCCTGCAGGTTCGAGAACTATGTGGACATGACCGAGACACATCTCCGGTCAATAACCAATAGCGGAACCTGGATGCTCATATTGTTGGGGAACGCAGTATTTCAATTTTTTTTGCTATGATCATGCAAGATCTGTCTAGGAGATGCATAGCAATGAGAGGGAGAGTGTGTCTACATACCCTCATAGACCGAAAGCGGAAGCGTTTAAGCAACGCGGTTGATGTAGTCGAACGTCTTCGCGATCCAACCGATCAAGTACCGAACGTACGTCACCTCCGCAATCTGCACACGTTCAGCTCGGTGATGTCCCTCGAACTCTTGATCCAGTTGAGGTCGAGGGAGAGTTTCATCAGCACGACGGCGTGGCGACGGTGATAATGAAGTTACCGGTGCAGGGCTTCACCTAAGCACTGCAACGATATGACCGAGGTGTGTTTCTATGGAGGGGGCACCGCACACGGCTAAGAGAAACTTTTATGTGTCTTTGGGTTTCCCCCTCCCATGTATATAAGGGGGGAGGAGGAGGCCGGCCAAGGGGAGGAGGCGCGCCATGGGGGGGCAATCCTACTCCAAGTAGGATTCGCCCCCCCTTCCTATTCCAACAAGGAGAAGGGGGAAGGTGAGGGAGGAGAGAAGGAAAGGGGGGCCGACCCCCTAGTCCAATTTGGTTTGGGCTAGGGGGGCGCGCTCCCTGCCTTGGCATGTCTCCTCTCTTCCACGAATATGCCCATGAGGACCAATAACCCCCCGGGGGGTTCCGGTAACCCCCCGGTACTCCGGAAAATACCCGATACACCTCGGAACTATTCCGATGTCTGAATATAGTCTTCCAATATATCAATGTTTATGTCTCGACCATTTCGAGACTCCTTGTCATGTCCGTGATCTCATCCGGGACTTAGAGCTACCTTCGGTACATCAAAACACATAAACTCATAATACTGATTGATAACCCACATGTATAGGGGATCGCAATAGTTTTCGAGGGTAGATATTCAACCCAAATTTATTGATTCGGCACAAGGGGAGCCAAAGAACATTCTCAAGTATTAGCAGCTGAGTTGTCAATTAAACCAAACCTGGAAACTTAATATATGCAGCAAGGTATTTAGTAGCAAAGTAATATGATAGTAGTGGTAATGGTGGCAAAAGTAACGGTAGCAGTTTTGGTTTTATAGTGATTGTAACAGTAGCAACAGAAAAGTAAATAAGCGAAGAACAATATATGAAAAGCTCGTAGGCAATGGATCAGTGATGGATAATTATGTCGGATGCGATTCCTCATGCGATAGTTATAACATAGGGTGACACAAAACTAGCTCCAGTTCGTCAATGTAATAGTAGGCATGTATTCTGAATATAGTCATACGTGCTTATGGAAAAGAACTTGCATGACGTCTTTTGTCCTACCCTCCCATGGCAGCGGGGTCCTATAGGAAACTAAGGGATATTAAGGCCCCCTTTTAATAGAGTACCGGACCAAAGCATTAACACATAGTGACCACATGAACTCCTCAAACTACGGTCATCACTGGTAAGTATCCCGATAGGTGACTATAGACCTGCAAGATAGGATCAAGAACTCACAAATATTCATGAAAACATAATAGGTTCAGATCTGAAATCATGGCACTCGGGCCCTAGTGACAAGCATTAAGCATAGCAAAGTCATAGCAACATCAATCTCAGAACATAGTGGATACTAGGGATCAAACCCTAACAAAACTAATTCGATTACATGATAAATCTCATCCAACCCATCACCGTCCAGCAAGCCTTTGATGGAATTACTCACGCACGGCGGTGAGCATCATGAAATTGGTGATGGAGGAAGGTTGATGATGACGGATTCCCCTCCCCGGAGCCCTGAACGGACACCAGATCAGCCCTCCCGAGAGAGATTAGGGCTTGGCGGCGGCTCCGTATCATAAAACGCGATGAATCCTTCTCTCTTATTTTTCTCTCCCCAAACATGAATATATAGAGTTGGAGTTGAGGTCAAAGGAGCACCAGGGGGCCCACGAGGCAGGGGGCGCGCCTAGGGGGTATAGGCGGGCCCCCACCCTCATGGACAGGGTGTGGCCCCCCTGGCCTTGATTCTTTCGCCAGTATTTTTTATATATTCCAAAAATAATCTCCGTTGATTTTTAGGTCATTTGAAGAACTTTTATTTCTGCACAAAAATAACACCATGGCAATTCTGTTGAAAATAGCATTAGTCCGGGTTAGTTCCATTCAAATCATGCGAGTTAGAGTCCAAACCAAGGGCAAAAGTGTTTGGAAAAGTAGATGCGATGGAGACGTATCAACTCCCCCAAGCTTAAACCTTTGCTTGTCCTCAAGCAATTCAGTTGATAAACTGAAAGTGATAAAGAAAAAATTTACAAACTCTGTTTGCTCTTGTTGTTGTAAATATTTAAAGCCAGCATTCAAGTTTTCAACAAAGATTATGAACTAACCATATTCACAATAACAATTAGGTCTCATGTTTACTCATATCAATGGCATAATCAACTAGCGAGCAATAATAATAAATCTCGGATGACAACACTTTCTCAAAACAATCATAATATGATATAACAAGATGGTATCTCGCTAGCCCTTTCTGAGACCGCAAAACATAAATGTAGAGCACCCCTGAAGATCAAGGACTGACTGGAAATTGTAATTCATGGTACAAGAGATCCAGTCAAGTCATACTCAATGTAAACTAATAATAATACATGCAAATGACAGCGGTGCTCTCCAACTGGTGCTTTTTAATAAGAGGGTGATGATTCAGCATAAAAGTAAATAGATAGGCCCTTTGCAGAGGGAAGCATGGATTTATAGAGGTGCCAGAGCTCGATTTTGAAATAGAGATGAATAATATTTTGAGCGGTATACTTTCATTGTCAACATAACAACCGAGAGATCTTGATATCTTCCATGCTACACACATTATAGGCGGTTCCCAAGCAGAATGGTAAAGTTTATACTCCCCCACCATCAACAAGCATCAATCCATGGCTTGCCCGAAACAACGGGTGCCTCCAACTAACAACAACCCGGGGGAGTTTTGTTTGCAATTATTTTGATTTGATTGAGCATGGGACTGGGCATCCCGGTGACCAGCCATTTTCTCATGAGTGAGGAGCGGAGTCCGCTCCTCTTGAGAATAACCCGCCTAGCATGGAAGATACAGACAACCCTAGTTGATACATGAGCTATTCGAGCATACAAAACATAATTTTTATTTGAAGGTTTAGAGTTTGGCACATACAAATTTACTTGGAACGGCAGGTAGATACCGTATATAGGAAGGTATGGTGGACTCATGTGGAATAAGTTTGGGGTTTATGGAGTTGCATGCACAAGCAGTATTCCCGCTTAGTACAAGTGAAGGCTAGAAAGAGACTGGGAAGTGACCAACTAGAGAGCGACTACAGTCATGAACATGCATTAAAATTAATCAACACTGAATGCAAGCATGAGTAGGATATAATTCACCATGAACATAAATATCATGGAGGGTATGTTGATTTTGTTTCAAGTACATGCGTGAACATGTGCCAAGTCAAGCCACTCGAATCGTTCAAAGGAGGATACCTCCCTATCATATCACATCACAACCATTTTAATAGCATGTTGGCACACAAGGTAAACCATTATAAACTCATAGCTAATTAAGCATGGCATAAGAAACTATAATCTCTAATTGTCATTGCAAACATGTTTCATTCATAATAGTCTGAATCAGGAACGATGAACTAATCATATTTACAAAAACAAGAGAGGTCGAGTTCATACCAGCTTTTCTCATCTCAATCAGTTCATCATATATCATCATTATTGCCTTTCACTTGCACAACCGAATAGTTTGGATAATAATAATAGTGCACATGCATTGGACTAAGCTGGAATCTGCAAGCATTGAATATACAGGAGAAGACAAGGTAATATGGGCTTCTCGTTAAATCAACAATAATGCACATGAGAGCCACTCAACATTTTCATTATGGTCTTCTCCTCTCGACCCCCAAAGAAAAGAAAAGAAACAAAACTATTTACATGGAAAGCTCCCAACAAGCAAAAGAAGAGCGATAAATCTTTTTGGGTTTTATTTTTAATTACTACTAGTACAAGCATGGAAAATAAACTAGATAAAAGCTACAACTAATTTTTTGGTTTTTCTTAAGGTTTTCAAACACACAAGAAGAAAGCTTAAAAAGAAAATAAACTAGCATGGATGATACAATGAAAAAGTATGAGCCCCGACAACTGGCATGAGTGTGTGAACATGAATGTAATGTCGGTGAGAAATGCGTACTCCTCCAAGCTTAGGCTTATGGCCTAAGTTGGTCTATGCGCACGGATCAAAACTGCCCTCTCCGGTGTACTAAGGAGGGTCTTCAGGGTGCCACTGGTTGGCGATCTCCTCCGGATCCCACTGATAAACAGACTGACAGTGAGGATCAGATAGTGGCTTCGGCTCTGGAGCTGATGTCAGGCTCTGGTATGCCTGAACGGCCTCCGACAAAACAAGGTACATGCCTGAAAATATGTTGAACAAATAGGGAGTAGGCAAGGTAATAGTCTCAAAGTGTTTCTCATCAAATATCAGTCTATAGTTAAGCATCTTCTTCGTATGCTTAACAATAAAATCATGTGCTACCATGCTCTTATAATCTAGCAAAATATGAGGCAACAACTTTTCCTCTTTCTCATTATGCCTAATAGGTGTGTTAATGTGTTCAGCAAGGCGCGAGGCGAAGATGCCTCCCAAGACAGGACCCTTTGTATGGTTCAGATTTAACCGTTTAGCAACAATAACGCCTAAACTAAAAGTAGTATCACAAAACAAAGTATGGCGCAAAATAACAATATCTGGGGCACTAAGATTTCCACAGTTCTCGCGACCAATTAAGCATCTACTAGCTAATATTGCAAAGTAACGTAGTATAGGAAAATGTATGCTAGTGATTCTTGCATCGGAAACTTTCCTCGTTTCCCCTACAACAATTGTGACAATATACCCGATACACCTTGGAACTATTCCGATGTCCGAATAGTCTTCCAATATATCAATGTTTATGTCTCGACCATTTCGAGACTCCTCGTCATGTCTGTGATCTCATCCGTGACTCCGAACTACCTTCGGTACATCAAAACACATAAACTCATAATACCGATTGATAACCCACAAGTATAGGGGGTCGCAACAGTTTTCGAGGGTAGAGTATTCAACCCAAATTTATTGATTCGACACAAGGGGAGCCAAAGAATATTCTCAAGTATTAGTAGCTGAGTTGTCAATTCAACCACACCTGGAAACTTAATATCTGCAGCAAGGTATTTAGTAGCAAAGTAATATGATAGTAGTGGTAATGGTGGAAAAAGTAATGGTAGCAGTTTTGGTTTTATAGTGATTGTAACAGTAGCAACGGAAAAGTAAATAAGCGAAGAACAATATATGAAAAGCTCGTAGGAAATGGATTAGTGATGGATAATTATGTCAGATGCAATTCCTCATGTAATAGTTATAACATAGGGTGACACATAACTAGGTCCAGTTCGTCAATGTAATAGTTGAAGGAAATATGCCCTAGAGGCAATAATAAAGTTATTATTTATTTCCTTATATCATGATAAATTTTTATTATTCATGCTAGCACTGTATTAACCGGAAACATAATACATGTGTGAATACATAGACAAACAGAGTGTCACTAGTATGCCTCTACTTGACTAGCTCGTTAATCAAAGATGGTTATGTTTCCTAACCATGGACAAAGAGTTGTTATTTGATTAACGAGATCACATCATTAGAAGAATGATGTGATTGACTTGACCCATTCCGTTAGCTTAGCACTCGATCATTTAGTATGTTGCTATTACTTTCTTCATGACTTATACATGTTCCTATGACTATGAGATGATGCAACTACCGTTTACCGGAGGAACACTTTGTGTGCTACCAAACGTCACAACATAACTGGGTGATTATAAAGGAGCTCTACAGGTGTCTCCAAAGGTAAATGTTGGGTTGGCGTATTTCGAGATTAGGATTTGTCACTCCGATTGTCGGAGAGGTATCTCTGGGCCCTCTCGGTAATGCACATCACATAAGCCTTGCAAGCATTGCAACTAATGAGTTAGTTGCGAGATGATGTGTTACGAAACGAGTAAAGAGACTTGCCGGTAACGAGATTGAACTAGGTATTGAGATACCGACGATCGAATCTCGGGCAAGTAACATACCGATGACAAAGGGAACAAAGTATGTTGTTATGCGGTCTGACCAATAAAGATCTTCGTAGAATATGTAGGAGCCAATATGAGCATCCAGGTTCCGCTATTGGTTATTGACCGGAGACGTGTCTCAGTCATGTATACATTGTTCTCGAACCCGTAGGGTCCGCACGCTTAAGGTTTCGGTGACAATTATATTATGAGTTTATGCTTTTTGATGTACCGAAGTTTGTTCGGAGTCCCGGATGTGATCACGGACATGACGAGGAGTCTCGAAATGGTCGAGACATAAAGATTGATATATTGGAAGCCTATATTTGGATATCGGAAGTGTTCCGGATGAAATCGGGATTTTACCAGAGTTTCGGGGGGTTACCGGAAACCCCCGAGAGGTATATGGGCCTTAGTGGGCCTTAGTGGAAGAGAGGAGAGGTGGCCAGGGCTGGGCCGTGCTCCCCTCCCCCTAGTCCGAATAGGACAAGGAGAGGGGGGCGGCGCCCCCCTTCCTTCTCTCTCTCCTCTTTCCCCCTTCCCGGATCCTATTCCAACTAGGAAAGGGGGGGAATCCTACTCCCGGTGGGAGTATGACTCCTCCTGGCACGCCCTCCTCCTGGCCGGCCGCACCCCCCCTTGATCCTTTATATACAGAGGCAGGGGGCACCCCATAGACACAAGTTGATCCACGTGATCATATTCTTAGCCGTGTGCGGTGCCCCCTTCCACCATAATCCTCGATAATATTGTAGCGGTGCTTAGGCGAAGCCCTGCTATGGTAGAACATCAAGATCGTCACCACGCTGTCGTGCTGACGGAACTCTTCCCCGACACTTTGCTGGATCGGAGTCTGGGGATCGTCATCGAGCTGAACGTGTGCTAAAACTCGGAGGTGCCGTAGTTTCGGTGCTTGATCGGTCAGGCCGTGAAGACGTACGACTACATCAACCGCGTTGTGCTAACGCTTCCGCTGTCGGTCTACAAGGGTACGTAGACCACACTCTCCCCTCTCGTTGCTATGCATCACCATGATCTTGCGTGTGCGTAGGAATTTTTTTGAAATTACTACGTTCCCCAACAGTGGCATCCGAGCCTAGGTTTTATGTGTTGATGTTATTTGCACGAGTAGAACACAAGTGAGTTGTGGGCGATATAAGTCATACTGCTTACCAGCATGTCATACTTTGGTTCGGCGGTATTGTTGGACGAAGCGGCCCGGACCGACATTACGCGTACGCTTACACGAGACCGGTTCTCCCGACGTGCTTTGCACAGAGGTGGCTAGCGGGTGACAGTTTCTCCAACTTTAGTTGAACCGAGTGTGGCTACGCCCGGTCCTTGCGAAGGTTAAAACATCACCAACTTGACAAACTATCGTTGTGGTTTTGATGCGTAGGTAAAATTGGTTCTTGCTTAACCCCGTAGCAGCCACGTAAAAACTTGCAAAACAAAGTAGAGGACGTCTAACTTGTTTTTGCAGGGCATGTTGTGATGTGATATGGTCAAGACATGATGCTAAATTTTATTGTATGAGATGATCATGTTTTGTAAACGAGTTATCGGCAACTGGCAGGAGCCATATGGTTGTCGCTTTATTGTATGCAATGCAATTGCGCTGTAATGCTTTACTTTATCACTAAGCGGTAGCGATAGTCGTGGAAGCATAAGATTGGCGAGACGATAACGATGCTACGATGGAGATCAAGGTGTCGCGTCGGTGACGATGGTGATCATGACGGTGCTTCGAAGATGGAGATCACAAGCACAAGATGATGATGGCCATATCATATCACTTATATTGATTGCATGTGATGTTTATCTTTTATGCATCTTATCTTGCTTTGATTGACGGTAGCATTTTAAGATGATCTCTCACTAATTATCAAGAAGTGTTCTCCCTGAGTATGCACCATTGCGAAAGTTCTTCGTGCTGAGACACCACGTGATGATCGGGTGTGATAGGCTCTATGTTCAAATACAACGGGTGCAAAACAGTTGCACACGCGGAATACTCAGGTTATACTTGACGAGCCAAGCATATACATATATGGCCTCGGAACACGGAGACCGAAAGGTTGAGCGTGAATCATATAGTAGATATGATCAACATAGCGATGTTCACCAATGAAACTACTCCATATCACGTGATGATCGGACATGGTTTAGTTGATTTGGATCACGTAATCACTTAGAGGATTAGAGGGATGTCTATCTAAGTGGGAGTTCTTAAGTAATATGATTAAATTGAACTTAAATTTATCATGAACTTAGTCCTGGTAGTATTTTGCAAATTATGTTATAGATCAATAGCTCGTGTTGTTGCTTCTCTGTGTTCATTTTGATATGTTCCTAGAGAAAATTGTGTTGAAAGATGTTAGTAGCAATGATGCGGATTGGATCCGTGATCTGAGGTTTATCCTCATTGCTGCATAGAAGAATTATGTCCTTGATGCACCGCTAGGTGACAGACCTATTGCAGGAGCAGATGCAGACGTTATGAACTTTTGGCTAGCTCAATATGATGAATACTTGATAGTTTAGTGCACCATGCTTAATGGCTTAGAATCGGGACTTCAAAGACGTTTTGAACGTCATGGACCATATGAGATGTTCCAGGAGTTGAAGTTAATATTTCAAGCAAATACCTGAGTTGAGAGATATGAAGTCTCCAACAAGTTCTATAGCTAAAAGATGGAGGAGAATCGCTCAACTAGTGAGCATGTGCTCAGATTGTCTGGGTACTACAATCGCTTGAATCAAGTGGGAGTTAATCTTCCAGATAAGATAGTGATTGACAGAATTC
Source organism: Triticum aestivum (assembly GCF_018294505.1). Classification (NCBI taxonomy): domain Eukaryota; kingdom Viridiplantae; phylum Streptophyta; class Magnoliopsida; order Poales; family Poaceae; genus Triticum; species Triticum aestivum. The sequence continues at coordinate 641,157,830 of NC_057800.1, forward strand.
TCTAGTCACCATCACCATGTTAGTAGAACTTCGTGATGAACTATAATATGCAAGGGATAACGGAAACAACTCCCAAGCTCTTCATGATGCTAAAATCAACGAAGGTAGAAATCAAGAAAAACATCAAGTGTTGATGGTTGACAAGACCACTAGTTTCAAGAAAAGGGCAAAGGGAAGAAGGGGAACTTCAAGAAGAACGGAAAGCAAGTTGCTTCTCAAGTGAAGAAGCCCAAGTCTGATCCTAAGCCTGAGACTAAGTGCTTCTACTGCAAAGGGACTGGTCACTGGAAGCAGAACTACCCCAAGTGATTGGCGGATACAAAGGATGGCAAAGTGAACATAAGTATATTTGATATACATGTTATTGATGTGTACTTTACTAGTGTTTATAGCAACCCCTCAGTATTTGATACTAGCTCAGTTGCTAAGATTAGTAACTCGAAACGGGAGTTGCAGAATAAACAGAGACTAGTTAAGGGTGAAGTAACGATGTGTGTTGGAAGTGGTTCCAAAATTGATATGATCATCATCGCACACTCCCTATACTTTCGGGATTAGTGTTGAACCTAAATAAGTGTTATTTGGTGTTTGCGTTGAGCATGAATATGATTTGATCATGTTTATTGTAATACGGTTATTCATTTAAGTAAGAGAATAAATTGTTGTTCTGTTTACATGAATAAAACCTTATATGGTTACACACCCAAGGAAAATAGTTCGTTGGATCTCGATAATAGTGATGCACATAAACATAATATTGAAACCAAAAGATGCAAAGTTAATAATGATAGTGCAAACTTATTTGTGGCACTGCCGTTTAGGTCATATTGGTGTAAAGCGCATGAAGATACTCCATGCTGATGGGCTTTTGGAATCACTTGATTATGAATCAGTTGATGCTTGCGAACCATGCCTCATGGGCAAGATGACTAAGACTCCGTTCTTCGGAATAATGGAGCGAGCAACAGACTTGTTGGAAATCATACATACTGATGTATGTGGTCCGATGAATATTGAGGCTCGCGACAGGTATCATTATTTTCTGTTCTTCACAGATAATTTGAGCAGATGTGAGTATATCTACTTGATGAAACATAAGTCTGAAACATTTGAAAAGTTCAAAGAATTTCAGAGTGAAGTGGAAAATCATCGTAACAAGAAAATAAAGTTTCTACGATCTGATCATGGAGAAGAGTATTTGAATTACGAGTTTGGTCTTCAGTTAAAACAATGTGAGATAGTTTCACTACTCACGCCACCTGGAACACCATAGTGTAATGGTGTGTTCGAACGTCGTAATCGTACTTTATTTGATATGGTGCGATCTATGATGTCTCTTACAGATTTACCGCTATTGTTTTGGGGTTATGCATTAGAGACAGCTACATTCACGTTAAATAGGGCACCATCTAAATCCGTTTGAGATGACACCATATGAACTATGGTTTAGCAAGAAACCTAAGCTGTCGTTTCTTAAAGTTTGAGGTTGCGATGCTTATGTAAAAAAGCTTCAACCTGATAAGCTCGAACCCAAAACGGAGAAATGTGTCTTCATAGGATATCCAAAGGAAACTATTGGATACACCTTCTATCATAGATCCGAAGGCAAGACTTTTGTTGCTAAATTCGGAAACTTTCTGGAGAAGGAGTTTCTCTCGAAAGAAGTGAGTGGGAGGAAAGTAGAACTTGACGAGGTAACTGTACCTACTCCCTTATTGGAAAGTAGTACATCATAGAAACCTGTTTCTGTGACACCTACACCAGTTAGTGAGGAAGCTAATGATGATGATCATGAAACTTCAGAACAAGAAACTACTGAACCTCGTAGATCAACCAGAGTGAGATCCGCGCCAGAGTGGTACAGTAATCCTGTTCTGGAAGTCATGCTACTAGATCATGATGAACCTACGAACTATGAAGAAGCGATGGTGAGCCCAGATTCCGCAAAATGGCTTGAAGCCATGAAATCTGAGATGGGATCCATGTATGAGAACAAAGTATGGACTTTGGTTGACTTGCCCAATGATCGGCAAGCAATTGAGAATAAATGGATCTTCAAGAAGAAGACTGACGCTGACGGTAATATTACTGTCTACAAAGCTCGACTTGTCACAAAAGGTTTTCGGCAAGTTCAAGGGATTGACTACGATGAGACCTTCTCACCCGTAGCGATGCTTAAGTGTGTCCGAATCATGTTAGCAATTGCCGCATTTTATGATTATGAAATTTGGCAGATGGATGTCAAAACTGCATTCCTGAATGGATTTCTGGAAGAAGAGTTGTATATGATGCAACCAGAAGGTTTTATCGATCCGAAGGGAGCTAACAAAGTGTGCAAGCTCCAGCGATCCATCTATGGACTGGTGCAGGCATCTCGGAGTTGGAATATACGCTTTGATAAGTTGATCAAAGCATATAGTTTTATACAGACTTGCGGTGAAGCCTGTATTTACAAGAAAGTGAGTGGGAGCACTACAACATTCCTGATAAGTATATGTGTATGACATATTGTTGATCGGAAATAATGTAGAATTATTCTGCAAAGCATAAAGGAGTGTTTGAAAGGATTTTTTCAAAGAAAACCTCGGTGAAGCTGCTTACATATTGAGCATCAAGACCTATAGAGATAGATCAAGACGCTTGATAAGTTTTTTTCAATGAGTACATACCTTGACAATATTTTGAAATGTTTCAAAAATTGGAACGGTCAAAGAAAGAGTTCTTGGCTGTGTTACAAGGTGTGAAATTGAGTAAGACTCAAAGCCCGACCATGGCAGAAGATAGAAAGAGAATGAAAGTCATTCCCTATGCCTCAGCCATAGGTTCTATAAAGTATGCCATGCTATGTACCAGATCTATTGTATACCCTACACTGTGTTAAGCAAGGGAGTACAATAGTGATCTAAGAGTAGATCACTGGACATCGGTCAAAATTATCCTTAGTGGAATAAGGAAATATTTCTCAATTATGGAGGTGACAGAGAGGTTCGTCGTAAAAAGTTACGTCGATGCAAGTTTTGACACAGATCTGGATGACTCTAAGTCTCGATCTAGATACATATTGAAAGTGGGAGCAATTAGCTAGAGTAGCTCCGTGCAGAGCATTGTAGACATAGAATTCGCAAAATACTTACGGATCTGAATGTGACACACCCGTTGACTAAAATTATCTCACAAGCAAAACATGATCACACCTTAGTACTCTTTGGGTGTTAATCACATAAACGATGTGAACTAGATTACTGACTCTAGTAAACCCTTTGGGTATAGGTCACATGAAAATGTGAATTATGGGTTTTGAATCACATGGTGATGTGAACTATTAGTGTTGAATCACATGGCGATGTGAACTAGATTATTGACTCTAGTGCAAGTGGGAGACTGAAGGAAATATGCCCTAGAGGCAATAATAAAGTTATTATTTATTTCCTTATATCATGATAAATGTTTATTATTCATGCAAGAATTGTATTAACCGGAAACATAATACATGTGTGAATACATAGACAAACAGAGTGTCACTAGTATGCCTCTACTTGACTAGCTCGTTAATCAAAGATGGTTATGTTTCCTAACCATGGACAAAGAGTTGTTATTTGATTAACGAGATCACATCATTAGAAGAATGATGTGATTGACTTGACCCATTCCGTTAGCTTAGCACTCGATCATTTAGTATGTTGCTATTGCTTTCTTCATGATTTATACATGTTCCTATGACTATGAGATTATGCAACTCCCGTTTACCGGAGGAACACCTTGTGTGCTATCAAACGTCACAACTTAACTGGGTGATTATAAAGATGCTCTACGGGTGTCTCCGGTGGTGTTTGTTGAGTTGGCATAGATCGAGATTAGGATTTGTCACTCCGTGTATCGGAGAGGTATCTCTGGGCCCTCTCGGTAATGCACATCATTATAAGCCTTGCAAGCAATGTGACTAATGAGTTAGTTGCAGGATGATACATTACGGAGCGAGTAAAGAGACTTGCCGGTAACGAGATTGAACTAGGTATGGTGATACCAATGATCTAATCTCGGGCAAGTAACATACCAATGACAAAGGGAACAACGTATGTTGTTACGCGGTTTGACGGATAAAGATCTTCGTAGAATATATGGGAGCTAATATGAGCATCCAGGTTCCTCGTTTCCCCTACAACAATTGTGACAATATACCCGATACACCTCGGAACTATTCTGATGTCCGAATAGTCTTCCAATATATCAATGTTTATGTCTCGACCATTTCGAGACTCCTCGTCATGTCCGTGATCTCATCCGTGACTTCGAACTACCTTCGGTACATCAAAACACATAAACTCATAATACCGATTGATAACCCACAAGTATAGGGGGTTGCAACAGTTTTTGAGGGTAGAGTATTCAACCCAAATTTATTGATTCGACACAAGGGGAGCCAAAGAATATTCTCAAGTATTAGTAGCTGAGTTGTCAATTCAACCACACTTGGAAACTTAATATCTGCAGCAAGGTATTTAGTAGCAAAGTAATATGATAGTAGTGGTAATGGTGGAGAAAGTAATGGTAGCAGTTTTGGTTTTATAGTGATTGTAACAGTAGCAACGGAAAAGTAAATAAGCGAAGAAAAATATATGAAAAGCTCGTAGGCAATGGATTAGTGATGGATAATTATGTCAGATGCGATTCCTCATGTAATAGTTATAACATAGGGTGACACATAACTAGCTCCAGTTCGTCAATGTAATAGTTGAAGGAAATATGCCCTAGAGGCAATAATAAAGTTATTATTTATTTCCTTATATCATGATAAATGTTTATTATTCATGCTAGAATTGTATTAACCAGAAACATAATACATGTGTGAATACATAGACAAACAGAGTGTCACTAGTATGCCTCTACTTGACTAGCTCGTTAATCAAAGATGGTTATGTTTCCTAACCATGGACAAAGAGTTGTTATTTGATTAACGAGATCACATCATTAGAAGAATGATGTGATTGACTCGACCCATTCCGTTAGCTTAGCACTCGATCATTTAGTATGTTGCTATTGCTTTCTTCATGACTTATACATGTTCCTATGACTATGAGATTATGCAACTCCCGTTTACCGGAGGAACACTTTGTGTGCTACCAAATGTCACAACGTAACTGGGTGATTATAAAGGAGCTCTACAGGTGTCTCCAAAGGTAAATGTTGGGTTGGCGTATTTCGAGATTAGGATTTGTCACTTCTATTGTCGGAGAGGTATCTCTGGGCCCTCTCGGTAATGCACATCACATAAGCCTTGCAAGCATTGCAACTAATGAGTTAGTTGCGAGATGATGTATTACGAAACGAGTAAAGAGACTTGCCGGTAATGAGATTGAACTAGGTATTGAGATACCGACGATCGAATCTCGGGCAAGTAACATATCGATGACAAAGGGAACAAAGTATGTTGTTATGCGGTCTGACCGATAAAGATCTTCGTAGAATACGTAGGAGCCAATATGAGCATCCAGGTTCCGCTATTGGTTATTGACCGGAGACGCGTCTCGGTCATGTCTACATTGTTCTCGAACCCGTAGGGTCCGCATGCTTAAGGTTTCGATGACAGTTATATTATGATTTTATGATTTTTGATGTACCGAAGTTTGTTCGGAGTCCTGGATGTGATCACAGACATGACAAGGAGTCTCGAAATGGTCGAGACATAAAGATTGATATATTGGAAGCCTATATTTGGATATCGGAAGTGTTCCGGATGAAATCGGGATTTTACCAGAGTACCGGGAGGTTACCGGAAACCCCCGGGAGGTATATGGGCCTTAGTGGGCCTTAGTGGAAGAGAGGAGAGGTGGCCAGGGCTGGGCCGCGCGCCCCTCCCCCCTAGTCCGAATAGGACAAGGAGAGGGGGGCGGCTCCCCCCTTCCTTCTCTCTCTCCTCTTTCCCCCTTCCCGAATCCTATTCCAACTAGGAAAGGGGGGAATCCTACTCCCGGTGGGAGTAGGACTCCTCCTGGCGCGCCCTCCTCCTGGACGGCCGCACCCCCCTTGATCCTTTATATACGGAGGTAGGGGGCACCCCATAGACACAAGTTGATCCACGTGATCATATTCTTAGCCGTGTGCCCCCTTCCACCATAATCCTCGATAATATTGTAGCGGTGCTTAGGCGAAGCCCTGCAACGGTAGAACATCAAGATCGTCACCACGCCGTCGTGCTGACGGAACTCTTCCCCGACACTTTGCTGGATCGGAGTCCGGGGATCGTCATCGAGCTGAACGTGTGCTAAAACTCGAAGGTGTCGTAGTTTCGGTGCTTGATCGGTCGGGCCATGAAGACGTACGACTACATCAACCGCGTTGTGCTAACGCTTCCGCTGCCGGTCTACAAGGGTACGTAGATCACACTCTCCCCTCTCGTTGCTATGCATCACCATGATCTTGCGTGTGCGTAGGAATTTTTTTGAAATTACTACGTTCCCCAACAATAGTAGGCATGTATTCAGAATATAGTCATACATGCTTATGGAAAAGAACTTGCATGACATCTTTCGTCCTACCCTCCCGTGGCAGCAGGGTCCTATCGGAAACTAAGGGATATTAAGGCCTCCTTTTAATAGAGTACCTACTACCTCTTGAGCATTGTATTGGTTTTCCCCGAAGAGGAAGGGATGATGCAGCAAAGTAGCACAAGTATTTCCCTCAGTTTTTGAGAACCAAGGTATCAATCCAGTAGGAGGCTACGCGCGAGTCCCTCATACCTGCACAAAACAAATAAATCCTCACAACCAACGCAAATAGGGGTTGTCAGTCCCTATAAGCCACTTACGAGAGTGAGATCTGATAGATATGATAAGATAATATTTTTGGTATTTTATGATAAAAATGCAAAGTAAAATAAAGGCAAAGTAAATAGCAATGGAAATAACTAAGTAGTAGGAGATCAATATGATAAAGATAGACCCGGGGGCCATAGGTTTCACTAGTGGCTTCTCTCGAGAGCATAAGTATTCTACGGTGGGTGAACAAATTACTATTGAGCAATTGACAGAATTAAGCATAGTTATGAGAATATCTAGGTATGATCATGTATATAGGCACCACGTCCGAGACAAGTAGACCGACTCCTGCCTGCATCTACTACTATTACTCCACTCATCGACCGCTATCCAGCATGCATCTAGAGTATTAAGTTAAAAACAGAGTGACACCTTAAGCAAGATGACATGATGTAGAGGGATAGACTCATGCAATATGAAGAAAATCCCATCTTATTATCCTCGATGGCAACAATACAATACGTGCCTTTCTGCCCCTACTGTCACTGGGAAAGGACACCGCAAGATTGAACCCAAAGCTAAGCACTTCTCCCATTGCAAGAAAGATCAATCTAGTAGGCCAAACCAAACTGATAATTCAAAGAGACTTGCAAAGATAACCAATCATACATAAAAGAATCCAGAGAAGATGCAAATATTATTCACAGATAGACTTGATCATAAACCCACAATTCATCGGTCTCAACAAACACACCGCAAAAAGAAGATTACATCGAATAGTTCTCCACAAGAGAGGGGGAGAACATTGTCTTGAGATCCAAAAAGAGAGAAGAAGCCATCTAGCTACTAACTATGGACCCGTAGGTCTGAGGTAAACTACTCACACTTCATCGAAGAGGCTATGGTGTTGATGTAGAAGCCCTCCATGATCGATGCCCCCTCCGACGGAGCTCCGGAATAGGCCCCAAGATGGGATCTCGTGGATACAAAAAGTTGCTGCGGTGGAATTAGGTTTTTGGCTCCGTATCTAATTGTTTGGGGGTACGTAGGTACATATAGGAGGAAGGAGTATGTCGGTGGAGCAACAGGGGGCCCACGAGGGTGGAGGGCACGCCTGGTGGGGGTGGGCGCGCCCCCCTACCTCGTGGCCTCCTCTTTTCTTTCTTGACGTAGGGTCCAAGTCTCCCAAGTGTTGTTCGTTGAGAAAATCACGTTCCCGAAGGTTTCATTCCGTTTGGACTCCATTTGATATACCTTTTGTTCGAAACCCTAAAACAGGCAAAAAACAACAATTCTGGGTTGGGCCTCTGGTTAATAGGTTAGTCCCAAAAATAATATAAAAGTGCATAATAAAGCCCAATAATGTCCAAAACAGTAGATAATATAGCATGGAGCAATCAAAAATTACAGATACATTGGAGACGTATCAAGCATCCCCATGCTTAATTCATGCTCGTCCTCGAGTAGGTAAATGATAAAAACAGAATTTTGATGTGGAGTGCTACTTGGCATAATTTTAATGTAATTCTTCTTAATTGTGGTATGAATATTCAGATCCGAAAGATTCAAGACAAAAGTTTAATATTAACATAAAAATAATAATACTTCAAGCATACTAACAAAGCAATCATGTCTTCTCAAAATAACATGGCTAAAGAAAGTTATCCCTACAAAATCATATAGTCTGGCTATGCTCTATCTTCACCACACAAAATATTTAAATCATGCACAACCCTGATGACAAGCCAAGCAATAGTTTCATACTTTTGACATTCTCAAAACTTTTTCAATCTTCACGCAATACATGAGCGTGAGCCATGGATATAGCACTATAGGTGGAATAGAGTGGTGGTTGTGGAGAAGACAAAAAGGGAGAAGATAGTCTCACATCAACTAGGCGTATCAACGGGCTATGGAGATGCCCATCAATAGATATCAATGTGAGTGAGTAGGGATTGCCATGCAACGGATGCACTAGAGCTATAAGTATATGAAAGCTCAAAAAGAAACTAAGTGGGTGTGCATCCAACTTGCTTGCTCATGAAGACCTAGGGCAATTTGAGGAAGCCCATCATTGGAATATACAAGCCAAGTTCTATAATGAAAGATTCCCACTAGTATATGAAAGTGATAACATGAGAGACTCTCTACTATGAAGATCATGGTGCTACTTTGAAGCACAAGTGTGGTAAAAGGATAGTAACATTGTCCCTTCTCTCTTTTTCTCTCATTTTTTTATTTGGGCCTTTTCTCTTTTTTATGGCCTCTTTTCTTTCTCTTTTTTATTTGGCTTCTTTGGCCTCTTTATTTATTTTTGTCCGGAGTCTCATCCCGACTTGTGGGGGAATCATAGTCTCCATCATCCTTTCCTCACTGGGACAATGCTCTAATAATGATGATCATCACACTTTTATTTTTCTTACAACTCAACAATTACAACTCGATACTTAGAACAAAATATGACTCTATATGAATGCCTCCGGCGGTGTACCGGGATATGCAATGACTCATGAGTGACACGTATGAAAGAATTATGAATGGTGGCTTTGCCACAAATACGATGTCAACTACATGATCATGCTAAGCAATATGACAATGATGGAGTGTGTCATAATAAACGAACGGTGGAAAGTTGCATGGCAATATATCTCGGAATGGCTATGGAAATGCCATAATAGGTAGGTATGGTGGCTGTTTTGAGGAAGGTATATGGCGGGTGTATGATACCGGCGAAAGGTGCGCGGTATTTAGAGAGGCTAGCAAAGGTGGAAGGGTGAGAGTGCGTATAATCCATGGACTCAACATTAGTCATAAAGAACTCATATACTTATTGCAAAAATCTACAAGTTATCAAAGCAAAGTATTACGCGCATGCTCCTAGGGGGATAGATTGGTAGGAAAAGACCATCGCTCGTCCCCGACCGCCACTCATAAGGAAGACAATCAAAAAATAAATCATGCTCCGACTTCATCACATAACGGTTCACCATACGTGCATGCTACGGGAATCACAAGTTTCAACACAAGTATTTATCAAATTCACAACTACTCAACTAGCATGACTTTAATATCACCATCTTCATATCTCAAAACAATTATCAAGTATCAAACTTATCATAATATTCAACACACTCATAAGAAAGTTTTATTATTAATCTTGTATACCAAGCATATTAGGATTTTAAGCAAATTACCATGCTATTTAAGACTCTCAAAATAATCAAAGTGAAGCATGAGAGATCAATAGTTTCTATAAAACAAATCCACCACCGTGCTCTAAAAGATATAAGTGAAGTACTAGAGCAAAATTATATAACTCAAAAGATATAAGCGAAGCACATAGAGTATTCTAACAAATTCCAAATCATGTATGGCTCTCTCAAAAGGTGTGTACAGCAAGGATGATTGTGGTAAACTAACAAGCAAAGCCTCAAATAATACAAGACGCTCCAAGCAAAACACATATCATGTGGCGAATAAAAATATAGCTCCAAGGAAAGTTACCGATAGAAGTAGACGAAAGAGGGGATGCCTTCTGGGGCATCCCCAAGCTTTGGCTTTTAGGTGTCCTTAGATTATCTTGGGGTGCCATGGGAATCCCCAAGATTAGGATCTAGCCACTCCTTGTTCCATAATCCATCAAATCTTTACCCAAAACTTGAAAACTTCACAACACAAAACTTAAAGTAGAAAATCTCGAGAGCTCCGTTAGCGAAAGAAAATAAAAGACCACTTCAAGGTACTGTAATGAACTCATTCTTTATTTATATTGGTGTTATACCTACTGTATTACAACTTCTCTATGGTTTATAAACTATTTTACTAGCCATAGATTCATCAAAATAAGCAAACAACACACGAAAAACAGAATCTGTCAAAAACAGAATAGTCTGTAGTAATCTGTAGCTAGCGCAAGATCTGGAACCCCAAAAATTCTAAAATAAATTCATGGACGTGAGGAATTTATCTATTAATCATCTGAAAACTAATTAACTAAATAGCACTCTCCAAATAAAAATGACAGCAGTTCTCGTGAGCACTAAAGTTTCTGTTTTTTACAGCAAGTTCAACAAGACTTTCCCCAAGTCTTCCCAACGGTTCTACTTGGCACAAACACTAATTAAAAACAAAAAACACAACCAAAACAGAGGCTAGATGAATTATTTATTACTAAACAGGAGCAAATAGAAAGGAATAAAAATAAAATTGGGTTCCTTCCCAACAAGCGCTATCGTTTAACGCCCCTAGCTAGGCATAACAAGCAAGAATAGATCTAGGTATTGCCATCTTTGGGAGGCAATCCATAAGTGGCTCTCATAATAGATTCATAAGGTAATTTAATTTTATTTCTAGGAAAGTGTTCCATGCCTTTCTTAATGGAAATTAGAATCTAATATTTCCTTCCTTCATATCAATAATTGCACCAATCGTTCTGAGGAAAGGTCTACCAAGAATAATAGGACATGAGGGATTGCAGTCTATGTCAAGAACAATAAAATCTACGGGCACATAATTCCTATTTACAACAATAAGAACATCATTAATTCTTCCCATAGGTTTCTTAATAGTGGAATCCGCAAGGTGAAAGTTTAGAGAGCAATCATCAAAATCACGGAAACCTAACAAATCACACAAAGTCTTTGGAATCGTGGAAATACTAGCACCCAAATCACATAAAGCATAACATTCATGATCTTTAATTTTAATTTTAATAGTTGGTTCCCACTCATCGTAAAGCTTTCTAGGGATATAAACTTCCAATTCAAGTTTTTCTTCATAAGATTGCATCAAGGCATCAACGATATGTTTAGTAAACGCTTTATTTTGACTATAAGCATGATGAGAATTTAGCACGGATTGCAACAAGGAAATACAATCAATCAAAGAGCAATTTTCATAGTTAAATTCCTTGAAATCCATAATAGTGGGTTTAGCAACATCTAGGGTTTTAATTTCTTCAATCCCACTTTTATCAATTTTAGCATCAAGATCAACAAATTCCGAATTCTTGGAATGCCTTCTAGGTAAAGGTGGATCATATTCAGTCCCATCATTATCAAGATTCATATTGCAAAACAAAGATTTAATAGGGGACACATCAATAACTTTTAGATCTTCATCTTTATTTTCAAAGGAACTAGAAGAACACGCTCTTATAAAGGCATCTTTCTTAGCACGCATCCTAGCGGTTCTTTCTTTGCACTCATCACTGTAAATTCTCATGGCTTTGAGGGACTCATTGATATCATGCTTAGGTGTAATAGATCTAAGCTTCAAAGAATCAACATCAAGAGCAATTCTATCAACGTTCCTAGCCAAATCATCAATCTTAAGAAATTTTTCTTCAATCTAGCATTAAAATTCTTTTGCGAAGTAATAAATTATTTAATATTAGATTCAAAATCATAGGGCATATTATTATAATTTCCATAAGAATTGTTGTAGGAATTACCATAATTATTAGAGGGATTACTAGGATAAGGCCTAGAATTAAAATTTCCTCTATACGCGTTGTTACCAAAATTGTTCCTACCAACAAAATTCACATACGTAGATTCATTATTATTCTCAATCAAAGTAGACAAGGGCATATCATTAGGATCAGAAGAAACACTCTTATTAGCAAATAATTTCATAAGTTCATCCATCTTTCCACTCAAAACATTAATTTCTTCTATCGCATGCACCTTTTTATTAGTAGATCTTTTAGTGTGCCATTGAGAGTAATTAACCATAATATTATCTAGGAGTTTAGTAGCTTCTCCTAAAGTGATTTCCATAAAAGTGCCTCCCGCGGCCTAATTTAAAAGATTTCTAGAAGCAAAATTCAATCCGGCATAAATTTTTTGAACAATCATCCACAAATGTAAACCATGAGTAGGGAAATTATGTATCATTAATTTCATTCTCTCCCAAGCTTGTGCAACATGTTCATGATCAAGTTGCTTAAAATTCATAATATCGTTTCTAAGAGAGATGATCTTAGTGGGAGGAAAATACTTAGAGATAAAAGCATCTTTGCACTTGTTCCATGAATCAATACTATTTTTAGGCAGAGACGAAAACCAAACTTTAGCACGATCTCTAAGCGAAAAAGGAAATAGCTTCAATTTAACAATATCATTATCCACATCTTTCTTCTTTTGCATGTCACACAAATCAACGAAGCTATTTAGATGGGTAGCGACATCTTCACTAGGAAGGCCGGAAAACAGATCTTTCATGACAAGATTCAGCAAAGCAGTATTAATTTCACAAGATTCAGCATCGGTAATAGGAGCAATCGGAGTGCTAATAAAATCATTATTGTTGGTATTGGTGAAGTCACACAATTTAGTATTATCTTGAGCCATCGTGATAGGCAAGCAAACTAACACACAAGCAAACAAAAAGCAAGCGGGCAAAAAGAGGCAAATAGAGAGGGAGAGGGAGGATAGAGAGAGAGGGCGAATAAAACGGCAAGGGTGAAGTGGGGGAGAGGAAAACAAGAGGCAAATGGAAAATAATGTAATGCGAGAGATAAGGGTATGTGATGGGTACTTGGTATGTTGACTTTTGCGTAGACCTCCCCAACAACTGCGCCAGAAATCCTTCTTGCTACCTCTTGAGCACTGCGTTGGTTTTCCCCGAAGAGGAAGGGATGATGCAGCAAAGTAGAGTAAGTATTTCCCTCAGTTTTGAGAACCAAGGTATCAATCCAGTAGGAGGCTACGCGGGAGTCCCTTGTACCTGCACAAAACAAATAAATCCTCGCAACCAACGCAAATAGGGGTTGTCAGTCCCTATAAGGCCACTTACGAGAGTGAGATCTGATAGATATGATAAGATAATATTTTTGGTATTTTTATGATAAAGATGCAAAGTAAAATAAAGGCAAAGTAAATAGCAAAGGAAATAACTAAGTAGTAGGAGATCAATATGATAAAGATAGACCCGGGGGCCATAGGTTTCACTAGTGGCTTCTCTCGAGAGCATAAGTATTCTACGGTGGGTGAACAAATTACTGTTGAGCAATTGACAGAATTGAGCATAGTTATGAGTAGACTGACTCCTGCCTGCATCTACTACTATTACTCTACTCATCGACTGCTATCCAGCATGCATCTAGATCATTAAGTTAAAAACAGAGTAACGCCTTAAGCAAGATGACATGATGTAGAGGGATAGACTCATGCAATATAAAGAAAACCCCATCTTGTTATCCTCGATGGCAACAATACAATACGTGCCTTGCTGCCCCTACTGTCACTAGGAAAGGACACCGCAAGATTGAACCCAAAGCTAAGCACTTCTCCCATTGCAAGAAAGATCAATCTAGTAGGCCAAACCAAACTGATAATTTGAAGAGACTTGCAAAGATAACCAATCATACATAAAAGAATTCAGAGAAGATTCAAATATTATGCATAGATAGACTTGATCATAAATCCACAATTCATTGGTCTCAACAAACACACCGCAAAAAGAAGATTACATCGAATAGTTCTCCACAAGAGAGGGGGAGAACATTGTATTGAGATCCAAAAAGACAGAAGAAGCCATCTAGCTACTAACTATGGACCCGTAGGTCTGAGGTAAACTACTCACACTTCGTCGGAGAGGCTATGGTGTTGATGTAGAAGCCCTCCGTGATCGATGCCCCCTCCGGCGGAGCTCCGAAACAGGCCCCAAGATGGGATCTCGTGGATATAGAAAGTTGCGGCGGTGGAATTAGGTTTTTGGCTCCGTATCTGATCGTTTGGGGGTACGTATGTATATATAGGAGGAAGGAGTATGTCGGTGGAGCAACATGGGGCCCACGAGGGTGGAGGGCGCGGCTGGTGGGGGTGGGCGCGCCCCCTACCTCGTGGCCACCTCTTTTCTTTCTTGACGTAGGGTCCAAGTCTCTCGGATCTTGTTCGTTGAGAAAATCACGTTCCCGAAGGTTTCATTCCGTTTGGACTCCGTTTGATTTCCTTTTCTTCGAAACCCTAAAACAGGCAAAAAACAGCAATTCTGGGCTGGGCCTCCGGTTAACAGGTTAGTCCCAAAAATAATATAAAAGTGGATAATAAAGCCCAATAATGTCCAAAACAGTAGATAATATAGCATGGAGCAATCAAAAATTATTGATACGTTGGAGATGTATCAGTACCGGACCAAAGCATTAACACATAGTGAATACATGACCTCCTCAAACTACGGTCATCACCGGTAAGTATCCCGATTATTGTCACTTCGGTGTTAACGAATCATCACACATAATAGGTGACTATAGACTTGCAAGATAGGATCAAGAACTCACATATATTCATGAAAACATAATAGGTTCAGATCTGAAATCATGGCACTCGGGCCCTAGTGACAAGCATTAAGCATAGCAAAGTCATAGCAACATCAATCTCAGAACATAGTGGATACTAGGGATCAAATCCTAACAAAACTAACTCTATTACATGATAAATCTCATCCAACCCATCACCGTCCAGCAAGCCCGCGATGGAGTTACGCACGCACGGCGGTGAGCATCATGAAATTGGTGATGGAGGAAGGTTGATGATGACGGATTCCCCTCTCCGGAGCCCCGAACAGACTCCAGATGAGCCCTCCCGACAGAGATTAGGCCTTGGCAGCGGATCCGTATAGCAAAATGCGATGAATCCTTCTCTTTTATTTTTTCTCCCCGAACACGAATATATAGAGTTGGAGTTGAGGTCGGAGGAGCACCAGGGGGCCCACGAGGCATGGGGGCGCGCCCCCACCCTCGTGGACAGAGTGTGGGCCCTTAGCCTTGATTCTTTCGCCAGTATTTTTTATATATTCCAAAAATAATCTTCGTTGATTTTCAGTTCATTCCAAGAACTTTTATTTCTGCACAAAAATAACACCATGGAAATTCTGCTGAAAATAGTGTCAGTCCGGGTTAGTTCCATTCAAATCATGCAAGTTAGAGTCCAAAACAATGGCAAAAGTGTTTTGAAAAGTAGATACGATGGAGACGTATCACCGATCGTCATCAAGCATTAAGCGTGCGGACCCTACGGGTTCGAGAAATATGTAGACATGATCAAGACTCATCTCCGGTCAATAACCAATAGTGGAACCTGGATGCTCATATTGGCTCCCACATATTCTACGAAAATCTTTATCGGTCAAACTGCATAACAACATACGTTGTTCCCTTTGTCATCGGTATGTTACTTGCTCGAGATTCGATCATTGATATCATCATACCTAGTTCAATCTCCTTACCGGCAAGTCTCTTTACTCGTTCTGTAATGTATCATCCCGCAACTAACTCATTAGTCACATTGCTTGCAAGGCTTATAATGATGTGCATTACCGAGAGGGCCCAGAGATACCTCTCCGATACACGGAGTGACAAATCCTAATCTCGATCTATGCCAACTCAACAAACACCACCGGAGACACCCGTAGAGCATCTTTATAATCACCCAGTTACGTTGTGACGTTTGATAGCACACAAGGTGTTCCTCCAGTATTTGGGAGTTGCATAATCTCATAGTCATAGGAACATGTATAAGTCATGAAGAAAGCAATAGCAATAAACTAAACGATCATAGTGCTAAACCAACGGATATGGGTCTAGTCCATCACATCATTCTCTAATGATGTAATCACGTTCATCGAATGACAACAGATGTCCATGGCTAGGAAACTTAACCATGTTCGATTAACGAGCTAGTCAAGTAGAGGCATACTAGGGACATTCTGTTTGTCTATGTATTCACACATGTACAAAGTTTCCGGTTAATAAAATTCTAGCATGAATAATAAACATTTATCATGATATAAGGAAATATAAATAACAACTTTATTATTGCCTCTAGGGCATATTTCCTTCAGTCTCCCACTTGCACTAGAGTCAATAATCTAGATTACACAGTAATGATTCTAACACCCATGGAGTCTTGGTGCTGATCATGTTTTGCTCGTGAGAGAGGCTTAGTCAACGGGTCTGCAACATTCAGATATGTATGTATCTTGCAAATCTCTATGTCTCCCTCCTTGACTTGATCACAGATGGAATTGAAGCGTCTGTTGATGTGCTTGGTTCTCTTGTGAAATTTGGATTCCTTTGCCAAGGCAGTTGCACCAGTATTGTCACAAAAGATTTTCATTGGACCCGATGCACTAGGTATTACACCTAGATCGGATATGAACTCCTTCATCCAGACTCCTTCATTTGCTGCTTCCGAAGCAGCTATGTATTCCGCTTCACACGTAGATCCCGCCATGATGCTCTGCTTAGAACTGCACCAACTAGAAGCTCCACCATTTAATAAAAATACGTATCCGGTTTGTGACTTAGAGTCATCCAGATCAGTGTCAAAGCTTGCATCGACGTAACCATTTACGATGAGCTCTTTGTCACCTCCATAAATGAGAAACATATCGTTAGTCCTTTTCAGGTAATTCAGGTGTTCTTGACCACTGTCCAGTGATCCACTCCTGGATTACTTTGGTACCTCCCTGCTAAACTAATAGCAAGGCACACATCAGGTCTAGTACACAACATTGCATACATGATAGAACCTATGGCTGAAGCATAGGGAATAATTTTCATTTTCTCTCTATCTTCTAGAGTGGTCTGATATGTCTCCAACATATCTATAATTTTTTATTGTTCCATGCTATTATATTATCTGTTTTGGATGTTAATGGGCTTTATTTTACAATTTTATATTATTTTTGGGACTAACCTATTAACCCATGGCCCAGAGCAAATTACTGTTTTTTTGCCTATTTCAGTGTTTCGTAGAAAATGAATATCAAACAGAATCCAAACGGAATGAAACCTTTGGGAACGGGATTTTTGGAACAAACGTGATCCATAGGACTTGGAGTGGACGTCAAGAAACGAACAAGGAGTCCACGAGGCAGGGGCGCGCCTACCCCCCTGGGGGCACCTCCCCCTCGTGGGCCCCTCGTGGCTCAACCGACCTACTTGTTCCTCCTATATATACTCATATACCCTTAAAACATCCAGGAGCACCACGAAACCCTAGTTCCACCGCCGCAACCTTCTGTACCCAAGAGATCCCATCTTGGAGCCTTTTCTTGAGCTCCGTTGGAGGGGGCATCGATCACGGAGGGCCTCTACATCAACTCCATGGCCCCTCCGATGATGTGTGAGTAGTTTACTTCATACCTTGGGGTCCATAGTTATTAGCTAGATGGCTTCTTCTCTCTCTTTGAATCTCAATACAAAGTTCTCCTCGATCTTCTTGGAGATCTATTCGATGTAACTCTTTTTGCGGTGTGTTTGTCGAGATCCAATGAATTGTGGGTTTATGATGAAGTCTATCTATGAACAATATTTGATTCCTCTCTGAAATCTTTTATGTATGATTGGTTATCTTTGCAAGTCTCTTTGAATAATCAGTTTGGTTTGGCCTACTAGATTGATCTTTCTTGCAATGGGAGAAGTGCTTAGCTTTGGGTTCAATCTTGCGGTGCTCGATCCCAGTGACAGAAAGGGAAACGACATGTATTGTATTTTTGCCATCAAGGATAAAAATATGGGGTTTATATCATATTGCTTGAGTTTATCCCTCTACATCATGTCATCTTACCTAATGTGTTACTCTGTTCTTATGAACTTAATACTCTAGATGCATGCTGGATAGTGGTCGATGTGTGGAGTAATAGTAGTAGATGCAGGCAGGAGTCGGTCTACTTGTCACGGACATGATGCCTATATACATGATCATGCCAAGATATTCTCATAATTATTCACTTTTATATCAATTGCTCGACAGTAATTTGTTCACCCACCGTAATACTTATGCTATCTTGAGAGAAGCCACTAGTGAAATCTATGGCCCCCGGTTCTATTCTCCATCATATTAATCTTCCGTCAACAAGCTATTTATGTTACCTTTTATTTTGCAATCTTTACTTTTAATCTTTATCATAAAAATACCAAAAATATTATTTTATCATCTCTATCAGATCTCACTCTCGTAACTGACCGTGAAGGGATTGACAACCCATTTAACACATTGGTTGCGAGGTTCTTATTTGTTTGTGTAGGTACGAGGGACTTGCGTGTGGCCTCCTACTGGATTGATACCTTGGTTCTCAGAAACTGAGGGAAATACTTACGCTACTTTGCTGCATCACCCTTTCCTCTTCAAGGGAAAACCAACACAAGTGCTCAAGGGAGAACTATTTTCTGTGATGAACTACTTTCCAATAAGGGAGAAGGTACAGTTACCTCATCAAGTTTTACTTTCCTCCCACTCACTTCTTTCGAGAGAAACTGCTTCTCTAGAAAGGATCCATTCTTAGCAACAAATATCTTGCATTCGGATCTGTGATAGAAGGTGTCCCAATAGTCTCCTTTGGGTATCCTATGAAGACACATTTTCCGATTTGGGTTCGATCTTATCAGGTTGAAGCTTTTTAACATAAGCATCGCAGCCCCAAACTTTAAGAAATGACAACTTGGGTTTCTAGCCAAACCACAGTTCATACGGTGTCGTCTCAATGGATTTCGATGGTGCCCTATTTAACGTGAATGCAACCATCTCTAAAGCATAACCCCAAAACAATAGCGGTAAATCAGTAAGATACATCATAGATCGCACCATATCTAATAAAGTGCGGTTACGACGTTTGGACACACCATTACGCTGTGGTGTTCCAGGTGGCGTGAGTTGCGAAACTATTCCGTATTGTTTCAAATGAAGACCAAACTCATAACTCAAATATTCACCCCCACGATCTGATCGTAGAAACTTAATTTTCTTGTTACGATGATTTTCCACTTCACTCTAAAATTCCTTAAACTTTTCAAATGTTTCAAACTTATGTTTCATCAAGTAGATATACCCATATCTGTTCAAATCATCTGGGAAGGTCAGAAAATAACGATACCCACCACGAGCATCAACACTCATCGGACCGCATACATCAATATGTATTATTTCCAATAAGTCTGTTGCTCATTGCATTGTTCCAGGGAACGAAGTCTTAGTCATCTTGCCCATGAGGCATGGTTCACAAGCATCAAGTGATTCATAATTAAGTGATTTCAAAAGCCCATCAGCATGGTGTTTCTTCATGCGCTTTACACCAATATGACCTAAACGGCAGTGCCACAAATAAGTTGCACTATCATTATTAAACTTATATCTTTTGGCTTCAATACTATATATATATATATATATATGTGTGTGTGTGTGTGTGTGTATCACTACTATCGAGATTAAATAAAAATAGACCATTCATCAAGGGTGCATGACCATAAAAGATATTAGTCATATAAATTGAACAACCTTTATTCTCTGATTTAAATGAATAATCGTCTTGCATCAAACAAGATCCAGATATAATGTTTGTGCTTAACGCTGGCACTAAATAACAATTATTCAGGTCTAATACTAATCCCGAAGGTAGATGTAGAGGTAGCGTGCCGACCGCGATCACATCGACTTTGGAACCATTTCCCACGCGCATCGTCACCTCGTCCTTAGCCAATCTTCGCTTAATCCGTAGCCCCTGTCTCGAGTTACAAATATGAGTAATAGAACTAGTATCGAATACCCAGATGCTATTGCGAGCATTAGTAAATTACACATCAATAACATGTATATCAAATATACCTTTCACTTTGCCATCCTTCTTATCTGCCAAATACTTGGGGCAGTTCCGCTTCCAGTGACCAGTCCCTTTGCAGTAGAAGCACTCAGTCTCAGGCTTAGGTCCAGACTTGGGCTTCTTCACATGAGCAGCAACTTGCTTGCCGTTCTTCTTGAAGTTCCCCTTCTTCCCTTTGCCCTTTTTCTTGAAACTAGTGGTCTTGTTAACCATCAACACTTGATGCTCCTTGTTGATTTCTACCTCCGCAGCTTTTAGCATTGCGAAGAGCTTGGGAATTGTCTTATCCATCCCTTGCATATTATAGTTCATCATGAAGCTTTTGTACCTTGGTGGTAGTGATTGAAGAACTCTGTCAATGACACTATCATCAGGAAGATTAACTCTTATTTGAGTCAAGTGGTTGTGGTACCTAGACATTCTGAGTATATGTTCACTGACAGAACTATTCTCCTCCATCTTTTAGCTGTAGAATGATGTCTACTACACAATCTTCTTCTTGTATACGTTGTTGGGCCTCCAAGTGCAGAGGTTTGTAGGACAATAGCAAATTTCCCTCAAGTGGATGACCTAAGGTTTATCAATTCGTAGGAGGCATAGGATGAAGATGGTCTCTCTCAAGCAACCCTGCAACCAAATAACAAAGAGTCTCTTGTGTCCCCAACACACCCAATACAATGGTAAATTGTATAGGTGCACTAGTTCAGCGAAGAGATGGTGATACAAGTGGTATATGGATAGTAGATAAAGGTATTTATAATCTGAAATTATAAAAACAGCAAGGTAGCAAATGATAAAAGTGAGCGTAAACGGTATTGCAATGATAGGAAATAAGGCCTAGGGTTCATACTTTCGCTAGTGTAAGTTCCCTCAACAATACTAACATAATTGGATCCCATAACTATCCCTCAACATGCAACAAAGTGTCACTCCAAAGTCACTAATAGCGGAGAACGAACGAAGAGATTATGGTAGGGTATGAAACCACCTCAAAGTTATTCTTTCCAATCAATCCATTGGGCTATTCCTATAAGTGTCACAAACAGCCCTAGAGTTCGTACTAGAATAACACCTTAAGACACAAATCAACCAGAACCCTAATGTCACCTAGATACTCCAATGTCACCTCAAGTATCCGTGCGTATGATTATACAATATGCATCACACAATCTCAGATTCATCTATTCAACCAACACAAAGGACCTCAAAGAGTGCCCCAAAGTTTCTACCAGAGAATCACGACGAAAACGTGTGCCAACCCCTATGCATAGGTTCATGGGCGGAACCCACAAGTTGGTCACCAAAACATACATCAAGTGGCACGTGGTATCCCATTGTCACCACAGATATCCACGGCAAGACATACATCAAGTGTTCTCAAATCTTTAAAGACTCAATCCGATAAGATAACTCCAAAGGGGAAACTCAATTCATTACAAGAGAGTAGAGGGGGGAAGAAACATCATAGGATCCAAATATAATAGCAAAGCTCGCGATACATCAAGATCGTATCATCTCAAGAACACGAGAGAAAGAGAGAGATCAAACACATAGCTACTGGTACATACCCTCAGCCCCGAGGGAGAACTACTCCCTCCTCGTCATGGAGAGCGCCGGGATGATGAAGATGGCCACCGGTGAGGGTTCCCCCCTCCGGCAGGGTGCCGGAACAGGGTCCCGATTGACTTTTGGTGGCTACAGAGGCTTCTGGTGGCGGAACTCCCGATCTAATGTGCGTTCTGGAAGTTTTAGGTCACGTAAGTATATATGGGTACAGGAGGTACGTCAGGGGAGCCACGGGGGCCCCACGAGGCAGGGGGTGCGCCCTAGGGGGGCGCCCCCACCCTCGTGAGCACCTCGTTCCTTCCTGGACATGGGGTCCAAGTCCATCAGGTGTGTTTCCTTCCAAAAATAACTTCTCCAGTTGATTTTGTTCTGTTTCAACTCCGTCTGATATTCCTTTTCTTCAAAACACCGAAATAGGCATAAAACAGCAAATCTGGGCTGGGCCTCCGGTTAATAGGTTATTCCCAAAAATAATATAAAAGTGGATAATAAAGCCCAATATTGCCCAAAACATTAGATAATATAGCATGGAGCAATCAAAAATTATAGATACGTTGGAGACGTATCAAGCATCCCCAAGCTTAATTCCTGCTCGTCCTCGAGTAGGTAAATGATAAAAAAGATAATTTCTGATGTGGAATGCTGGTTGGCATAATTTCAATGTAATTCTTCTTAATTGTGGCACGAATATTCAGATCCATAAGATTCAAGGCAAAAGTTTAATATTGACATAGAAACAATAATACTTCAAGCATACTAACAAAGCAGTCATGTCTTCTCAAAATTACATGGCCAAAGAAAGTTATCCCTACAAAATCATATAGTCTGGCTATGCTCCATCTTCCCCACACAAAATATTTAAATCATGCACAACCCCGATGACAAGCCAAGCAATTGTTTCATACTTTTGATGTTCTCAAACTTTTTCAATCTTCATGCAATACATGAGCGTGAGCCATGGACATAGCACTATAGGTGGAATAGAATGGTGGTTGTGGAGAAGACAAAAAGGGGGAGGATAGTATCACATCAACTAGGCGTATCAACGGGCTATGGAGATGCCCATTAATAGATATCAATGTGAGTGAGTAGGGATTGCCATGCAAAGGATGCACTAGAGCTATAAATGTATGAAAGCTCAACAAAAGAAACTAGTGGGTGTGCATCCAACTCGCTTGCTCACAAAGACCTGGGGCATTTTGAGGAAGCCCATCATTGGAATATACAAGCCAAGTTCTATAATGAAAGATTCCCACTACTATATGAAAGTGACAACATATGAGACTCTCTATATGAAGAACATGGTGCTACTTTGAAGCACAAGTGTGAAAAAGGATAGTAGCATTGTCCCTTTTATTTTATTTTTTTATTTGGCCTTTCTTTTTTTATTTGGCCTTTTTTTCTTTCTTTTTTGGGACAATACTCTATTGAATGATGATCATCACACTTCTATTTATTTACAACTCGATGATACAACTCAATACTTAGAACAAGATATGACTCTATATGAATGCCTCCGGCGGTGTACCGGGATGTGCAATGATGCATGAGTGACATGTATGAAGAAATTATGAACGGTGGCTTTGCCACAAATACTATGTCAACTACATGATCATGCTAAGCAATATGACAATGATGAAGCGTGTCATAATAAACGGAACGGTGGAAAGTTGCATGGCAATATATCTCTGAATGGCTATGGAAATGCCATAATAGGTAGGTATGGTGGCTGTTTTGAGGAAGGTATATGGTGGGTTTATGGTACCGGCGAAAGTTGCGCGGTACTAGAGAGGCTAGCAATGGTGGAAGGGTGAGAGTGTGTATAATCCATGGACTCAACCTTAGTCATAAAGAACTCATATACTTATTGCAAAAATCTAGAAGTTATCAAAGCAAAGTATTACGTGCATGCTCCTAGGGGGATAGATTGGTAGGAAAAGACCATCGCTCGTCCCCGACCGCCACTCATAAGGAGGACAATCAATAAACACCTCATGCTCCGACTTTGTTACATAACGGTTCACCATACATGCATGCTACGGGAATCACAAACTTCAACACAAGTATCTCTCAATTTCACAACTACTCAACTAGCATGACTCTAATATCACCATCTCCATATCTCAAAACAATCATCAAGTATCAAACTTCTCATAGTATTCAACACACTCATAAGAGAATTTTATTATTCTTGAATACCTAGCATATTAAGATTTTAAGCAAATTACCATGCTATTTAAGACTCTCAAAATGATATAAGTCAAGCATAAGAGTTCATCTATTTCTTAAAAATAAAACTACAACCATGCTCTAAAAGATATAAGTGAAGCACTAGAGCAAATGACAAACTACTCCAAAAGATATAAGTGAAGATCAATGAGTAGTCGAATAATTGTGCAACTATGTGAAGACTCTCTAAAATTTAATAATTTCATATCTTGGTATTCTATTCAAACAGCAAGCAAAGCAAAATGAAATGACATTCTAAGAATGGCAAACATCATGTGAAGAAGCAAAAACTTAGGATCAACCGATACTAACCGATAGTTGTTGAAGAAGAAAGGTGGGATGCCACCCGAGGCTTCCCCAAGCTTAGACACTTGAGAATTATTGAAATATTATCTTGGGGTGCCTTGGTAATTCCCAAGCTTGAGCTTTTGTGTCTCCTTAATTGCTCTCATATCACGGTCTCCCTAAATCTCAAAAGCTTCATCCACACAAAACTCAACAAGGACTCCTGAGATAAGTTAGTATAAACCATTGCAAAACCTTATCATACTCTACTGTAGAAAATCACTAAAATTATTATTCAACATTTAATACTAAATGTATCTGCATATTTAATAGTCCTATCCTCAAATTGAATCATTAAAGAAGCAAACATATGCAAACAATGCAAACATAACAGCAATCTGCCTAAACAGGATAGTCTGTAAAGAATGCTGCAACATCCATACTTCCCTAGCTCCAAAAATTATGAAAGAAAAATTCCCACTGTAGTAAATTTATCAGAGCTTAATATTCAAAATGTTTCAACATTTTATCACATTCTGACTTTTCTAGGGAATTATTGCAACAGTGGTAAACTTTCTGTTTTCAAACAGCAACATGTATACTTGTAACATAGGCATAGTAAGGGCTATCAATGCCACTTTTATTGAAATAAAAGATGCAAAACATTGTTCTAAATAACGTCAATCAAATCCTAACAAAATAAATTGACGCTCCAAGCAAAACACATATCATGTGGCGAATAAAAATATAGCTCCAAGTAAAGTTACCGATGAACAAAGACGAAAGAGGGGATGCCTTCCGGGGCATCCCCAAGCTTAGGCTCTTGGTTGTCCTTTTAATATTACCTTGGGGTGCCTTAGGCATCCCCAAGCTTAGGCTCTTGCCACTCCTTATTCCATAGTCCATCGAATCCTTACCCAAAACTTGAAAACTTCACAACACAAAACTTAACAGAAAACTCGTAAGCTCTGTTAGTATAAGAAAATAAATCACCACTTCAAGGTACTGTAATTCACTCATTCTTTATTTATATTGGTGTTAAACCTACTGTATTCCAACTTCTCTATGGTTTATAAACTATTTTACTAGCCATAGATTCATCAAAATAAGCAAACAACACACGAAAAACAGAATCTGTCAAAAACAGAACAGTCTGTAGTAATCTCGATCAAACGTATACTTCTGGAACTCATAAAATTCTCAAATAAATTTATGGACCTGAGTAATTTATCTATTAATCATCTGAAAAAATAATTAACTAAATATCACTCTGCAAATAAAAATGACAGCAATTCTCGTGAGCGCTAAAGTTTCTGTTTTTTACAGCATGATCAACAAGACTTCTCCCAAGTCTTCCCAAAGGTTCTACTTGGCACAAACACTAATTTAAAAGCATACAACCACATATAAACAGATGCTAGATGAATTTTTATTACTAAACAGGAACAAAAAGTAAGGAACTAAAATAAAATTGGGTTACCTCCCAACAAGCGCTATCGTTTAACGCCCCTAGCTAGGCATGATGATGACAATGATGCTCACATAAGAATTGAAATATAGAGAGAGCATGATGAAGAATATGACTAGCATATTTAAGCCTAACCCACTTCCTATGCATAGATATTTTGTGAGCAAAAAACTTATGGGAACAAAAATCAACTTGCATAGGAAGGTAAAACAAGCATAACTTCAAAACTTTAAGCACATAGAGAGGAAACTTGATATTATTGCAATTCCTACAGGCATATGTTCCTCCCTAATAATAATTTTCAGTAGAATCATGAATGAATTAAACAATATAACCAGCACCTAAAGCATTCTTTTCATGATCTACAAGCATAGAAAATTTACTACTCTCCACACAAGCAAAATTCTTCTCATGAATAGTAGTGGGAGCAAGCTCAACAAAATAATTATCATGTGAGGCATAATCCAATTGAAAACTAAAATCATGATGACAAGTTTCATGGATATCATTATTCTTTATAGCATACAAGTCATCACAATAATCATCATAGATAGCAACTTTGTTCTCATAATCAATTGGAACCTCTTCCGGAATAGTGGATTCATCACAAAATAAAGTCATGACCTCTCCAAATCTACTTTCATCAATATAATCATCATAAATAGAGGCATGCTTTCATCATAATAAATTTGCTCATCAAAACTTGGGGGACAAAAAATATCATCTTCATCAAACATAGCTTCCCCAAGCTTGTGGCTTTGCATATCATTAGCATCATGGATATTAAAGGAATTCATACTAACAACATTGCAATCATACTCATCATTCAAATATTTAGTGCCAAACATTTTATAGATTTCTTCATCTAGCACTTGAGCACAATTATCCTTTCCATCATACTCACGAAAGATATTAAAAAGGTGAAGCGTATGAGACAAACTCAATTCCATTTTTTGTAATTTTCTTTTATAAACTAAACTAGTCATAAAACAAGAAACTAAAAGACTCGATTGCAAGATCTAAAGATATACCTTCAAGCGCTAACCTCCCCGGAAACGGCGCCAGAAAAGAGCTTGATGTCTACTACACAACCTTCTTCTTGTAGACGTTGTTGGGCCTCCAAGTGCAGAGGTTTGTAGGAGAGTAGATAATTTCCCTCAAGTGGATGACCTAAGGTTTATCAATCCATAGGAGGCGTACGATGAAGATGGTCTCTCTCAAGCAACCCTGCAACCAAATAACAAAGAGTCTCTTGTGTCTCCAACACACCCAATACAATGGTAAATTGTATAGGTGCACTAGTCCGGCGAAGAGATGGTGATACAAGTGGTATATGGATAGTAGATAAAGGTATTTGTAATCTGAAATTATAAAAACAGCAAGGTAGCAAATGATAAAAGTGAGCGTAAACGGTATTGCAATGATAGGAAATAAGGCCTAGGGTTCATACTTTCGCTAGTGTAAGTTCCCTCAACAATACTAATATAATTGGATCACATAACTATCCCTCAACATGCAACAAAGAGTCACTCCAAAGTCACTAATAGCGTAGAACGAACGAAGAGATTATGGTAGGGTACGAAACCACCTCAAAGTTATTCTTTCCAATCAATCCGTTGGGCTATTCCTATAAGTGTCACAAACAGCCCTAGAGTTCGTACTAGAATAACACCTTAAGACACAAATCAACCAAAACCCTAATGTCACCTAGATACTCCAATGTCACCTCAAGTATCCGTGGGGTATGATTATACGATATGCATCAGACAATCTCAGATTCATCTATTCAACCAACACAAAGGACCTCAAAGAGTGCCCCAAAGTTTCTACCAGAGAATCACGACGAAAACGTGTGCCAACCCCTATGCATAGGTTCATGGGCGGAACCCGCAAGTTGGTCACCAAAACATACATCAAGTGGCACGTGGTATCCCATTGTCACCACAGATATCCACGGCAAGACATACATCAAGTGTTCTCAAATCTTTAAAGACTCAATCCGATAAGATAACTCCAAAGGGGAAACTCAATTCATTACAAGAGAGTAGAGGGGGGAAGAAACATCATAGGATCCAAATATAATAGCAAAGCTTGCGATACATCAAGATCATATCATCTCAAGAACACGAGAGAGAGAGAGAGATCAAACACATAGCTACTGGTACATACCCTCAGCCCCGAGGGAGAACTACTCCCTCCTCGTCATGGAGAGTGCTAGGATGATGAAGATGGCCACCGGTGAGGGTTCCCCCTCTGGCAGGGTGCCGGAACAGGGTCCCGATTGACTTTTGGTGGCTACGGAGGCTTCTGGCGGCGGAACTCCCGATCTAATGTTCGTTCTGGAAGTTTTAGGTCACGTAAGTATATATGGGTGCAGGAGGTACGTCAGGGGAGCCACGGGGGTCCCACGAGGCAGGGGGCGCACCCTAGGGGGGGCCACCCTCGTGAGCACCTCGTTCCTTCCTTGACGTGGAGTCCAAGTCCATCAGGTGTGTTTCCTTCCAAAAATAACTTCTCTAGTTGATTACGTTCCGTTTCGACTCCGTCTGATATTCCTTTTCTTCAAAACACTGAAATAGGCATAAAACAACAAATCTGGGCTGGGCCTCCGGTTAATAGGTTAGTCCCAAAAATAATACAAAAGTGGATAATAAAGCCCAATATTGCCCAAAACAGTAGATAATATAGCATGGAGCAATCAAAAATTATAGATACGTTGGAGACGTATCATAGAACTTATTGGAGACTTCATATCTCTCAATCCGGGCATTTGCTTGAAATATTAACTTCAACTCCTGGAACATCGCGCATGCTCCATGACATTCAAAACATTGTTGAAGTCCCGGTTCTAAGCTGTAAAGCATGGCACAATGAACTAGCGAGTAATCATCAACTTTACTCTGCCAAACGCTCTTAACGTCATCAACACCATCTACATCAGGCCTAGCACCTAGAGGTGCTTCTAGGACATAATTCTTCTGTGCAACAATGAGGATAATCCTCAAGTTATGGACCCAGTCCGTGTAGTTGCTACCATCATCTTTCAACTTAGATTTCTCTAGGAATGCATTAAAATTCAATGGAACAGTAGCACGGGCTATTTATCTACAACAACATAGACATGGAAAATACTATCAGGTACTAAGTTCATGATAAATTAAAGTTCAATTAATCATACTACTTAGGGACTCCCACTTAGATAGACATCCCTCTAATCATCTAAGTGATCACGTGATCCATATCAACTAAACCATGTCCGATCATCACGTGAGATGGAGTAGTTTTCAATAGTGAACATCACTATGTTGATCATATCTACTATATGATTCACGCTCGACCTTTCGGTCTCAATGTTCTGAAGCCATATCTGCATATGCTAGGCTTATCAAGTTTAACCTGAGTATTCTGCTTGTGCAAAATTGGCTAGCACCCATTGTATGTGAATGTAGAGCTTATCACACCCGATCATCACGTGGTGTCTCGACACGACGAACTATAGCATCAGTGCATACTTAGGGACAACACTTATACCTTGAAATTTAGTGAGTGGTCATCTTATAATGCTACCATCGTACTAAGCAAAATAAGATGCATAAAGCATAAACATCACATGCAATCAATATAAGTGATATGATATGGCCATCATCATCTTATGCCTTTGATCTCCATCTCCAAAGCACCGTCATGATCACCATCGTCACCGGTTTGACACCTTGATCACCATCGTAGCATTGTTGTCATCTCGCCAACTATTGCTTCTACGACTATCGCTACCGCTTAGTGATAAAGTAAAGCAATTACATGGCGATTGCATTTCATACAATAAAGCGACAACCATATGGCTCCTGCCAGTTGCCGATAACTGTTACGAAACATGATCATCTTATACAACAATTTATATAATCGCGTCTTGACCTTATCACATCACAACATGCCCTGCAAAAACAAGTTAGACGTCCTCTAATTTGTTGTTGCAAGTTTTACGTGGCTGCTACGGGCTTCTAGCAAGAACCGTTCTTACCTACGCATCAAAACCACGACGATTTTTTGTCAAGTGTGATGTTTTAACCTTCAACAAGGACCGTGCGTAGTCACACTCGATTCAACTAAAGCTGGAGAAACAGACACCCACTAGCCACCTGTGTGCGAAGCACGTCGGTAGAACCAGACTCATGAATGCGGTTATGTAATGTCGGTCGGGGCCGCTTCATCCAACAATACCGTCGAATCAAAGTATGACATGATATCGCCACAACTCTTTGTGTTCTACTCGTGCATATAACATCTACGCATAGACCTGGCTCGGATGCCACTGTTGGGGAATATGCGGTATTTCAAAAAAAATCCGACAATCACGCAAGATCTATCTAGGAGATGTATAGCAACTGTAGCGACCAGGCCTCAAACTGTCTGATCTCTGTGCTCCGGTGTCATCCCTGGATCAGTAATGCTGACACCACACAGTACTCAGAGGATTTATAGCAGAGTAGCAATCACACACTTATTACATCGAGTGTCTCATAAGAGAACTTATTATAATAAATATGACTTAAGGCCATCTAATAACGATAATAGGGGAAGGCTTGGAAGATAAGTGAGTCCATCAACTCCAACGACATCACTGAGTATAGAACCACGACCTAAAAACTCCTTAATCGTCGTCTGAAAAGTCTGCAACATTAACGTTGCAGCCCGAAATGGGTCAGCACATGGAATATGCTGGCAAGGTAACACATAGAGAGTAATGGAATGAAACAGCTATACTATATGCATATTTGGCTGGTGGAAAGCTCTATGGTTACTGTTTTGCGAAAAGCCAATTTTTCCCTACTACAAAGGAATAAATTTAATTACTATCATGGTGGTTGTTAAACATTGAGAATGGTTGACAGCATTCTCAATCCCAATTAAGCATCATCATTAAACATAACCCAACAAAATTAATTTAGAGTAACATGTTGAGATTCACATGATAATCCAGGTACTAGATACTCAAGATGTCCATAACCAGGGACACGGCTAATCATGATTAGTTTATTACACTCTGCATAGGTTTGCGCGCTTTTCCCCACAAGACTCGATCGCCTCCGTTTGGTTTCTCGCACTACATGGTGTTTGAGAAGACGGATGACCGAGACATAGTCTTTCAGAAGCGCTAGCACCTTACGATTGGGTAGACTGTACCACCTACATCCCCTACATCTGCTAGTCTACCACTGTAAGAGTTCGCACGACTTAGTCAACTATGCTAGAGCCCATAATAGCTTGTGGTTGCACACGGAAGTTTCTAGTATGAATAGTCTCATGATCCCTTTGAGCCTGGGTGGCGGTCCCAAAGAAAACAGGCAAGTCCTGGAATACCCAGGTGCCTCAATCCACCCAGATGTGTGTTTAAGTTGCCACCTTAGATAAGCCATTAATTAACAATCTCACATCTATCATGGATATCACTCACCCAATCCACGTCTACTAGCATAGCATGGCATAATAAGCAAACGTAGAAGTAACTCCCAAAGGTTTGATAATAAACAGGTATTAGGTACTACCTCATCTACTTCCCATCCCACAATTTAATTTGATCCTAATCATGCAATGTGTGAGGATTGATCTAATGCAATAAAACTGGGTAGTAGAAAAGGTATGATCAAAGTGTTACTTGCCTTGCTGATGATCCGCGAAACCTAACGATTCGAAATAACAAGCGGCGCACTCCAGGTATTCTATCACAGACAAACAAACAAGCATACAATAAGTACTCATCTAATGCACAGGTAAAACTCAGATAAAAGATCTAACCAGAAGGTTCAACTTAAGAACTCCGGTTGGCAAAAAGAATCAAATCAAACGAAGCAACGAAGGTCAAACGGCAAAAGAAAACAACTTCGTTCTAGTAATCTGGATCTAGGGAAAATTTTACAGTAGCAAAATCTTGTTTAAGTTGGTTAAACGGATAGAGGGTTTCGAGACGAAACTCTAGGCGCTTGGATCGCCTGATTCCGATAAATGAGCGAAAAGTTATACTAAAACGAAAATCGGATCAGGAATTGCGATCAGAAAAATCGCGGATTTAATCCGAGAAAAAGAAAAATGAAAAACGCTCGCTAGAACGAACGAACGAACAAACGCTCGCTATTTAAATAAACCAGAAAAACCGATCTATTTAAAAAAACCGAAAAAACCGACGAAAACCGATCTTTTTTTAACGATGGCACGGAAGTCGAGGTAGCGGTGAACCTCGTCGGCGAAATCCGGCGGGCGGCGGCGGCGGCGTCCGGCGACGGCGACGCAGGGAGGCGCGGTGGCGGGCGGCGGTGGCACGGCGGCGGGCGGCGGCGCGCGGCACGGGTGGCGAGGCGGCTGGCGGCTGGCGGCGGCGCGGGGGCTGGGGCGCGGCTAGGGTTTGGCTAGGGCTGGGGCTGGGCCTCCCCCGACTTATAAAGGCCCCCTCGGGCGGAGTCCTAGTCGGACACGGCCCGTAGGTCGGTTCGTTTTTTTTAAATTATTCCGCTCAAAAGAAAAATAAAAAGAAATACTAAATGGACTCCAAAAATTCCGAAATAAATTTTCGCGGGCTTCTAAAATCAAGCTGCACAAGGTGAACATTTATTTGGGACCTAAATGCAATTTTGAAAAACACACATTTTTCCTAAATTCAAATAAAACACCGGAAAACTCCGAAATAAAAACTTATTTGATTTTATTATTAAATCCTCAATATTTCTTTATTTTGGGAAATTTATTTTATTCCCTCTCTCATATTTTTGTAATAGAAATAATTGATGATAAAATAAATAAAATCAAATGATCCTATTCTCAAAATTTGAGAAAACTCAAATATGAAAATAGCGAAATCCCCAACTCTCTCCGTGGGTCATTGAGTTGCATAGAATTTCTAGGAT
Source organism: Triticum aestivum (assembly GCF_018294505.1). Taxonomy (NCBI): domain Eukaryota; kingdom Viridiplantae; phylum Streptophyta; class Magnoliopsida; order Poales; family Poaceae; genus Triticum; species Triticum aestivum. Next base: position 641,190,637 of record NC_057800.1, read on the forward strand.
CAACCAAAATGCAAAATAAAATATGATATGCATTGATGATCTAATGTATAACATTCCAAATTGAAAATTTGGGATGTTACAGCAACAAGAGGGGAGAGTGTGTCTACGTACCCTCGTAGACCGGAAGCGGAAGCGTTTAAGTAACGCGGTTGATGTAGTCGAACGTCTTCGCGATCCAACCGATGAAGTACCGTACGTACGTCACCTCCGCGGTCTGCACACGTTCAGCTCGGTGACGTCCCTCGAACTCTTGATCCAGCTGAGATTGAGGGAGAGTTTCGTCAGCACGACGGTGTGGTGACGGTGATGATGAAGTTACCGGCGTGGGGTTTCGCCTAATCATTGCAACGATATGACTGAGGTGTGTTTCTGTGGAGGGGGGGGCACCGCACACGGCTAAGAGAAACTTTTGTGTGCCTTTGGGGTGCCCCCCTCCCACGTATATAAAGGGGGGAGGGAGGAGGAGGCCGGCCAAGGGGAGGAGGCGCGCCATGGGGGGGCAATCCTACTCCAAGTAGGATTCGGCCCCCCTTTCCTATTCCAACAAGGAGAAGGGGGAAGGTGAGGGAGGAGAGAAGGAAAGGGGGCCGGCCCCCCTAGTCCAATTCGGTTTCGGCTAGGGGGGGGGGGGCGCCCTGCCTTGGCCTGTCTCCTCTCTTCCACCAATAGGCCCATGAGGCCCAATATACCCCCGGGGGGTTTCGGTAACCCCCGGTACTCCAGAAAATACCCGATACACCTCAGAATTATTCCGATGTCCGAATATAGTCTTCCAATATATCAATCTTTATGTCTTGACCATTTCGAGACTCCTTGTCATGTCCGCAATCTCATCCGGGACTCTGAACTACCTTCAGTACATCAAAACACATAAACTCATAATACCGATCGTCATCGAACGTTAAGCGTGCGGACCCTACGGGTTCGAAAACTATGTAGACATGACCGAGACTCATCTCTGATCAATAACCAATAGCGGAACCTGGATGCTCATATTAGCTCCCATATATTCTACGAAGATCTTTATCGGTCAAACCGCGTAACAACATACGTTGTTCCCTTTGTCATCGGTATGTTACTTGCCCGAGATTCGATCGTTGGTATCACCATACCTAGTTCAATCTCGTTACCGGCAAGTCTCTTTACTCGCTCCGTAATGTATGATCCTGCAACTAACTCATTATTCACATTGCTTGCAAGGCTTATAGTGATGTGCATTACCGAGAGGGCCCAGAGATACCTCTCCGATACACGACGTGACAAATCCTAATCTCGATCTATGCCAACTCAACAAACACCATCAGAGACACCTGTAGAGCATCTTTATAATCACCCAGTTACGTTGTGACGTTTGATAGCACACAAGGTGTTCCTCTGGTATTTGGGAGTTGCATAATCTCATAGTCATAGGAACATGTATAAGTCATGAAGAAAGCAATAGTAATAAACTAAATGATCATAGTGCTAAGCTAACAGATGGGTCTAGTCCATCACATCATTCTCTAATGACCTGATCCCGTTCATCAAATGACAACACATGTCCATGGCTAGGAACTTAACCATCTTTGATTAATGAGCTAGTCAAGTAGAAGCATACTAGGGACATTATGTTTGTCTATGTATTCACACATGTACTAAGTTTCCGGTTAATAAAATTCTAGCATGAATAATAAACATTTATCATGATATAAGGAAATATAGATAACAACTTTATTATTGCCTCTAGGGCATATAACTTCACATATTGGTTCCTACATAATCTACGAAGATCTTTATCGGTCAAACCGCATAACAACATACGTTGTTCCCTTTGTCATCAGTATGTTACTTGCCCGAGATTCTATCGTCGATATCATCATACCTAGTTCAATCTTGCTACCGGAAAGTCTCTTTACTCGTTCCGTTGCATCATCCCGCAACTAACTCATTAGTCACATTGCTTGCAAGGCTTATAGTGATGTGCATTATCGAGAGGGCCCAGAGATACCTCTCCGACAATCGGAGTGACAAATCCTAATCTCGATCTATTCCAACTCAACAAACACTATCGAAGACACCTATAGAGCATCTTTATAGTCAACCAGTTACATTGTGACGTTTGATAGCACACATGGTGTTCCTCCGATATTCGGGAGTTGCATAATTTCATAGTCATAGGAGCATGTATAAGTCATGAAGAAAGCAATTGCAATAAAACTAAGCGATCATAATGCTAAGCTAATGGATGGGTCTTGTCCATCACATCATTCTCTAATGATGTGATCCCATTCATCAAATGACAACACATGTCCATGGCTAGGAAACTTAACCATCTTTGATTAACGAGCTAGTCAAGTAGAGGCATACTAGGGACACTCTGTTTGTCTATGTATTCACACATGTACTAAGTTTTCGGTTAATACAATTCTAGCATGAATAATAAACATTTATCATGATACAAGGAAATATAAATAACAACTTTATTATTGCCTCTAGGGCATATTTCCTTCACTTCTCCACCAGATGGATGTTAAGACGACTTTCCTGAACGGAGAGCTAGACGAGGAAATCTACATGCAACAGCCAGATGGCTTTGTAACACATGGTCAGGAAGGAAAGGTGTGCACGTTGTTGAAATCTTTATATGGCCTCAGACAAGCACCTAAGCAATATCATGAGAAGTTCAATACAACCTTGACATTTGTTGGCTTCGTTGTTAATGAAGCTGACAAATGTGTATAATTTCTCTATGGTGGAGGCAAAGGAGTTATATTATGCTTGTATATTGATGACATACTGATATTTGGAACCAATCTCAAAGTCATTGAGGAGGTCAAGTCGTTTCTATCTCACAACTTTGAGATGAAGGACCTTGGAGTGGCTGATGTTATCTTGAACATGAAGCTACTAAGAGATGATGAGCGTGGGATTACACTTCTGCAATCCCATTATGTTAAGAAGATTTTGAGTCATTTAGGATATTCATAATGTAAAATTTCTCAAACACCATATGATCCTAGTGTGCTGATTCAAAAGTTCGAAGGCACAGCTAAAGATCAATTGAGATACTCTCAAATTATTGGTTCACTGATGTATCTAGCGAGCAACGAGGCCTGACATCACGTTTGCTGTGAGCAAATTGAGCTAGTTTGTTTCCGATCCGGGTGATGTACATTGGCATGCTGTTGAAAGAATTATGCGCTATCTAACAGGTAATATAGATTACAGACTTCACTATACCGGACACCCATCGATTACTTGAATGGTATAGTGATGCGAATTGGATCTCTAATGCTGATGAGATGAAGGCCAAAATTTGGTATATGTTTACTCTTCGAGGTGACGCTGTTTGCTGAAAGTCTTGCAAGCAAACGATCCTACCGAGATTGACAATGGAAGCAGAACTAACAACATTAGACACATCTAGTGTCAAAGCAGAATGGCTTCGAGATCTTTTGATGGACTTGCCAGTGGTTGAGAAGCCAGTTCCGGCTATCCTTATGAACTGTGACAATCAAAAAATTATTGCCAAACTAAATAGTTTAAAGGACGACATGAAGTCCAACAAACATATAAGAATGAGGTTATAAACTGTTAGATGTTTAAGAAACTCAGGAGTGATAGCGTTGCATTATATCCAAACGGCTAAGAATCTGGCAGATCCCTTTACTAAAGGGCTATCGTGTGTTGTAATAGATAATGCATTAAGGGAGATGAGTATGAGATCCACATAAGTTGCCATGGTGGTAACCCAACCTATGTGATCTGAGATCCCGTGAAGTAGGACCTGGGAAAACAAGGCAGTGGTGAACCGAGGAGAGTAACTTTACTAAGACACTCCTTTGGAGATGCAATACTCTTGGAAACTGTATGGTAGGTTTACTACTGTCTTAATGTGTTCCAAAACTTATATAATCAAGATGCTATCCTACAAAGCGATCTTTGGAGGAACACACCTATATGAGCCCGACAGCTGGTCACAGTCATGAGATTGTGGTGATCTCTAGCAATCTCATGAACATGCCAGGAGTAATACTAATATGCTCCACCCGAGGGGTCAGCCTTCGGTAGTCTAGTACTAGTAAGACTTGTGGTAAAATTTCTTTACGCCAAACTGACAATTCAAGGCATAGTCCATTATTCAGTTGTGAAGGAGTGTAGCTACTTGCTCTAGGTGGAGTTCAATCTTAATAGGTCTCCACTGGAGTATTGGTATATCAAAACAGTGTTTGGAACAGAGGACAGAATGGGCTCATGAGATCTGGTGGGGGATTGTTGAAATATGAGGGTGGGCCTAGGGCCCATCTAACAATTTCAGAAAATCTACAAGGGCCCATGTAGGTTTTGTGGCAATGAGTGTGGTGGGAAGTTTAGTCCCACATTGATAGTTGGAGAGGAGTGGACCTCCTTATAAGGGATTTTCTTCCACATGTTATTGGAGCTTGAGAAGAGAAGTGGATCCCACGTGCTCCTCCTCTGCCACCCGCCTCACCACACCACGCCTCGTCATGACACGCCTCGGGTTGCGGAAATGAGCCGAGCCAAGCTCACACCTATGCGCTTATTTTTGCCGGCCAGGAACAAAGAGTCCCTAGCAGACGAGCTACGATCTGAGATGTCGGATCATGGGCTGTTACTGATTCGAACGCGGGTCAAACCCACGTCTCTCCACGTGGTTATGCCTAGAAGGCACCGGCCAACCCTAGCCACGACAAAACGGATCACATCTGCCTCCACGTTCACTGTCGTTCCTTTCGCCATTGCTGTCGCCGGTGATCCCATCCCGTCCACCGCATACACTGTTGATGGGAGAGCAGGCCTCTGAAACCCCACCTCTCCAGATCCTGTACGGGAGTGGGACGATTAGATTTTTGGGAAGCGTCACCTATGCGACTGCTCGCCACCGTTTGTCTATGTCTGCGTCGTCTTCATCGTCATCATGTCCACCGCCAACAAAGCCGACCGAGCCGCCGCTGAGGAGAAGCTTGAAGCCGAGAAGAAGGCCACCGAGGACATTGCTGTTGTCGCCGCCGCCGCAGCCTCGGCCTAGCCGATCGGAGGGTATAACTCGCTTATCCCACTCATGTTTATCATTGTTTTAGCCGTACTAGTGATTTGTATAGATGTTTCTACTCTTTGTCTAGTACGCGATAATATGATCAAGTATCAGTATGTGCTTAATGCTGTTTACGTCATGCTCATGATTTATTCTTAGATTAATTTAATCAAAAAATTGCCTATGTATTCAGGAGATGTTTCGTCGGCCGATCCCTACATTTCTTTGACATTATATTTGGCCGACTCCTACATGCCTAGGTAGATGATAGTATGACTTTCTTCATGACATGTAGTAGAAACCAGTGACATATCGCTGGTTGACCATCAGCCTAGATCGATCTGAATTAGGAAATCAAGAGCAGGAGTACCTCACATATTAACTCACCCTGCCACCACCAATTCTATCTGAGCAACCTAGCAAGCTTTTTTTTAGGCGGAATTTTTTTTAGCAAAAGACAAAAGCTAAAAGCATCTCTATGGGACGTCCCCAAATTGGCCCCATATATCCGGAAAGACTGGCCCAACGGGCCTTCTCAAACCGCCCCCAAATGTCTGGACAGTCCGGACTATCGCAAACCCATCCCAAATATGAAGCCGATATGGGACGATCCGGGCATGTCCACTGCATTGACTCGGTCTGTTCTGACCCGCCCAAGATCCCACAAAATCCACTCCCCTGGCGTGGCTAAACCCTAATCCTAGCTCACTCTCACTCTCGTCTCATCTCCTCTCCTCTTTGGCTAGGTCCCCTCCGGTTGTTCTCGCCACCATGCCCGGATCTGGACCCAGATCGGAGGACGACATCGAGTGGAGTTCCCTGTTGCGAAGGACGCCCATGAGCTCGCCGAGCGGATCGCACACCAGTGGTCCAAGGTCAAGACACGCGACCCAGTGACATATCCAGCACCCTGACGCGGATCTAGCAGCCTGACGCCATCCCCTCCTTCGACGCCATCGCCGCGGCCCGGCGGTGACTCCGCTCAAGGAGGGCGTTGAGGCTTCGTATATCGAAGCTGAGAAGATGGCCGAGGAGCAAGCCAGGACTACCCGCGCCCTCGCCGGCCTGCAGCACCCCTATGACACCTCCATGGCCGACGACTCCTCCAACTCTTACGGTCCCGACGACGGTCCCTATGGCATTTTTGAGTTGTACTACGGCCAGGGAGATGCTAAGGGGTAGGGCAAAAACCGGTGAAGATGCTATTTTCTTTATGTCCTTTGTCCTACTATATGTTGCATGTAGAATGTCATATGCATGCACTATGTGCTATTTGTCCTATGTTTGAACTATGTGCTATCAAATTCTGCTATGTTAATCAATGTTGCATGGATTTAGAGCGTCTACGGCAGGTCCCCTCAAATCCTCGTTCATGGACGCACCTGGTCACTAACAGGACATGAGAGAGAAGGAAAAAAAGATGACCCAATCGGACACCTCACATCATTTATATACGTTCGGGCTGTTTGTAAACCCTCATATTAAGAACAAATATGAGAAAGATACGAGGGCTCGCAGACGCGATTGGTTAGTCCGCCACGTAGGACGCGGCCCATCTCGGACCACATTTTTCTCTTTCTTTTGTTTTCTCTCTTTTCGTGTCCACCAATCATTTGCAAGTGACCGGAGATATAATAAAAAAGAAAATAAAAAACATAAATGCATGTACGAACAAATAGGGGCTCAAAACAAGACCGGACGCTGCACGGAGTCCCATGGAGGGAAACTAGCGCGTGGCGTTGGCCTGGACGGACATAATCAACTCCCATTTGTGGTTGGAGGAACTGGTTGGATACGCTCTAAGTAATTACTACATCAATTATTGTGCTAGTGCTTGATAATAAGACCACATGAACATGGACACAAGGTGACAGATACATCCCCGTTTTGGAAACAGGGTCAAGGAGCTAGCCAAGTCTGGGAACCAGCCAAACGCGAGGAGGCAGCAGGACTGGCCCCAGTTGTTCCCATCCATCCCAAAAGCATTGGAGCAGACAAGATATTTTCGAAGAGAGCGCAGCTGCATCGTAGCGTCTGTCCTACTCCCGTAAAGCTTAAGGACATGAGGAGCGGCCCCACCGCCCATAGTACTATTTTGTTACCGCCCATAGTATTTTGTTACTACAACCACGGTCCATATTTGTCGCGTTGTCATCATCTGATGCTACGTGCTGCTACAAGAGAAGCATAGTGTTTGTACAGTTGATCGAGCTAGGCGATCGATCGCATTACCAACACAGTGCGAGGAGAGGAACGAGAGCACGCAAGTGGACAACCTGGTATGTGCTTGAGAGAGACCACGTCCAGACGATCGAGGCAGCTGGAGTTGGGTTAGCTGGGTTTTGATTTTGGGTTGTCATTTCTTGCACTGTTGGAGCACGCTCTGGTCCAAAAGGCGGCACGGTTTCACTGATATATCACCGGAACGCGATGGCGACGCCAAGAAGGCTGGGGATCGATCGACATGCTACCAGTAGCGTGTGCGAAGGATCTGTTTTCCATGCTCACATACGTCAATTATACTATATACATTAATAACCACGAATGGGGTAAGGTCATCACTCATGGGTTACAGTATTGGTTTAGGCGTTTAGCGTCCTCCTGTCAAGCACGCTGCATAAAGTTGGATGGCTACCGGCCCCCTCTCTGCGAGCAATCACAGCTGCTTGCCTGCCCTTTTGAGGGATTTTGACGTCCGGTAGTGACATAGCTAGAGTAGAGGGAACTCCCAGTGCCTGAGGTCCGCCGCCCGGTCGTGGTGGAGAGCAAGTACGCAGCTAATCGGGAGCTCCCAGTGTCTGAGGTCCGCCGCCCGGTAGTACATAGGATATAGTAGGATGGACGGCCTTCACACGGAGCTCGCGCTGGGGCTGATCGGCGAGCTCGACACGGCGCCGTTCGTGGCCAAGACGTACCAGATGGTGAGCGACCCTAGGACGGACGCGCTCGTCAGGTGGGGGAGGGACAGCAACAGCTTCGTCGTCACCGACGTCGCCGGCTTCTCGGAGCTCCTCCTCCCATGCTTCTTCAAGCACGGCAACTTCTCCAGCTTCGTCCGCCAGCTCAACTCTTACGTGAGTACCTACTGAGGCTTCCTTCGGCCTTTCTTGTCCTAGTAATACTAGTGATCCGTAGTCTGTTAATGGTACTCGATCTAGGCTTGCACGTGCACCGTACTCTTGCGAAATGTCTGCTTAATTTGCTATGATGAGATTGCTGTGCAGGGCTTCCGGAAGGTGCACCCGGACCGATGGGAGTTCGCGCACGAGTCATTCCTGCGCGGCCAGACGCACCTTCTGCCGCTCATCGTGCGCCGCAAGAAGAAGCGCGGCGAGACCTCTTGCTCGTCTCTAGTCGGCGGCGGCGAGCAGCACGTGATGGCCAATATAGGAGAGGAAGTGGAGGAGGAAGAGGACGACGAGGGGAGGGAGGCGCTGCTCGAGGAGGTTCGGAGGCTGCGGCAGGAGCAGACAGCTATCGGGGAGCAGCTGGCGCAGATGGCCCGGCGACTGCAGGCGACGGAGCGGCGGAGTGACCGGCTCATGCCCTTCCTCGCCAGGCTCGACGAGGATCCCAACGCCACCTCCCTCCACCTTCTCCAACAGGCAGCCGAGAAGAAGCTCCAGCGCATGCAGTTGCCTTCCCGTGATTTTGCTTCCTTTCCCATTGCACCCCCGCTTCACCCGGCGCCTTCACCGCTCTTGGCTCTCGGCGACGCGGCCATGGACGGAGCCAGAGTCGGGCAGTGGGCGGAGCCGATGCCACTGAAACTCCCAGCCTTCGAGGAGCCCTCCGCGAGCTCCGGGGTGCAGCAGGTGCCGGAGTTCGAGGGCGGCGGCAGGGACAGCGGCAGCGGCATGGGCATAACTGACAGTGGGACCGCCGTGGAGATCCCCTTCCCGTTCTGCCTACTTGGCCAGTGTTTCTTCTAAACATGGCGCATAGTGCATGCACATGCACTAGCTTCTTGTACTTAGTGTACTCTTACTAATTTAGCAATCATTTGTACACAACTATTTCCTACGAAACAGCCCGGATCAATTATAGAAGTTCAGTACAAAGCACACCGGACATAACAAAAATTATACCGAGGTCCTACCACTATCATCGCCAGAACAAGTCGTCGATACGTCGTTGCCACCGCTTCCCTACAGGAGTCGGCATGGCCTTGTTCATGGCAGCTGGAAAGTCTTTATGCACGTACACCTAAGGACCATCATTCTGGAGCCACAGTCGTCTTCGTTGTTGAACCCTTGAATCCAAAGTGCATGTCACCATTGCATACACAAAGCAAGAAACCCTAACTCTCACAAGCTTCTGTTGCCGCATGTCCTCTCTTTCACACGAGCAATCCCCTGCATGCTGAGACAACACCGATCATGAAAGCCGTCCAACTACGCGGTTTGTTCAAGATAGATACAAAGACGAACATGCCATTGTCTCACGTCGCATGATCTAATCATGCCCCATCGGATGATCTGGGAGATTAAATGTCTTTTGAGGACCTCCGTCATTAATTTTAGTGTGATGCTCGTCGAAACCGCATCTTGATGAACGGCCATCTGGGGGGCCATGATTTTGTAGATGAGTACTCAAAACATATTAAAATAGAAAATAACTAAAGAGCAGGTTCTGGCACCATATATATTTTGAATGGGAAATAACTCAAGAGCAGGTTTTGGCACCATGGTATTAGCTTTGTCGGAAGAACACAAAATACTTTGCAAATCTATAAAGAACACCTGTCTAATCATTTTTGTGCGGTGCAAAAAATGCCTAGTCAAGAAAATTAGCCATATGCACATGGAATTGTTCCTCATGTTTTTTTGTTGCTGTTCTCCAAATATTGTTGTGTATGGTCGCCGGTGAAAGTGCTCCTTATAATGCAAATGATCCTACACTCGACAAACATAGAACAAAAACTATGTTGTTGTGTAATACATATATAAATTAGAAGTGCTGATCAAAATAAATTAGCCAATAGAGTTTGAAGAAGAAGGGTGCAAAAAGCAACAAAATAATTGCTTCTAATATAGAATGCAAGGGGGGAATGTTGATTAAAATAATTTTCCAAAAAAATTCTAGTAACGTGTATTGAACTCATGATCCATTATTTTTTAGTTCTACCGTGAGTCACAACTCACAATATGCCACAAGTTTATCACCATAAACATTTGGCGGTTTCCTTTGTTATTTATGTCAGATAGAGCAATATATATTGATAACTTTCATCTTGGCCTGTTTTTGCCGTTTGTGGCAATTTTTATCTTCACTTTATTTTCGCTCCCTTTGCGTACTTGTACTGCATCGCAGACCTTTTGCTTAATAATATGATTGCATGCATCATTCTGATACAGAGACCAGGGTGAACCTTCTTTTTTAAAAAATACAGTAATGTTAACACCCACACATGTGGCTTGTTTGCACTTCGCCCACACGCGTTGATACACGTTGATTCTGTTTTGCACGAGTCCTAAAGGAATCTGTTAGAATTTCAGTGCCACGTGGGCATCATCGTGTGTGTGGGTGTTGGAGAGTTCGTCCACACGACCCGCAACACACGGTTGCCAGCTGCACCGTGTGGGCGAACCAGTTTCTTCCCACACATCACCACCTAGTCCACGCGTGTGTGGGCGAACTGCTCTTCGCCCACACGACGCTCGTACGTTGTTAGATGGCAACTGGAGTTGCGCGTACGTGGCAACTAAATAAACACACATGTCAATTACGATTCGTTGCTAGATGGCAAATGCAGTTCCGCTTACGTAGCAACTAGGTAAACACACATGCCAACTGTGATTAACCATACATGACAACTATGGTCGGACCACACGTGGCAACTAGTTAATCACACATGGCAACTATTGTTTGACCATGTAGGGCAAGTAGTTTATCACACATGACAACTATGGTTCGAATACACGCGACATCTACCGTTACTTAGACATGGCAACTATAGTTAACCAAAATAGAGAAGTTGCCATGCTTTTACAACTACATTTGCCATCCCGGCTGACTACAATTGCCATCCCCTGGGTAACTAAAGTGTCATCCCACGGGTGCGCCAGGACGTAGGGCAGATTTGCTTCATGCCACACACGCGGGATGAGGATGAGTAGTAGTTTGTTGGGCGTGTGGCACGAAGTAGCTGCGCCCACACATGTGGGCAGTTCTAATGTTTCGCCCACACATAGCCCGTGTGGGCTGCCTCTAGCTTACGCCACACACGACGTGTGGTTGGATGTCTAATATGCCACACGTGTGGGCGTTATCAGTAAAATTTGTGCTTTACGAAATCAACCAGACATGGCTCAAGCGATGGCACACGTCCTTTCCTTATCGAAGGTATTGGACCCAAGTACTATTACAGGGGTGATAGCTCTAAATTTGACGTGTGATTGGATCAACCAACATCGACCTATGAGTGCGAAAGTGTCTTTGTAGCGACCCGACCTCAGACGGTCAAGTCTTTGTGCATAAGTGTCATCCCTGGATCGGTATTGCTGACACGCACAGTACTCGAGATTTTATAACAGAGTTCAATCAGACACATATTACATTGAATGTCTCAAAAGAGAACTTATTACAATAATATGGCTGAAGGCCATCTAAATAAGATAACAGAGGAAGCTTCGAAGGTAGTAGAGTCCATCCAACTCCACGGCAAAACTGAGTGCATGACAACGACCTAGCGCACCTTACTCTTCGTCTGAAAACTCTGCAACATAATATGTTGTAGCCTGTGTAGGTCAGCACATGGAATATACTGGCAAGATAACACTATAGAGCAATGGAGAAATTACAGCTATAACTACATGCATATATGGCCGGTGGAGGCTCTATATATGGTTATCATTTGCATAAAGCTAGTTTTTCCCTACAACAAAGGAATATATTTTATTTAACTACAAGTTTGTTGAAAGCATTGAGAATGGTAACCCCATCTCAATTCCAATTAAAAGTTAACAACCCAACAAATTAATTAAGTAGAGTGATGAGATCAACATAATAATTCAAGTACCAGATACTCAAGATGTCCATAACCAGGGACACGACTAATCATGATTAGTTTGTACACTCTGCAGAGGTTTGCGCACTTTTCCCCACAAGACTCGATCTCCTCCATTGGATTTCTCGCACTTCATGGTGTTTGAGAAACAGATGACCGAGACACAATCTTTTCCAAGAGGCCCCCTTAACCGATAGATATGCCGGTACACCTACAATCCCCTACATCTACTAGCCCATCATGGAAAGGATTCCCACAACTTACTCAACTATGCCAGAGCCGATAGTGGCATGTGGATGCACAAGGAAGTTTCTAGCATGAATAATGTCATGATCCCTTTGAGCCTGGGTGGCAAACCATAGGATGATCACACGGATGCCCCGGGATCTCCTTGGACAGCACTGGATTCCCTAGGAGCCCACAAACCAATCCACCCATATGTGTATTAAAGTAGCCACCTTAAGTTAAACCTTAGTAAACAATAACTCTCACAACTTTCATGAATTCTCTCAAAACCCAATCCACGTCTACGAGCATAGCATAGCAGTATAAGCATAACATAGTAACTCCCAGGGTTTGATATAAAAAGGGCAATAGGTTCCTACCTCATCAACTACTTCCCAAAACCCACATGCTAAACAAGTCCTAATCATGCAATGTTTGAGGGTTGAAACTAATGCATAAAAACTGGATATTAAAGGGAATATGATCAAAGTGTTACTTGTCTTGCTGACGATCAAAAAACCCTAGAGATTCGTAGTAGCAAGCCTCGACTCCGGAAAGACTATTATGAACAAACAATAGCATACATAAGCACTCAAGCAAAAGAGGCAAGGTTAAAACTCAAGAGAAAAGATCCAAACTGAAAGTTCAAGTGAAGAGCTTTGATTTGCAAAAAGAATCAATCAAATCAGAGTTACGAAACTCAAACTACGATGAAAAGAAATTCAAATTCAAATTTACTTGAAACCAAATTTTTAATTATCAAAACCATGTTCCGATTGATTATCTGGAAAGAGGGGAACAAGGCGAATATTTTGGCATTGGTTTCACTGCATTTGGATAAATGAGCAAAAAGTAACGGGTTTGAAGTTCAGGGACAAATTGTGAGAAAAGTATTCGCAGATAGGTCGCTGGCTAAAAATTAAAATTAAAAAGAAAAGACTATCGGACGAACGTCAGCTAACAGGAGCTAACGAGCAAATTCGTTCGTTAACAGAGAGGATTGGGTGAACGTTCGCTAATTAGGTCGAACCGAAAATAAAAAGAAAATACCGAAACTAACCGAAAATAAACCGACAAAACCCTAAAAAAGCAACCTAGGTTTTTACGTAATAAACCGACGAAAACCGGCGAGAGGCGGTGGCGTCTCCGGCGAGTTTGGCGGGAGGTGGCGGCGAGGAGGGGTGGCAGTGCGGGGCGGCGGCACGGGCGACGGGGTGCGACGCGGGCGGCTGCAGGCGGCGGCGGCGGCTGCGGCGGGAAGCGAGGTGAGGTGAGGTGAGAGGGGGGCGTCAGCGCTTATAAAGAGGGGAAGCGAGCTGGCTTGGGGAAGGGGGCAAGGAGGCCGGTGGAGTCGGAGGCGGAGCCGGACTCCGGCTCGGCCACGGTGGCGCGCGCGTGTGGAGGAAGGCGGAGTCGGTCTGACAGAAAATTTTTTAACATAGGTTTCGCCGCGAACAAAAATCCTAATAAAATATAAAAAATTCTAAAAATACCAGAAACAATTTTCACCGTCCAAACCTAATATTTATGACAAGATGAACATTTTTCTGGCCTAAAAATGCAATTTTCAAAAATGCAAGTTTTTCTCTAATTCAAATAAAATAGCAAATGAAATACGAATAAAATAATAATTTGATTTTAAAATTTCTTCTCCAATATTTCTATCTTTTTGAAGAAGTCATTTTATCTTCTCTCATTTATTTTTGTAATTGGAAAAAATTCGAGAGAAATTATAAAATCAAATTGATCCTATTTTCAAATTTGAAAATAAATTCAAATAGGAAAATTTGTGAAACCTCCAACTCTCTCCTTGGGTCCTTGAGTTGCTTAAGATTTCTAGGATCACAACCAAATGCAAATAAAAATATGATATGCATATGGTGTCCTATGTATAACATTCAAATTGAAAATTGGGATGTTACAAACCTACCCCCCTTAAGATGAATCTCGTCTCGAGATTCAGGTTGGCTAGAAAATAGGTGTGGATGGTCTTTCCGTAGGTCTTCCTCTCACTCCCAGATGGCTTCCTCCTCGGTAAGGTGGCTCCACTAAACTTTGCAAAACTTGATAACCTTGCTGCGTGTAACTCGGCTGGCAAACTCGAGAATCCTGGCGGGCTTCTCCTTGTAAGTTAGGTCACTCTCCAACTGAATTGCTTCCAGGGGCACTATATCTCTAAGGAATATCGGCCATCTCTGCATGGCACTTCTTCAACTGGGAGACGTGAAACACATCATGAACTCCCGATAATCCTTCGGGTAACTCCAACTTGTAGGCCATTTCTCTCATACGTTCCAAAACTCGATATGGTCCTACAAATCTTGGGGCTAACTTTTCTTTAACTCCAAATCGTTTAACTCCTCACAGTGGTGACACACGAAGATATGATCTATCTCCAATTTCATAGACTACCTCCTTGCGTTTAGTATCGGCATGACTCTTCTGCCTGGACTGAGCTACCTTCAGTCTATACTCCATCGCGAATTAACTTAACCTTCTCTTCAGACTCCTTGATTAAATCTGGTCCGAACAACTGACGGTCTCTGACTTCATCCCACATCAATGGTGTCTTGCACCTCCTTCCATACAAAGCTTCGAAAGGGGCCATCTTCAAACTGGCCTGATAACTGTTGTTTATGAGAACTCTGCGTAAGGCAAATTATCATCCCAACTAGATCCATAATCTAGCGCACAAGCTCTAAACATGTCCTCCGGAATCTGGTTGACTCTCTCGGTCTATCCATATGTCTACGGGTGAAAAGCTGTACAGAACTCTAGCCTAGTACCCAAAGTCTGGTGCAACTGATTCCAAAACTTCGAGGTAAACTTTGTTCCTCTATCTGATACGATGGTCCTCGGAACTCCATGCAGACATACGATCCTGGTCATATATATCTTGGCGAACTTCGTTCTCGTATAAGTGGTTTTCACCGTGATAAAGTGAGCCACTTTGGTCAAGCGATCAACTACTACCCAGCTAGAATCATATCCTGATCGGTTCCTGGGTAATCCGGTGATGAAATCCATGCCAAGCTTATCCCACTTCCATTCGGGTATCAGCATAGGCTGAAGTAATCCTGCTGGCTTCTGGTGTTCTGCCTTAACTCTTTGACATACATCACATACGGCTACATACTCGGCAATATCCTTCTTCATTCCTTTCCACCAGAAACGTTCCTTCAAATCCAAATAAATCTTGGTGTTTTCGGGGTGAATTGAGTGTGGTGAGTCACGAGCTTCCTGAAGTATTAACTTCCTGATCTCTGGTTCATTGGGCACATAAATACTATCCCCAAACCATAAAGTTTCGTGCTCATCTTCACGAAAACTTTTGTCCTTTCCTTTGCTCATCTTCTCCTTTATCTCAGCAATTTCCTTATCATCCTTCTGAGCTTCTCGAATCTTTCCCAATAACGTAGACTGAACCTCCATTGCTACAACAAATCCTCTTGGAAGTATCTCCAAATGAAGTTCCTTGAGATCGTCGACTAACTCCTGCGGTGATCCTCCACTTACGTGGGTATTGACATAACTCTTGCGGCTCAAAGCGTGTGCTACGATCTTCATATCGCAATCCTTTATGAGCTTCAACCGTCTCCTCTGCCTGAGATTCAACTCCTTCTGTGTGAAAATATACTTCAAACTCTTGTGATCCGTGTATACATCACAACGTTTTCCAATAAGAAAATGTCTTTAGGTTTTGAGTGCATGCATTACGGCTGCTAACTCCAAATCATGTGTGGCATAATTCAACTCATGAGGTCGAAGCTGACGTGAGGCATATGAAACAACTCTTCCGTCTTGCATAAGTACACCCCCAAGTCCCAAGCGAGAAGTGTCGCAATACACTTGGAAATACTTGTGTATATCCGGAAGAATCAACACTGCAGCTGTAACCAAATGTTTCCTCAACTCCTGAAAACTGGCCTCACATTCCTCGGTCCATTTGAAATTGGTGTCCTTCTTCAATAACTCTGTCATGGGTTTTGCAATCTTGGAGAAGTTCTCAATGAACCTCCTATAGTATCATGTGAGTCGCCCAGAAAACTGCGGATCTCTCCAACTGAGGTGGGTGCCAGCCACTCAGTGACAAACTGAACCTTGGTAGGGTCGACTGCTATACCTTCTCCTAATATAACATGTCCAAGAAACCCAACTTCCTTCAACCAAAATTCACACTTGCTGAACTTGGCATATAGCTGATGTTCCCTGAGTTTCTCGAGAACTAATAGAAAATGTTCCTTGTGTTCCTCTTCATTCTCCAAGTACACCAATCTGTCATCAATGAACACTACAACAAAATTATCCAAGAACTCCATGAACACCTTATTCATCATACTCATAAAATAGGCAGGGGCGTTAGTGAATCCAAAAGACATGATCGTGTACTCATATAGCCCATACCTTGTGGTAAAAGCTGTCTTAGGTATATCCTGTTCTTGGATCTTCAACTAGTGGTATCCTAATCGAAGATCGATCTTGGAGAATACTTTGGCTCCCTGTAGCTGGTCAAAAAAATCGTTGATCATCGGTAGTGGGTACTTGTTCTTGATCATCACTTCGTTCAATGCCCGATAATCAACAACCATTCTCAAAGATCCATCCTCCTTCTCAACTAAGAGCACTGGGGCTCCCCACGGTGATGAACTAGGCCGAATATAACCTTTCTCCAATAACTGCTTAATCTGCTTCTTAATTTCATCCAGATCATTTGCGGGCATCCGATACGGTCTCTTCGATATTGGTCCGGTGCCTGGCAACAACTCTATCAAAAATTCTATATCTCGATCTAGTGGCATGCCTGGCAATTCCTCTAGAAATACATCCGGGTAATCCTTCACAACAGGCACTTCTTACTGAACAACTCCCGAGAGTGAATTTACTTGAGTCTTCCTTGGCGCATGCCTAGACACATACTTGATCCGTTTACCCTCTGGGTGGTGAGGAGAATTGTCTTACTAGAACAATCAATATTTCCTCCATACATCGGTAGCCAATCGATGCCTAGTATCACATTCAATCCTTATGACTCCAAAATGATTAGGTCTGAGGGGAAAACATGCCTACCTATGGTCAATGGCATCTGAAAACATCCTCTGCTTGCCATATACTCCGCTCCATGAGAGCTTACTAACATAGGTGTCTTAAGGGCTTTGCTGGGCAACTTAAACTTATCCACAAATCCCCTCGATATGTATGAATGTGATGCACCAGTATAAAAAAAATAGTAGCAGTAAATGACTTAATCAAAAACTTACCGATAACTGCATCCGGCTGCTCTTCAACTTCCTCCATGTTAACGTGGTTCACCTTTCCTCTGGTGAAAGGGTTGGGCTTCTTCCTAGAACTTCCATTCCCATTACCATTCTTCAACTCAGAACACTCATTGGCATAGTGGTCAGTCTTCCTGCACTTGTAACAGGTGACATGACATAGATCCTTCTTAGCGGGTGTTGTTGGGTTGGAACGGTTCTGATTGTTGTTTCCTCCATTCCCATTTCCATTCTTAGCCCCATTGTGGTTATGCGAACTTCCCCCATTGTGAGTGTGGCCTCCATGGTTATGATGGGTATGTCCTCCTGAGTTTGGGGTAAAACGAGGCTTCTGCTGAGCTCCAGAGTTGTACTTCCCCTTCCCATACTTCCTTTTGCAGCTCTCTATTTGCTGTTGCTTGCCTTCAATCATAACAACCCTGTCTACCAACTCCTGGTAGTTAGTGAATGTTGCCACCATCAACTGCATACTCAGCTCATCATTTAGCCCTTCCATAAACTTCTCCTGCTTCGCGGCATCTGTGGCCACATCATTTGGGGCATAGCGAGCTAACTTACTAAACTCATCCACGTAGTGCCCCACAATACGGTTTCCCTGGCGTAAGTTGCGAAACTCATGCTTCTTCATGCTCATAGCTCCGGTTGAGACATGTGTAGTGTGGAATGCTTGCTGGAATTGATCCCAAGTGACATTGGCTATGGGCAAAGTGGTTGTGTAATTCTCCTGCAATGAGGCTGCGGGTCCATCCAGTTGATGTGCGGCAAAGCACACCTTCTCAGCATCTATGCAACCTAACAGTGGTCAGCACCCTTCCAATCATGCGGAGCCAGTCATGAGCAACTATCGGCTCGGTGCTACTAGAGAACACCGGCGGATTCAACCTCAAAAAACGGGATAAGTTGTCAACTAGAGGTGGTGGTGGTGGGTGGTGCAGTAAAGCAACGTAAGTATTTCCCTCAGTTTTGAGAACCAAGGTATCAATCCAGTAGGAGACCACGCGCGAGTCACCTCGTACCTACACACACAAATAAGAACCTCACAACCAACGCGATAAAGGGGTTGTCAATCCCTTCATGACCACTTGCAAGAGTGAGATCTGACAGAGATGATAATAATAAGATAAATATTTTTGGTATTTTTATGATATAGATTGAAAGTAAAAGATAGCAAAATAAAGTAGATTGGAAACTTGTATGATGGAAAGTAGACCCGGGGGGCATAGGTTTCCCTAGTGGCTTCTCTCAAGATAGAAAAGAGAATAATTATGAGAATATCTAGGTATGAACATGTATATATGCATCACGTCCGTGACAAGTAGACCGACTCCTGCCTACATCTACTACTATTACTCCACACATCGACTGCTATCCAGCATGCATCTACAGTATTAAGTTCATAAGAACAGAGTAACGCCTTAAGCAAGATGACATGATGTAGAGGGATAAACTCATGCAATATGATGTAAACCCCATCTTTTTATCCTCGATGGCAACAATACAATACGTGTCGGTTTCCTTCTGTCACTGGGATCGATCACCGCAAGATTGAACCCAAAGCTAAGCACTTCTCCCATTGCAAGAAAGATCAATCTAGTAGGCCAAGCCAAACTGATAATTCAAAGAGACTTGCAAAGATAAACCAATCAAACATAAAATAATTCAGAGAAGATTCAAATATTGTTCGTAGATAAACTTGATCATAAACCCACAATTCATCGGATCTCGACAAACACACCGCAAAATAAGATTACATCGAATAGATCTCCAAGAGAATCGAGGAGAACTTTGTATTAAGATCCAAAGAGAGAGAAGAAGCCATCTAGCTACTAGCTATGGACCCGAAGGTCCGAAGTAAACTACTCACACATCATCGGAGAGGCCATGGAGTTGATGTAGAGGCCCTCCGTGATCAATGCCCCCTCCGGCGGAGCTCCGGAAAAGGCCCCAAGATGGGATCTCTTGGGTACAGAAGGTTGCGGAGGTGGAATTAGGTTTTCGTGGTGCTCCTAGACATTTGCGGTGTTTATGGATATATATAGGAGGAAGAAGTAGGTCGGTGGATCAAGGAGGGGCCCACGAGGTTGGAGGGCGCGCCCAGGGGGGTAGGCGCGCCCCCTGCCTCGTGGCCGCCTCGTTGATTTCTTGACATCCACTCCAAGTTCTCTGGATCACGTTTTTTCCAAAAATCATGTTCCCGAAGGTTTCATTCCATTTGGACTTCGTTTGATATTCCTTTTCGGCGAAACTCTAAAATAGGCAAAAAAAACAGCAATTTGGGCTGGGCCTCCAAAAATAATATAAAAGTGTAAAAATAAGCCCATTAACATCCAAAATAGATAATATAATAGCATGGAACAATAAAAAAATTATAGATACGTTGGAGACGTATCAACATCCCCAAGCTTAATTCCTGCTCGTCCTCGAGTAGGTAAATGATAAAAACAGAATTTTTGATGTGGAATGCTTCCTAACATATTTATCAATGTATTTTTTCTTTATTGTGGCATGAATGTTCAGATCCGAAAGATTCAAGATAAAAGTTTAATATTGACATAGCAATAATAATACTTCAAGCATACTAACTAAGCAATCATGTCTTCTCAAAATAACATGGCCAAAGAAAGTTATCCCTACTAAATCATATAGTCTGCCTATGCTCTATCTTCATCACACAAAATATTAAGTCATGCACAACCCGATGACAAGCCAAGCAATTGTTTCATACTTTTGATGTTCTCAAACTTTTTCAATCTTCACGCAATATATGAGCGTGAGCCATGGATATAGCACTGTGATGGAATAGAATGGTGGTTGTGGAGAAAAAAAAAGAGAAGATAGTCTCACATCAACTAGACGTATCAATGGGTTATGGAGATGCCCATTAATAGATATCAATTTGAGTGAGTAGGGATTGCCATGCAACGGATGCACTAGAGCTATAAGTGTATGAAAGCTCAACAAAATAAACTAAGTGGGTGTGCATCCAACTTGCTTGCTCACGAAGACCTAGGGCAATTTGAGGAAGCCCATCATTGGAATATACAAGCCAAGTTCTATAATGTAAAATTCCCACTAGTTTATGAAAGTGACAACATAAGAGACTCTCTATCATGAAGATCATGATGCTACTTTGAAGCACATGTGTGGAAAAAGGATAGTAACATTGTCCCTTCTCTCTTTTTCTCTCATTTCATTTTTTATTTTTTTATTTGGGCCTTCTTCCTTTTTTCTTTTTGGCCTCTTTTTTTTATTTTTTTTCGTCCGGAGTGTCATCGCGACTTGTGGGGGAATCATAGTCTCCATCATCCTTTCCTCACTGGGATAATGCTCTAATAATGATGATCATCACACTTCTTTTTACTTACAACTCAAGAATTACAACTCAATACTTAGAACAAGATATGACTCTATGTGAATGCCTCCGGCGGTGTACCGGGATATGCAATGAATCAAGAGTGACATGTATGAAAAAATTATGAACGGCGGCTTTGCCACAAATACGATGTCAACTACATGATCATGCAAAGCAATATGACAATGATGAAGCGTGTCATAACGGACGGAACGGGGGAAAGTTGCATGACAATATATCTCGGAATGGCTATGGAAATGCCATAATAGGTAGGTATGGTGGCTGTTTTGAGGAAGGTATATGGTGGGTTTATGGTACCGGCGAAAGTTGCGTGGTACTAGAGAGGCTAGCAATTGTGGAAGGGTGAGGGTGCGTATAATCCATGGACTCAACATTAGTCATAAAGAACTCACATACTTATTGCAAAAATCTATTAGCTATCGAAATAAATTACTACGTGCATGCTGCTAGGGGGATAGATTGGTAGGAAAAGACCATCGCTCGTCCTAGACCGCCACTCATAAGGAAGGCAATCAATAAATAAATCATACTCCGACTTCATCACATAACGGTTCACCATACGTGCATGCTATGGGAATCACAAAATTCAACACAAGTATTTCTCAAATTCACAACTACTCAACTAGCATGACTCTAATATCACCATCTCCATATCTCAAAACAATCATCAAGTATCAAACTTCTCTTAGTATTCAATGCACTTATATGGAAGTTTTTATTATGCCTAAAAGCAAATTGCCATGTTGTTCTTAAGGACTCTCAAAAATATAAGTGAAGCATGAGAGATCAATTATTTACATAAAATAAAATCACCACCGTGCTCTAAAAGATATAAGTGAAGCACTAGAGCAAAAACTATATAGCTCAAAAGATATAAGTGAAGCACATAGAGTATTCTAATAAATTCTAATTCATGTGTGTCTCTCTCAAAAGGTGTGTACAGAAAGGATGGTCATGGTAAACTAAAAAACAGAGACTCAAATCATACAAGATGCTCCAAGCAAAACACATATCATGTGGTGAATAAAAATATAGCTCCAAGTAAACTTACCGATGAACGAAGACAAAAGAGGGGATGCCTTCCAGGGAATCCCCAAGCTTAGGATTTTTTGTGTCCTTGTATTTTACCTTGGGGTGCCATGGGAATCCCCAAGATTAGGCTCTTTCCACTCCTTGTTCCATAATCCATCAAATCTTTACCCAAAACTTGAAAACTTCACAACACAAAACTTAACAGAAAAATCTCGTGAGCTCCGTTAGCGAAAGAAAACAAAAATCCACTTCAAGGTACTGTAATGAACTCATTATTTATTTATATTGGTGCTAAACCTACTGTATTGCAACTTCTCTATGGTTTATAAACTCTTTTACTAGCCATAGATTCATTAAAATAAGCAAACAACACACGAAAAACAGAATCTGTCAAAAACAGAACAGTCTGTAGTAATCTGTAACTAACGCAAACTTCTGGAACCCCAAAAATTCTAAAATGAATTTCTGGACGTGAGGAATTTATCTATTAATCATATTCAAAAATAATTAACAAAATATCACTCTCCAATAAAAAATGGCAGCAATTCTCGTGAGCGCTAAAGTTTCTGTTTTTTACAGCAAGATCAAAAAGACTTTCCCCAAGTCTTCCCAATGGTTCTACTTGGCACAAACACTAATTAAAAACAAAAAACACAACCAAAACAGAGTCTAGATAAATTATTTATTTAATAACAGCTAGGAAAATATTGGGTTGTCTCCCAACAAGCGCTTTTCTTTAAAGCCTTATAGCTAGGCATAAGATTTCAACGATGCTCACATGAAAGACAAGAATTGAAGCACAAAGAGAGCATCATAAAACACGTGACAAACACATCTAAGTCTAACATACTTCCTATGCATATGCATCTTATAGGAAAACAAATTATCAAGGCAAGCAAAAACTAGCATATGCAAGGAAGCGGAAAGAAACAGTAGCAATCTCAATATAACGGGAGGTGATTTAGTAACATGAAAATTTCTACAACCATATTTTTCCTCTCTCATAATAATTATATGTAGGATCATAAGCAAATTCAACAATATAGCTATCACAAAACATATTCCTAACACGATCGACATGTATGCAAAGTTGACACTCTTCCAAAATAGAGGGATTAACATTAACTAAAGTCATGACCTCTCCAAACCCACTTCTATAAAAAACTTCATAAGATTGAACATTCTCCAAATATGTGGGATCTAAAGTTGACACTCTTCCAAACCCACTTTGAATATTATTGCAAACATTATAATCAATCTCATATTCATCATGGGGCTTAAATAAATTTTCAAGATCATAAGAAGAATCACCCCCATCATGATCATTGCAACAAGTAGTAGACATAGCAAAACTAGCATCCCCAACCTTAGGGTTATGCTTATTATAAGCACAATTGACATTAATAAAATTTATACTATCATCATTGCAATCATGTTTTCTATTCAAATATCCATCATGAATCACTCCATAAAGTACTTCATCACAATTTTCATATTCACTAATTTCAAGCAAAACTTCATAAAGATAATCTAGTGCACAAAACTCACTAGCAATTGGTTCATCATAATTGGATCTCTTAAAAAGATTAGCAAGTGGATGAGGATCCATAGATCTTAGGTTCTCTGTTTAGCAACAAATAAACAACTATTCCAACCAAACGAGCAAATGAGCCAAGTAAGACATCAAAGCAAATGGAAAGACGAACAGAAGAAGGGCGAATAAAATGGCAAGGGTGAAGTGGGGGGGGAGGAAAATGAGAGGCAAATGGAAAATAATGTAATGCGAAGGGTAAGAGTTGTGATGGGTACTTGGTATGTCTTGAATTGGCGTAGATCTCCCCGGCAACGGCGCCAGAAATCCTTCTTGCTACGTCTTGAGCACTGTGTTGGTTTTGTTGGAGAACATAGTGATTTCAAAAAGTTTCCTACGCACACGCAGGATCATGGTGATGCATAGCAACGAGAGGGGAGAGTGTGTCCACGTACCCTCGTAGACCGAAAGCGGAAGCGTTAGCACAACGCGGTTGCTATAGTCGTACGTCTTCATGATCCGACCGATCCAAGTATCGAACGTACGGCACCTCCGAGTTCAGCACACGTTCAGCTCGATGACGTCCCACGAACTCCGATCTAGCAGAGCTTCGAGGGAGAGTTCCGTCAGCACGACGGCGTGATGACGGTGATGATGATGCTACCGACGCAGGGCTTCACCTAAGCACCGCTACGATATGATTGAGGTGGATTATGGTGGAGGGTTTAGGATGTGGGGCTCCAGCTAACCCTTAAGGTTCGAACACTAGGGTGCGCGCGAAGCCTTTCCCTCCTACCGATCTCCGCTCTAGCTCGCTAGATCTCGCAGACGAACTCGACGAACTCACAACACAGAAAGACACGGCGTTTATACTGGTTCGGGCCACCATTGTGGTGTAATACCCTACTCCAGTGTGGTGGTGGTGGATTGCCTCTTGGGCTGATGATGAACAATACAACGGGAAGAACAACCTCCTGAGGTTGAGGTGTTCTTGTGCTTTCGGACTTGTGTGTATCTCGGGGTTTGATCATCCTTCTTCTCTACTGTGGTGGCTAGTCTTATTTATAGAGGCCCCAGTCCTCTTCCCAAATATCAAGCGGGAAGGGAGCCAACAACAGCGGGCAAATTCAAAGGGGGACAGCTAGTACGAGCCATCCTGACAAAAGTAGTATTCGCCTCCACAACGCTCTGGTGGTGACGCCGTCTTGGGCTCCATGATGACCTCCGTCTTGTAGTCCATGGTCTTGGTCTTGTTGCACCGAAATGGCAACCTTTGCCTGATGCCTCGGTACTCCGCGGCTGCGCTTGCCCCCTTTGCCCCAAAGAGGAAACAAGAACGCTGCACGCGCTGGCGCCCTCCTGGTGTCGATCGTCATGGCTTACGTCATGAGAGCCTCGTGAGGTTTGCCCTGCCTTGATATCTCCACCCCTTGTGAGCCTGCCTGACTAGACCGCTCGGGAGGAGGTCTTGCGTCGTCCGCCTCGCGAGGCTTGGACCCTCGCGAGGGTCTTGGATGCTTTGTTGGTGAAGATGGGCCGTACGGCCTGCTGCTTGGCCACGCCGTGGGCCGCAGGCAGGCGGGTCTAGGGACCCCCATTCCCAGAACGCCGACAGTAGCCCCCAGGCCCAAGGTGCGCTCGGGCTTGGCTTCACGGCGAAGCCAATGGTCAAGTTCGGAGCACCGCGGGCCCCAAAAGCCTGCAGCTTCGGTTGACGCGTGGCGGTTGATTGGACGTGGGCGTCTCTGCTTCCCCACGTTGCCTCGACGACTGCACGACTTGACAAGTCCCTGCGACATGCAAGGGAAACCATCATTACCTACAATCATGGGTGACGCCGGTTGGCCTTCTCTTGTTATAAATGGGGAGGGGGCGGAGCCCCCGTTGCCCATCTCTTCCTCGCTTGCTGGCTTCTTATTTGCTTCATTGCTTGCAGTGCCTCCGATGGCGCCATGAAGGAAGTTCTCTGCCGCCGAGAAGGGGAAGGCCCCTCGCGAGGGCCCTGGTTCCCCGGCGCCCAAGCGTGGTCGCGGCCGTCTGCGCAAGCACGCTGCGACCCCCGCTGTGGCCCACCATCGAGGCGGCACCGCGACACGTGGAGGGGACTGTCCCAACCATGGCGGTCTAGTTAACGAGAGGAGGTGTGTGTTGGTGACGCGGCCTCCCCGCCCGCTCTTCCATTCAGCGGAGGTGTCACCGGAGTTCGTTGTCTGGTCGGAGAACCAGGCCGGCAACTGGCTCCAGCTTCCGCGCTTCCTTGTCGATGAACTGCCGACCCCTGGTCCAGGCGGGCTCTAGTTGCAGGCGGATGGTTGCTGCAGCAAGGCCTCCTGGGTCGCGGTCGAGACTTCTGCTGCAGGCAACATAGCCCTAGCCCACGGCTGGCAGATGTTCGCCCGTGCGCGCGGCCTGGGCAGGCGGTGCACACTCCACTTGAAGTATGACGGTTAGTCAACCCTCTATGTGAGGGTGTTCAGGGAAGATGGTCGCCACGCCAGGTGCTGCCTCGAGACGAACGACGGTGAGGAGGTGCTCGGCCTTGGTGACGGTCGCGACGAGGATGAGGGCGAGCCTGCCCTCGGCGGCGACCGCGTCTCTTCCAGCTACGGCGGCTCTTCCTCCAGTGACAGCTCCAGCAGCGGTGGCTACGACCAGCCGCCGCGCCCGCTTTGAAGGAGGCAGCGGGTCATTTCGTCGTCGCGTCTTCGTGAAGCGCGAGGAGGGGTCTGGCTAGGCTCGGGGCGTCGCTAAGGGCCTGCCTCCGCGGATTGCTGAAACGCCGCTTTGTTTAGCTTTTTCCTTTTTTCCCGCGTCAGAAAATGAAACCAGTATGGGCGCAGAGGGGCGTGTATCGAAATGTGGTTCTTGGTTAATGCAACGTGCGTGTTATTCCCATGCCGTGTTGTTATATTGCGCAAAGATAACCTAACCTGGCGCGTTTGGGACACCCTTTCCTTCACGAGATGACTGCGTTTGCTCAGAAACTGCAAAAAAATTGTTAGGGGGTGCGCTAGAGGATTTTCCGTTCACCCAAACCTTGACTTGGTGCTTTGCATCGCGGTACCCGAGGGGCATGGATTAGGAGAGATGCACTAGCTTCCAGGCTCGAACGAGGGTGACTCGCGAGAAGGCAGAGAGAAGAAAAATGCTCGCGAGGGCACCTGCCTAGCCCCCTCGCGAGGTTTGCGAGAGAGAGATCATGAGCAAACCAGAGCCGAAAAATGCGGTAAAAGGCGAAGGAACCAAATCAGCAAGGAACGCCAAAGGCAAACTTGAATAAGGAGAAGCAAGCCAACTACAGAAAACAAATGAAAAGCCGCATCCGACACCTAATCTAGTCTTCAAGTCTTCTCACCAGCGCGGAGCTAAGTGTTGTCCACTAGGCGTGGGAGGGAGCCCCAGGGCCTGAGGCTGGCACTCCTGAGACTCCGGGGCGTGTACAGCCCCAACTCATTATTACGTGAGAGTGTCACGGGCGGCGATTCTTCACAGGCACCGGGCCTTCTTCACAGGCTCTGGGCCTTTCTTCACAGGCTCTGGGCCTTTTTTCACAGGCTCTGGGCCTTTCTTCACAGGCTCTAGGCTTTGCTTCACATGCTTTGGGCCTTGCTTCACAGGCTCTGGGCCTTGCTTCACAGGCTCTAGGCCTTGCTTCATGGGTAGAACTTCCGGAGGTGCTGGATGTTCCAGGTGTTTTGGATAGGTGCCCCTCTTGCGTCTCCAGGCGCACGGCGCCAGGCCTGGAGATGTGGACGACCCTGAACGGGCCCTCCCACATGGGTGAAAGCTTGTGCAACCCTTCCCTGGAAAGGACCCGCCTCAGGACTAGGTCACCCATCTCGAGCGTCCTGGAGCGAATGTTTTGGCAGTGGTAACGCCGCAGTGCTTGCTGGTACCTTGCCGCCCTTAATGCAGCTTCATGATGATGTTCCTCGCCCAGCACGAGATCCATCCCCCGCATGGTGTCCTACTGCGTTTCGTCAAACGCCAGAACCCGCGCGGAGCGATGCTTGACCTCGTGAGGGAGGACTGCTTCAGCTCCGTAGACGAGGAAGAATGGAGTCTCGCCCGTTGGCTTGGTAGCGGTGGTGCAGATGGACCACCAGATGGACTGGAGCTCGTCGTGCCAGCCCCTGCCACAGGCCTTCAACTTCTTCTTGAAGGTCCTGGTCTTGACGCCCCTCAGGACCTCAGCGTTGGCGCGCTCAGCCTGACCATTGCTCCTGGGGTGGGCCACCAAAGCGTAGCAGATTTGTGTTCCAAGGTTAGCACAGTATGTTTTAAAGAGGTTACTAGTAAACCGCGAGCCGTTATCTGTGATGATGCGGTTGGGGACCCCAAAGCGGCTCACGAGGCCCTTGATGAACTTGACAGCAGAGCCGGCTGGAATGGTTCGGACGGCTTCCACTTCCGCCCACTTGGTGAACTTGTCGATGGCGACGTAGAGATAATGGTAGCCCCCTGGTGCTCGTGGGAACGGGCCTAGGATGTCTAGCCCCCAAACCATGAACGGCCACGTGAGCGGGATGGTTTGGAGGCCTTGAGCAGGCTGTTGGATTTGCTTGGCGTGGAATTGGTAAGCTTCGTAGGACTTCACCAGCTCGGCTGCATCGTTCAGTGTTGTGGGCCAATAGAATCCGCTGCGGAAGGCCTTGCCGATGAGGGTCTGTGATGATGAGTGATGTCCATAGTCCCCGCCGTGTATGTCAATCAGTAGCTCCCTCCCTTGATCGCTGGAGATGCAGCGCAGCGTGACATTGTTCGGCCGTTTCCTGTACAACTCGTCGTCTTGAATGCAGTATGCCATGGCCTGGCGGGCCACGCGCTCTGTGTCTTCTTCCTTCTCCGGCAGTGTCCCGTGCATCAGGTACTCCTTAAACTCCTTGGTCCAGCACTCCTCCTGGGGCTCGAGCGTCAAGAGTAGCCAAGCTCCTGAGGTTGGGCCGCAAGCTGGGGCTCCCGTGGCAGGGGGCTGTGGGAGCTCCTCCCGAGGATGAGTCGTGCTTGAAAGAGGTGGCATAGCTGACGGCTTATAGAGCCGCTCTTCTAAGACGCCGGGCTCTTGCGGTTGCCGCTTGGATGCTCTCTTGGCAATGTCGTCGGCTTCCTTGTTGGTGCCCCAGGGCACGTGCTGCAGCTCCAAGCCTGTGAACTGCTTTTCCATTTTGCGCACCTCCGCAAGGTAGG
This sequence comes from Triticum aestivum, assembly GCF_018294505.1. Taxonomy (NCBI): domain Eukaryota; kingdom Viridiplantae; phylum Streptophyta; class Magnoliopsida; order Poales; family Poaceae; genus Triticum; species Triticum aestivum. The sequence continues at coordinate 641,219,302 of NC_057800.1, forward strand.
CCTCCATGTGCTCGTCCTTTGGCTCGTACACTTTGTTGGACAAGTTGACGAGGAGCTGCGAGTCGCCCTTGACAGTAAGGCGCCTCACCCCCATAGCCGCTGCAGCCTTTAGGCCGGCTATGAGGCCTTCGTACTCTATGATATTGTTGGAGACCTTCTCGCCGTGCTGGAAGCAGAGTTGCACGGCGTAGTAAAGCTTGTCCTGAGTGGGCGAGATGAGCACTGCTCCAGCCCCCGCGCCCTGGTGCGCAAAGGCGCCATCAAAATACATGACCCAGCCGTCTGGCGCCTCACTTCCTGGGGAGGTGGAGCAGTCTTCTCCTTCCTCAAGAGCCGGGGCATCTGTCCATTCTGCCACAAAATCGGCGAGCGTGGCTCCCTTGATGACCCTGGTGGTGCTGAACTCCATCTGGAATGCTTGCAGCTCGATGTTCCATTCAGCGACCCTTCCGGCTGAGTTTGGGCTCCTGAGTACCCTCTCCAATGGGTAAGACGAGACGACCTTGATGGGGTGCCCCTGGAAGTAGTGTCGCAGCTTGCGTGAGGCCACAAAGTGGGCAAAGGCTTATAGTGATGTGCATTACCGAGTGGGCCCAAAGATACCTCTCCGACAATCGGAGTGACAAATCCTAATCTCGAAATACGCCAACCTAACAAGTACCTTTGGAGACACCTGTAGAGCACCTTTATAATCACCCACTTACATTGTGACGTTTGGTAGCACACAAAGTGTTCCTCCGTTAAACGGGAGTTGCATAATCTCATAGTCATAGGAACATGTATAAGTCATGAAGAAAGAAATAGCAACAAACTAAATGATCAAGTGCTAAGTTAACGGAATGGGTCAAGTCAATCACATCATTCTCCTAATGATGTGATCCAGTTAATCAAATGACAACTCTTTGTCTATGGCTAGGAAACATAAACATCTTTGATCAACGAGCTAGTCAAGTAGAGGCATACTAGTGACACTTTGTCTGTCTATGTATTCACACATGTATCATGTTTCCAGTTAATACAATTCTAGCATGAATAATAAACATTTATCATGATATAAGGAAATAAATAATAACTTTATTATTGCCTCTAGGGCATACTTCCTTCAGTCTCCCACTTGGACTAGAGTCAATAATCTAGTTCACATCTTTATGTGATTAGTTCACATCTCCATGTGACTAATACCCAAAGGGTTTACTAGAGTCTATAATATAGTTCACATTGCTATGTGATTAACACCCAAAGAGTGATCATGTTTTGCTTGTGAGAGAAGTTTAGTCTACGGGTCTGCAACATTCAGTTCCGTATGTATTTCACAAATTTCTATGTCTAAAATGCTCTGCATGGAGCTACTCTAGCTAATTGCTCCCACTTTCAATATGTATCTAGATCGAGACTTAGACTCATCCTGATCGGTGTCAAAACTTGCATCGACGTAACTCTTTACGATGAACCTTTTGTCACCTCCATAATTGAGAAACATATCCTTATTCCACTAAGGATAATTTTGACCGCTGTCCAGTGATCTACTCCTAGATCACTATTTTACTCCCTTGCCAAAAACAGTGTAGGGTATACAATAGATCTGGTACACAGCATGTCATACTTTATAGAACATATGGTTGAGGCATAGGGCATGACTTTCATTCTCTTTCTATCTCCTGCCGTGGTCAGGCTTTGATTCTTACTCAATTTCACACCTTGTAACACAGGCAAGAACTCTTTCTTTGCCTGTCCATTTTGAACTACTTCAAAATCTTGTCAAGGTATGTATTCATTGAAAAAACTTATCAAGCGTCTTGATCTATCTCTATAGATCTTGATGCTCAATATGTAAGCAGCTTCACCGAGGTCTTTCTTTGAAAAACTCCTTTCAAACACCCCGTTATGCTTTGCAGAATAATTCTACATTATTTCCGATCAACAATATGTCATTCACATATATTTATCAGAAATGTTGTAGTGCTCCCACTCACTTTCTTGTAAATACAGGCTTCACCGCAAGTCTGTATAAAACTATATATGCTTTGATCAACTTATCAAAGCATATATTCCAACTCCGAGATGCTTGCACCAGTCCATAGATGGATCGCTGGAGCTTGCACATTTTGTTAGCACCTTTAGGACTGACAAAACCTTCTGGTTGCATCATATACAACTCTTCTTTAAGAAATCCATTAAGGAATGTAGTTTTGACATCCATTTGCCAAATTTCATAAAATATGACAATTTGCTAACATGATCCAGACAGACTTAAGCATCGCTACGAGTGAGAAAATCTCATCGTAGTCAACACCTTGAACTTTGTAAAAAAACCTTTTTCGACAAGTCTAGCTTTGTAGATAGTAACACTACTATCAGCATCCGTCTTCCTCTTGAACATCCATTTATTTTCTATGGCTTGCCGATCAACGGGCAAGTCAACCAAAGTCCACACTTGTTCTCATACATGGATCTCATCTTAGATTTTATGGCCTCAAGCCATTTTGTTGAATCTGGGCTCATCATCGCTTCCTCATAGTTCATAGGTTCATCATGGTCAAGTAACATGACCTCCAGAACAGGATTACCATACCACTCTGGTGCGAATCTCACTCTGGTTTACCTACGAGGTTCGGTAGTAATTTGATCTAAAGTTACATGATCCTCATCATTAGCTTCCTCACTAATTGGTGTAGTAGTCACAGGAACAGATTTCTGTGATGAACTACTTTCCAATAAGGGAGCAAGTACAATTACCTTATCAACTTCTACTTTGCTCCCACTCACTTCTTTAAAGAGAAACTCCTTCTCTAGAAAGAATCAATTCTTAGCAATGAATATTTTGCCTTTGGATATGTGATTAGAAGGTGTACCCAACAGTCTCCTTTGGGTATCCTATGAAGATGCATTTCTCTGATTTGGGTTTGAGCTTATCAGGTTGAAAATGTTTCACATAAGCATTGCAACTCCGAACTTTAAGAAATGACAACTTTGGTTTCTTGCCAAACCATAGTTCATATAGTGTCGTCTCAAAGGATTTAGATGGTGCCCTATTTAATGTGAATGCAACTGTCTCTAATGCATAACCCCCAAACGATAGTGGTAAATCGGTTAGAGACATCATAGATTGCACCATATCTAATAAAGTACGGTTACGATGTTCGTACACACCATTATGTTGTGGTGTTCCAGGTGGCGTGAGTTGTGAAACTATTCAGCATTGTTTAAAGGAAGACCAAACTCGTAACTCAAATATTCTCCTCCATGATCAGATCGTAGAAACTTTATTTTCTTGTTATGATGATTTTCCACTTCACTCTGAAATTATATGAACTTTTCAAATGTTTCAGAATTATGTTTCATCAAGTAGATATACCCATATCTGCTCAAATCATCTGTGAAGGTCAAAAATAATGATACTCGCCGCGAGCCTCAACACTCATCAGATCGCATACATCAGTATGTTTTATTTCCAAAAAGTCAGTTGCTTGCTCTATTGTTCTGGAGAACGGAGTTTTAGTCATCTTGCCCATAAGGCATGGTTCGCAAGCATCAAGTGATTCATAATCAAGTGATTCCAAAATCCCATCAGCATGGAGTTTCTTCATGCGCTTTACACCAATATGACCTAAACGGCAGTGCCACAAATAAGTTGCACTATCATTATTAACTTTGCATCTTTTGGCTTCAATATTATGAATATGTGTATTACTACGATAGAGATCCAACAAACCATTTTCGTTGGTGTGTATGACCATAGAAGGTTTTATTCATGTAAACAGAACAACAATTGTTCTCTAACTTAAATGAATAACCGTATTGCAATAAACATGATCAAATCATATTCATGCTCAACACAAACACCAAATAACATTTATTTAGGTTCAACACTAATCCTGAAAGTATAGGGAGTGTGCGATGATGATCATATCAATCTTGGAACTGCTTCCAATACACATCGTCACTTCACCCTTAACTAGTTTCTGTTCATTCTGCAACTCCCGTTTCGAGTTACTACTCTTAGCAACTGAACTAGTATCAAATACCACGGGGTTACTATAAACACTAGTAAAGTACTCATATATAACATGTATATCAAATATACCTTTGTTCACTTTGCCATCCTTCTTATCTGCCAAATACTTGGGGCAGTTCCGCTTCCAGTGACTAGTCCCTTTGGAGTAGAAGCACTTAGTCTCAGGCTTAGGTCCAGACTTGGGCTTCTTCACTTGAGCAGCAACTTGCTTGCCATTCTTCTTGAAGTTCCTCTTCCCTTTGCCCTTTTCATGAAACTAGTGGTCTTTGTCAACCATCAACACTTGATGCTCATCTTGATTTCTACCTTCGTCGATTTCAGCATCACAAAGAGCTTGGGAATTACATTTGTCATCCCTTCCATATTATAGTTCATCACTAAGTTCTAGTAACTCGGTGATAGTGACTAAAGAATTTTGTCAATTACTCTCTTATCTGGAAGATTAACTCCCACTTGATTCAAGCAATTGTAGTACTCAGACAATCTGAGCACATGCTCACTGGTTGAGCTATTCTCCTCCATCTTGTAGGAAAAGTACTGTCAGAGGTCTCATACCTCTCGACACGGACATGAGTATGAAATACCAATTTCAACTCTTGGAACATCTTATATGTTCCATGGCGTTCAAAACGTCTTTGAAGTCCCGATTCTAAGACGTTAAGCATGGTGCGCTAAACTATCAAGTAGTCATCATATTGAGCTAGCCAAACGTTCATAACGTCTGCATCTGGTCCTGCAATAGGTCTGTCACCTAGCGGTGCATCAAGGACATAATTCTTCTGTGCAGCAATGAGGATAATCCTCAGATCACGGATCCAATCCGCATCATTGCTACTAACATTTTTCAACATAGTTTTTCTCTAAGAACACAATAAACGGGGAGCAACATCGCGAGCTATTGATCTACAACATAGATATGCTAATACTACCAGGACTAAGTTCATGATAAATTAAAGTTCAATTAATCATATTACATAAGAACTCCCACTTAGATAGACATCCCTCTAATCATCTAAGTGATCACGTGATCCAAATCAACTAAACCATCACTACAAAAAAATACACTTCCGTGATGATACGTGTTTGTCACAGTAGGTCGCGTTTTCTGTCATGCATGTACATCCATGACGAATTTATGACAGAATCAAGATAGTCATACTTGTGCTATCGTAGAAGTGTTCCATGACATTACCAAAATTATCATCACGGAAGTGTCCACTTCCATGACGATAAATCGCGCGTCACATAAGTGCTTTCGTCAAGGGTGATCGACACGTGGCATCCAGCGTAACGGAACGCCGTTAAGCTATCGGGTCAGGTTTTGGATCCGATAACCCGTTAACATCCCCGACCAATGGGGATTTTCCACGTGTAAAATCATCATAGGCTGGAGGAGACACGTGTCAGGTCCGCGTTGGCACAGGTGTCACTCATCCAATGGGCGAGACACGCCTATGATATGTTGACATGTGGACCGGCCCATCAAGTTTAAATGGGCCAACCAACTGAAGGCCCACAAGATTTTGCGGACCATAATGGGCCTGCCCAGCTAAAGGCCCACGAGATTTTGCAGACCATAATGTGCTGGCCCAGCTAAAGGCCCACAAGATTTTGTGGGCCATAATGGGCCGGCCCAGGTAAAGGCCCACAAGATTTTTGTGTGCCATAATGGGCTGGCCCAGGTAAAGGCCCACAAGATTCTTGCGGATCATAATGGGCCGGCCCAGCTAAAGGCCCATGAGATTTCGCCGACATTAATGGGCCGGCCCAGCTGTAGGCCCACAAGATTTTGAGGACCCTAGTAGGCCGGCCCATTAACTGGCTGCCATGTTTTGGGCCAAATGCCAGCCCATATTTGATCCGGTCCATTGATGACCTGCCATGCTCCGGGCCTAATAGTGGCCCATATGAGATCTGGCCCGTTAAAATCCTACCATGTCCTGGGCCAAATTACGGCCCAGATCAGGTCCGGCCCTTTAAGAGGCTTTGGGCTCAATTATGGCCCATATCAGATTCGGCCGTCAACTGGACACTATGCTTTTGGGCCCACTTGCTAAAGGCCCACTTAGTAATTCGGCCTGATATTAGTTTTGGCCTGTTAAGGGCCCGTTTAACATTTCGGCCCTATATTAATTTCGGCCTGTTAAAAGCCCGTCATATAGTTGGGCCTAACTACGGACCGGTTTGCATCCGGCCTGCTTGCAGCCGATATCTGATTGGGCCAAACAAGGACCGAGACAATTTTGGCCTGCCCGTGATTTGATTCGCATAATAATGGGCCGGGGTTCATTTCAGGCTGCTACCGGCCCGTGAGCTATTCGGCACGTTTCAGGCCCAACCTACATTGTGATTGCATGACGGCCCGATTATGTACCGTAATTTTATGGTTTGGCCGGTTTACTGCGAAGACATGATATATATACAGTAAAATAACTGCAGCATCGTGAATAAGAAAAAACCTAGACTATACACTAAAGAAATTACGACATATTACATCCATTGGGCATCAAAGTTCGCCACTATGATAATAAAGCACAAGCATCACTACAAAAAAAGACACATCCGTGACATTTTGGGCCGAACGAATTTTTTTTCTGTCATACATATGACAATTCTATGACGATAATTGTGACAAAACCCGGTATCATCATAGATGTGGTGGGCTCCTACTTCTATGACAAAAAATCATGACAGAAAATGGGCTTTTCATCCTGGGCGGGCCGGAGACGCAGCTGCATGACATTCTTTAGGCCGTCCCTGACGGAAAAACCCGTGGTAGAAGGGAGGGGAGGAAAATTTCGGGGAGTTCCCGGTTACGGTGGGAGGTCGGGGGCCGAGCGATGCACGTTTCTCTCGTACACGTACGCGCGTGTGTGCGAGGCGTTGGCTCTAACCGAACCCGAGCGAGGCGTTGGGCTCTAACTGAACCCGAGCGATTGCACTGCAGGCTACGCGTTACTGAACCCGAGTGATCGATCGATGGCTGTTAACTGAACCCGATCGAGTGATTCCTTCGCTACTGCTGCTAACTGAAGCCGATCAATTGGATGAACAATGAGCGTTGCGGGGGGGGGGGGGGGGGGGGTTGGATGAACAGTGAGCGGTGGCGTTGCCTCTGGATTAACAGGACCCCGTGGTGTGGTGGAGGGCTGGATGAAAAGTAGACGGTGGAGGGGTGCCCGTGGAGGGGTGGTTGAACAGGACCCCGTGGTGTGGAGGGCTGGATGAATAGTAGACGGTGGAGGGGTGCCCGTGGAGGGGTGGTTGAACAGTAGCCGGTGGAGTAGCGCGCGGTGGAGGCTGGATGAACAGGAGCCCGTGGAGGCTGGATGAGGTCGACGGTAGCCCGTGGAGGCTGGAGGTGGTCGACGATGGAGATGAACAGTATCCCGTGGAGTCCCTTTTTGCGGTACGCCACACCCCTCCCGATGAACAGAACCCCCGTTTCGACCGTAGGAGGTCCGTTTCGTCCGTTTTGCGGTACGCCACACCCCTCCCGATCAACAGGACCCCCGTTTTGACCATAGGAGGTTCGTTTCCTCCGTTTTGCGGTACGCCACACCCCTCCCGATCAACAGGACCCCCGTTTCGACCGTAGGAGGTCCGTTTCCTCCGTTTTGCGGTATGCCAGACCCCTCTCGATCAACAGGACCCCGTTCCGAATGTAGGAGGTCCGTTTCCTCCATTGTGCGGTACTCGGGCCTCGTTTCCATCGCCTGTTCCGTCCAAGCCCTCGAGATGAACACGACCACACATTTCATTCCGACCCAGCCGGTTGGCTCCCACGCGTTTCGTTGCCTCCCGATGAACATGACGCATTCCGTTGCCTCCCCATGAACACGACACATTCCGTTGCCTCCCCATGAACACGACGACGACACTGTTTCTGCGTTCCGACCCAGCCATGTACACGAGCCCTGGTCGTACGTATGCGTGAGTAGGCGTTCGACACCCCGCCCGTATGTACACATACGTGGCCGTATTTTCTTTCTTGCACCCTGGCCGCTATACGTACGTGTACATGCTACATGCGCGCCTCTACTACGACTTGTACGCACCTCTTCTACAACACGTGCACGCCTCTACATCCCGTGGAGTCCCGTTTTGCGGTACGCCACACCCCTCCCGATCAACAGGACCCCCGTTTCGACCATAGCGCTCCACCACAAGTCCGTTTCCTCTGTTTTGCGGTATGCCACACCCCTCCCGATCAACAGGACCCCCGTTACGACCGTATGAGGTCCTTTTCCTCTGTTTTGCGGTACGCCAGACCCCTCCCGATGAACAGGATCCCGTTTTGAACGTGGCCGGTCGAACACAAGGCCGTTTCCTCCGTTTTGCGGTACTCCAGGCCTCGTTTCCATCGCCTGTTCCGTCCAAACCCTCCCGACGAACACAACCCCGCATCCCATTCCGACCCAGCCGGTTGGCTCCCACGCGTTCCGTTTCCTCCCGATGAACACGAGCATTCCGTTGCCTCCCCATGAAGATGACGCATTCTGTTGCCTCCCGATTAACACAACGCATTCCGTTGCCTCCCCATGAACACGAGGATGACGTTGTTTCTCTGTTCCGACCCAGCCATGTACACGAGCCCTGGCCGTACGTATGCGCGAGTAGGCGTTCGAGACCCAACCCGTATGTACGTACTTTTCTTTCTTGCACCCTGGTCGTTGTGCGTACGTGTACATGCTACGTGCGCGCCTCTACTACGACACGTATGCGCCTCTATTACGACACATGCGCGCTTCTACTACGACATGTATGCGCCTCTATTACGACACATGTGCGCCTCTACATCGACCAATATATATGTACGTACACGTTCGTGACCAGAATGACAACGATACGTACGCTTCGACCGGGTGGGTCCCGACTGGCAGGCACTTCCTTGCCTGCGAAGATGTAGCTGGTGGGTCCCAGCAGTCAGGGGGGCGAATCGTTTTGTTTTTGTTTTTTGCCCGGACGCACTTCCTTGCGTGCGGAGGTGTAGCTGTTAGGTCCCAGCAGTCAGGGGGAATCGTTTTTTTTTTGCTTGGACGCACTTCCTTGCGTGCGAAGATGTAGCTGGTGGGTCCCAGCAGTCAGGGGGGCGAATCATTTTTTTCGGACGCACTTCCTTGCGTCTGAAGATGTAGCTGGTGGGTCCCAGCAGTCAGGGGGCGAATCGTTTTTTTTCGAACGCACTTCCTTGCGTGCGAAGATGTTGCTGGTGGGTCCCAGCAGTCAGGGGGAAACGTTTTTTTCATGAAATACGGTGGCCCATCCGGTGGGTCCCCGCTGTCAGGTGGAGGAATAATTCTTTTGCACGTAATAAGGAGGCACTTCCTTGCTGCGGCCGTGGATCCAGCTGTCAGCCTCTCCACGTACAGTCCACGTCCGATGGAAGCCATTCCTTGACCACGTTGACCACACCACGCCGAGAGCACCAGGGCGGTGGACGACGGCGAGGCCTAGGAAGGGGACGACGCGGAGCCGGGGAAGATGTGGCAGTGGATGCCCACGCGTAGAGGAGTATGAGGGTTCACTCGTTCGGCTGCGGTGTGAGGCTGCCGTCGGCGCAGAATAACAGGGGGTGTGGGTGCGTAGAGGGATGGCCTGGCCAGCGGTGGGAGTAGTAGGGGCAGTGAGGCCTCCGCGGCATCACAGCCGGCCATGTGCTGTAGGAGCAGGTGGCACGACCGACGCTGCTTTGGGCGGCTGGAGCAAGAAGACCAGAGATTGAAGAAGCAAAACGGCCGTTGGATGGACATCGTACAGTCACTAGAGCTAGAATCGTTCATATATTGACTAAAGTTGACAAAGGTCTCCATCCCAGTCAACTTAGTAGGTCCACAAGTCAGCCTCCCATCAAGGTGGGTTCCAGCTAGCAGGAGGTATTCATTTTTTTGTGCGTAATAAGGAGGCACTTCCGGTGGGTCCGAGCTAACAACGGGGGAAACTTTTTTCTCGAAATACGGTGGCCCGTCCTGTGGGTCCCAACAGTCAGGGGGAAAGGTTTTTTTTCGTGAAATACTGGTGGCCCGTCCGGTGGGTCCCTGTTGTCAGGTGGAGGAATAATTATTTTCCGCATAATAAGGAGGCACTTCCTTGCGGCTGCCGTGGACCCAGCTGTCAGCATCTCCATGTATAGTACTCTTCCGATGGAAGTCAGTCGTTGACCACATTGACCACGCCGCGCCAAGAGCACCACAGCGGTGGACGATGGCGGGGCCTAGGAAGGGGACGATGCGGAGCCGGGTTAGACGCGGCAGTGGAAGCCCACGTGGAGAGGAGTACGAGGGTTCGCCGGTTCGGCTGCAGTGTGAGGCTGCCGTCGCCGCAGAATAACAGGGGGTGTGGGTGAGTAGAGGGATGCCTTGCCAGCGGTGGGAGTAGTAGGGGGCGCTGAGGCCTGCACGACAGCACAGCCGGCCACGGGAGGCAGGAGTAGGCGATCCCACCGGCGCTGCTTTGGCGGCTGGAGCAAGAAGATCAAAGATTAAAGAAACACGACGACCGTTGGATTGACATCCAACGGTTACGTCTGCTAGAATCATTCGTTGACATATATAATAACTAAAAAAATCTTGCATACGCGTCAACTAAACAGGCCCATAAGTCAGACCACTCCCTCTTTTTTTAATAATTTATATATAGCTCATGGCAACTTCTAATGCAATTTATTGCAGTCGTTTTTTGGTTGGCCAGGTCCAATTTCGCATATTTCTGTGGGTTCCAAACTATTTTTAATACCGAAAATTCGAGCCAGATTTAAAGTACTTTGAAGATATATTTAAATTAGGTTAATGCCTAGTGAAATAGGAATCTGAAAATGTGAAAAAATTCAGAAATTATAAAGTAATTGCCAATTTGTCATCTGTTTTTATATTTACAACCCATTTCATATTACTTTCAAGATTTGCAAGCGTTTTGAAAGAGTTGTAGCCCATTAGGGCATAGAAAAATAAGTAGGCCTGGATTGGGTATTCTTCAGAAAAAATAAACTGGGCTCATTTTCACAAAGAAAAAATAGCTGGGCTGGTCACATGGTGAACATAAAATATAAGCTTGGGCTAGATGGGCCACAACCCAGTTCAAACCCTGCTCCGTCTCAACAATACCAAAAAAATACTGCTCGAGTAGCCATGTCCCAGGTGTCAGCCGATCTTGTGCTGTTCTCTTGTCTATTGACTATATACGCTCACAATGTCATGGGTCCCAGATGTCAGGAAAACACTAGGAGGAAGCATTTTATTTTTCCATACGCTGACGTGGTGGGCCCATACTATCATCCTTTGCGCGTACTTCTGCCGATTCCCGTTGTTTGTTGACCATGTTGACAACGCGAGAGGGTGGCACCACGGCGAGCGCACCAAAGCACGCGAAGGACGTCGGCGTTAACGATTTAGGAGACGGTGGGGCGGCGATGCGTGCGCTGAGGCGCAGCCAGCCATGGGAGGCGGAAGTAGGCGGCCCCGCCGGGCGCTGGTTTGGTTTTGGCAGCTGGAGGAAGACATGACTGAAGAAACACGACAAACTGTAAAAGTAGCAGGAGTACTTAACAACCTTAACTGAAACCAGCAGGGGAACTTAACAACCAAAGCTGAAAGCAGTATGAGTACTTATACAGGTTCAACCGTACAAAGCACGCCTCGAACAGTGCTACTTTGCCTACAGTTAACCAAGGGTTAGGCTGCCAAGCCCCAGGACAAGGCCCAGGTGCCACCCCGCGCATCCACAACCTTCTGAAAGTAGCTTCATCTCGCAACATGGTCAATAAACAAGATATTCGCTTTAGAGCCATGGAAAAGCATGAACATAATCTCTTGTCCTATTCTCCAAGATGGACGGGCCTTCATTATTTGAGACCACCCATGAATAAGTATCTTTTCACCTCCAAGGGGAATTGAGTAGGTCGACATAAACATCATGTTGTGACCAAGCGCAAGTCTGACCCGACCATGGTCAGGCATCTGTATAGGAACAATAGAACTCAACAGTTCCTGTTTCAAGAAGATCACAGCTGTAAAACTGTGTACAAGCAATAGTTTATGAACAACATATATAACAGAAAACAGCTCGTACCATAAGTTTCTCGACATAGTTGGACCTGTTCAACGAGTGCAGTAGTGGCACACATATCCCACGTGGCCTTCCACCATTGAAACGCCCCACAAGGACCTCAAGACGATCAATAAAGTGTAGGAACTTGTGGATGTCGATCTAGTCAACTTCAGTGCCATTAGTAACAGCCGAGTTATTACAGAGTAACAAACGAGCAGACTGCTTAACTCTGAAAAAACCTACACGTGCCACCAATTATAAGAAAATATTAGTTAGAAGTAGCATCTTCGTGAGAGATTCATTGCTACTTCTAAAGTTAAATTGTGATTAGTTAGACACAATAGGTGGATTAAGAAGTAATCGAGGCAACAAGCAAGAACCAGATACAAAACTAACATGGATGAACAATTGGAACAATGTCGGGGTGGAAGATCGCAGTGAAGATGAGACCAGGTTCTGCTATTTCCATCAACATTCGTGCGCCAACTTTCAGTCCGTAACACTTGAGAAAGTTTATCCAAGTTCGGCCATAAAAAAGCAGCGATCTTCTTGGTTCATGAACCCAACTCAGAACTTATATCCATGGCTTGTCTTCACTGTGACCATTAAACTAGTGTATTCAGTTATGGCAAGGCCGAGCATCTTGAGTACATGTGTTCTGGCAGAGCAAATAATACACTGTAGGAAAAATAATATGAGAACACAACATGTTTAAAAAACCCCATCCTCCCGGATAGAAAAGAGGAGTCTAGGAACATACTGTGCACGTTTCAAAATGTTGTGTTACGGTGAGAAGAAACAAGTGTGGCATCTCGCCGAGGGCGCAGAAACCTGTAGGGTACTCGCACTTTGGGCACTGCAAATGAAACACACTAGATATAGTAGGAAGAAAAATGCATCAACGGTGGCGGCTTCCATCCTAGCATTACCTGCGACCAAGGGACTTGGATTTATCGGGGATGGATGAAGAATTCGTACCTGGTTCTTCATGAGAAAACCCTGTGCAATCGCTGAGAGGGGGTTTTCTCTGAACAAGCAGACGAGGGAGAAGGGGATTCAGGCCCAGTGAAATATTACCGCTTCGTCCGTCCAGCTTACTGCTAAAGCTGGAAAGGGGGGTTGTGATTTGACGGCTCATTGGGAATTACCATGGTGCTACGACCGGGGTGTGTCTACCGTGAAGTTGTGCACTCTGATTTGTGCATATGGCACGTGGACCCCGTTGCCGGTTGCCCCACATATCAGCGAAAGGAAGTAGAAAGACAGGAGTAACTAGTTACACATAAATATTTTTTTTGACAGAGAGATACTCCCTCTATAAAGAAATATACAAATCTTTTATATCACAGGCTCACCTTGCCGAGAAATAAACTCCCTCTGCAACGCACGGGCATTATGGGGGTTCAGCTTTTTTTTATGGTAGTTTAGGACTTTGGGCTCACGGTTCTGGACTTTGGGCCATAGGCCGACCCTGCATGTTTGGGGGCCCATGTGTTCTACCTCAGCGCTTTTCATATTGCAAGTGATCGGTACGGCGCTGGTTTTTGATGCTGTCGCAAGGCGAATACAGAAAATTGAATAAAGCACGGCAACTGTTGGAATGAATTCGAGCGACAGTTCCTAACCAGCAATCAGAGTTGCAATTCTATCAATGATATACCATGTGATAAATAATATTGTCATACTACTTATACACACAGGACACTTGTTTCACCATGCCAGATTATTACATCAAAACCTCTCGGAGGATAGATTAGTTCGGCAGTTGCGTGCTGCTACTGAAAAATTTCAAAGTTGATTTGGACCAGCTCTCCTTGCCGAGAAAGTTCGATTTTGACATCATCCCCTACCACAAGATATGATTTAGATTTGAACCTTGACCATCCTTTAGCATCAATCATCATGCGACCATCCTTTGTATATGAAGTTCATTCACACCAAGGTTGCGCATGGTAAGAGAAACTTGGCCGCGGTCGCCCGGATTGTTGAACGACTCCCTCGTTGCTCTAGGAATTCTCTATTTGCAAACAAGAAGACATACCCAAACAGTTAGATTAACACAGTGAATCATGTGAAACAACATGGAAAGAAAAAAGAACGAAGCACTTGGGCGGTCAATGCTTACCAAGAAGGTGGACATGTCAGTTTTTGTAAGGACTTTGGTATATGAAGTGCGAACTGCAGCCCAGTCTGTTGCCGGTGCAACTGCATGGGCCGGAGCAGATGCAAGTGCAAGTGTTGTTGTAGGTGTCGAAGCCGCTGCTGCTGCCGGGGATGGTGCTCCTTGTAGAGCTGGTGCCGGTGTCGGAGCAAGTGCCGGTGTCGATTCCCGATCCTCCGATAGATCATACTGATCCGCTGACGCGGTCGGTGCCCAATCCTTAGCTGGATCAGACTGAGCTACTGCCGCTATCAGTGCTAGAGCAACTGCTGGTGCTTGATCTGTGCGAGACAGCGGCGATCGTGTCTGGTCTGCTATGATCAGCTTTCTAACTTGACTAGGATCCGCGACCGTGATCCAGTTTTTTTCTTCATTTCTTTTAAACGCGAGAAGGACTAATTGTGGCGTTTTTGTTAAACCAAACTACAGTTCATCATAGGGATTCAGCTTGTACTCAGACAACAGACTGATCCAATTTTTTTCCAGTAATATAGGTGATGGACAGTGCTTCATTACTGACACGACATAAGAAGTGAAACCTGCAAAAATAGCCATCGTAGAGCAAACCAAACGGTTTATTCTATGATGAATGTCACATGGCAAAACCTGCATCGCAAAATTGCAGGAAAAGAAAGAAAACATGACATTAAATCAATAAGATTTAGATGGTAAATCAATAAGATTTACTTGATGTGACACGAGTGAATCCTTACCAGGAAATCACTATGTTGAAGTACTAAACAGAAGATTGATCGTCCAACTACACGTGGCATGCAGGGGCCCCGCCTACTCTCACAAGTAGGACAGTCCAAAGGTCGTGACAAATTGTATGGACCGAACATCCATGGGACTGGAAATCCTGGTGGGTGCGATAAACCCTGCAATGCATACAGATATTGGAGTGTAACCATAATTGATAAACCGTCCTCACAAAAAATATGATCTGGATACTTCAAAATATACATACTGAATTGAGTGGACAGACATTAACATAGACCGTTCTCAGGACTGACCACACACCAAAAGCGGCAGTACTAATAAACAATACAGGGTTCACAAACACAAATCAAGTACTGAACAATAGTACTTACTACAGACAAGCAAAGTTGCACTAACTAAACTATGCAGACTATTTCTTGCCACCGACCTACGGGATGAACCCCGCATAACTGACTAGGCCATGGACTTCGTGTGAGATGTCTACATGCACCATCACCATCTTGTCAACCTTGGAGAAGCTAACAGAGTGGTCTTTCCACTCATAAACATGATGATGAAGACAAGCCGCATCAGATTTGTTGGGAAGCTTTACAAGAACCACACCCTTCGTAATCGAAGGCACAACCAGGAAATTGTTGTGGTCAAGTACAGCCTCCAGAACACGCCTGACAACAATGCTACATGAAAACACTAGTTCAGGACACGTGGCAACAAGGACATAGCAGCTGGATAGTTCAGCAGTAGAACTCATCATTAGGTCTTCTAGTTCACACGACATGACTTTGAGAACTTCATCTCCACCGCAGACCTGGTTCTAATTCAAACAAAAACCATATTTTATTACTACCTCCGTTCAGAAATATAAGATGATTTTTGATATTATACTCCATATATGACTACATATACGCACAGAAATGAGTGAACAAAGACACTAGAACATGTCTTCAAAGGCATGAGAGCAGAGGGATTACATGCAATATCCATAACACAAGTTACTGAGGCAAATATACCCTCTTAAAAGGTAGCATTGATGTTCATAAAGTACTCCCTCCGTCCCAAAATTCTTGTCTTAGATATGTCTTGATACGGATGTATCAAGTCACATTTTAGTATTAGATACATCCGTATCTAGACAAATCTAAGACAAGAAATTTGGGACAGAGGGAGTAGTTGAAAGTAATCTATAAGAAATCAGTGTCAACATCTCGCATGTTTTGGTCAAAAGAGGAATTTAGAACCATCATTTGGCACACTAAAATCACATGCAAGATCACCCAGAAAGTTGTACTACCAATACTAGTACTGCGTGTTAGATTAAAAAACACGATCAAGATCGAGAAAAAGATCGTCAACAAGAGACATTACCTGGACTTGCTTGATGAGGGATCCCGGAGAGGGGGGCTTGGATAGCGTGATGGCTTTGAGCTTGTCTGCAGTAGTCTCGGCGGGGTGCTTGCGCTTCTTCGTATCTTGAGCCTTGACGGTTTTGGCCAGAGCCATGGACATCATGTCGGCCGGTGCTCCGACGTCCATCCAAGAGAGGAAGCTGGGAGAGAAGAGTGAAATGATGGTTGCTTCGTCCGTCCAACTTACTGCTGGAAAGGAGGTTTTTTTTGATTTGACGGCTCATTGGGCATTACTGCGGTGGTTCGATCAGGGTAGTCTACCGTCACTCTACTACGGAGTAATTTAGTGCATGGCTGGTGGACCCAGGTGCTGGCTGTCGCACACGTCGGTGAAAGTGAGTAATTTAGTGCATGGCTGGAGGAGGATCCACACGGTAGAGCGTGTCCATTGTTTTTCTGAAGAAGAAAATGATTACAACAAGCATTTCCACTCTTACGACAGAGGAGTGCGAAACACGTCAGCCACTTGAACGTACACAGTGCTCCTACTAATAGGCATGTGCAGTGGGTCATACGTCAGTACTACACAATCTTGTTGCTAGTTTAGTAAGATATGACGATAACAAATGATGTTGTGCGCATGTAAACTACTCCTATATGTAACATAGTACCGCTTTTTCGACTGTGCGGACGAGAAGGAACGGTGAGATCAATGTTAACAGAACTAGGTCCACAGCGCACAGAGAGTACGGTGCTACAGTACTCCATGAAACATGAACCATATGAAGCACAAATAGTGTTAGGCAGGGTGTATGAAGGGTGCACGGGATGGGAGGAAAAGTTCCCTTCTCGACCCACTTTTGGGTGTTTGGCACAGTGCATGAAGGGTGCATGAGTCCACACTAGTAGGTTGACAAAAATACACGAAGAGGAAACAACTATATTGAGATGAGAATGCAACCAAACACACCCACACGCTTTGTGCTACAGTGACTGATCTGCACCGTCTGAGTTTGATCCAACGGTCATGTTGTGCCGAGACATGGACATGCCCATGCAAAGGGCGCCTAAACACCACCGAAGTCCCTCTGCTTCTCGAGGCGCACGACGTTGGTGATGCAAGGTGCAACCGCCCGTTCCCGGTTGATAGGAGCCAGTGTCAAGCGCCTCACCTCGGACTCCGTGATCTGTTGCGCCGCCATGGCACCAGGTAGAAGCAATGGGGAGAGGAAGCAAAGGGGCGAAACGGCTGAAAGGCAATGCAATCTACGGGAAGGCGGAGGGAGCGGGGAATCTTTTGGTTTTCACCACGGTAAAACACCAGTCGACGCCTCCTCACATCAGGGGGCAGTGGGTTTTTACAGGCGGAGTCATCGTGACTAATTGCTGTCGTGCCTGCTCCCGTCAATCAAAAAAATTAAAAATCCTGCCACGCCTGCTCCCGTCAATCAAAAAATTAAAAATCCTGCTGCACCCAAACACCAGAGCAACGCCGTGGTGGATATTTAAATTTACCTGCCGGCAAGTAGATAAAAAAAGGGGTGAAAAAACAAATGTGGCAGCGGCCTAGCTAATCATTCGAACAAGCCCAACTAGCTAGCCACCGTGCTTCACTGATGTACTCAGCGGGAAAGGTGGTCTTTCGTGATTTGACGACTCATTTACTTGCTTCAGCACTACGACCGAGGAGGACCCAGAAAACACGTGGTAGGGCATCCCACATCAGGAAGAATATATGCATGCACCACCCGGGAGGACCTCGAAACTGCACGGTAGGGTGTGCCACGTCTCGGTACAGAGGAAAAATGTGCGTGCAAAAATATACTGTATCAGACGTAGTACCTATGATTCGACCTCGGGACCCAGCCAGTCGGTCGAAAACACCCACTAGCCACACAGCTTCATCATGCAAACGTGGCACGGAGGATAGATGTGGTTAGCTCCGTCTCGACCAGCCACAACGTCTCTTGTTCTAGGCGATTCTTCTATTTTCCAAGCTTTTTTTAGTTGTAATAACACCACGGCAAGCTAGCGCCGCTCTTCGTGTGTGCCCGTGCAAAGGTTAGACGATGGAGAGAAGAGAGATTGAGATCGCAGACCTGGGACCCACCAGTAAGTGAGACAACGGTCATGCACGTGTTGACGAGGCACTCCCTCTACTCTACTCAATGCAAGTACTGTATAAAATCAAGTTATGGGACAAAGCCAACAACCGTTCGTTTTTTCAGGCTATCGACTTATGCTTTGTACTCTAGGTTGCCAGTTTGAATCTCGTCTTTCAGATTTGTTAGTTTTAGGTCCAAATTTGATTAATGACAAGTGGGACCCCCGTGTGTTGTTCCGATATTTCAGTGTAGGATGGTTTTTTTGAACAAACACTTTGCGCGGTTAGGACAAGTAACAGCACGACTTACACATTTTTTGCAAGTTTACGAACAAAAATGACAGCGGCATAGAATATCACATCCACCCCGCAGCTTATATACTATGGTGATATGAGTTTTTACACTGTTGGAAGTGAGATCTAATGGCTTGGGAGTAGTCTTTGTAATTATGCGCAATTTCCAAGCTCTCCAAAGGTTTTTTTTGCAAATAAAACATTCAGGCCTTGTGTGTGCCGCTGCATCTTCGATCCAACGGCTCCCCGGTGCTCATATTAGGTGCTCCCCGTAGCTTAATTACCGGCTATGGTGATATGAGCATCTAGGTCGTATGATCAGTGATCAGATGGCACATGCGTAGTACTTGTACTTTCTGCGCATTTCCCAAACTCTATCAGTTGTATATTGCAAAAACATTCAAACCTCCTACTGTGGGCCATTAGATCTCACTGAACTCGTATCACCATAGAATATACGATGCTGGAACACCTCATACACTCCCATGCGAGAAAACATAAGGTGCTATCACAGCTTGGATGCTACGGTGATACGAGCTTGGAGGTCGTTTGATACGAGCTTGGAGATCCAATGGCATCGGAGCAGTCTTTGTGCTTGTAAGCAGTGGCAGAACTCTTTTGGGGCTTTTCTGCAAAAAGCCATTCGAACCACCGGGGAGGTGTTGGGTCACAAATCCAACGCCTCCGAAGAGCTTGTATCACCAAAGCATCTAAGGTGTGGTAGCACATGATATTCTTACATACAGGAGAATATGATGTCCTCCTTCATCTTTGATGCTACGATGATATGAGCTTCGAGGTCGTTGGATATGGGATCAAAGGGCATCTATGTAGTTTTTGTACAAATTGTGTGCAATTCTCAAACTCATCAAGGTTTCCTGCAAAAATATTAAGACACATCATGTGAGCTGCTATATCTCAGATCTACAAGCTCCAAGCAACTCGTATCGGCATATAACATCTAAGGTATGGGGGCACATGATATTCTCCCGGGGAGGAGGGTGGGGGGTGCACAACCAATCGGTGGTTGGGAGGGTGGGGACAAATATAATCTAAACAACCCTAAACAGAGCTCCACAATTTTATCTAAGGTCGAGGGGTTGACCCCCGACAATCATAGCTCCGCCTAAACACAACATTTGCATGTACTGTAGTACTAGACTTAATATTCATGTTTCAGTTTCATGTTCATTTTAAATATTGAACCGAGGACCATGGATGTCTTACATTTTACTCCCGTCGTTCCTAAATATTAGTCTTTTTAGAGGCTTCAAATGGACTGGCACATACGGATGTATATAGACATATTTTAGAGTCTAGATTCACTCATTTTGCTCCGTATGTAGTCACTTGTTGAACTCTCGAAAAGACTAATATTTAGGAATAGAAGGAGTATTTTTGAATTCGTGTCATACATGCATGGTTTGGAAAAATAGATGCACTATACTTACTGGATTGTTGTTGTGTTCGTGCGTGTGTGTCTCTCTGTGTGTGTGTGTGGTCATATGCTTGATACATACAAAGTTTTCTCACCTCCATATTGTTCATCTTTTAAATATGAATTTGCATTGGAAAACTTACTAGGGATACCATGAAATGTGAAATCCACGTTGAGATCACTATATCACAAACTCACTCTAATTCAACAACTCGTCATAAATCAATTACCACGTTGAGATTAGTATTTGCAAGGAGAATACGGGTATTGTAATACACATAGATTCGTTCGGCAATTTAAAAGGTTCCTTTCGTATTCTCGAATGGTAGGACCCAATGGCGTACCAGCCAGACCTTGGCTCATTTTGATCCTAAAAAAAGGGCCCGTGTCCTTCGGTGGCGTGTGTGATACGCACATTAGGCAACCCCAACCAGTCGAGCCTCAGCGTTTCAAGTCGAAATTTCTGGCGGCCAGAATTCCAGCCCTAGGAAATTCCCCTCATGTCCCCGGTCCATAAGGACTACCGATGAACAACGGAGGGATGCTTTAGTAACTAGACAACGTTACCTACCATGCCAAGCACGGTTCAATTCCCTCAGTCGCCGCTCGTCAAGGTCACCCGTCAACTGCATTGCCTAGTACTACTACTACTACACCAGGATGACCACAGAATTGAGCCCGTCTGTTCGTGCCTAGTACTTGAGTTAATATATCAGGCAATGCACTGGTACGGAGGGATTATCCTTTTACTCTGCATATATAACTTGTCTGAAGTCTAACTAAGCAAAATGTTTGACCAAATCCTTTCTTAAGAAATACAACAAGACAGATGTACGACTTGAAAATTTATTGCATGATGCAGGTTATGATATTGTTTCGAATCCTAGATCTTAAATTTCAGAAAATCCAAAAGTGAGCATAAATTCTTGAAACTAAGCATGGTCACATGATATGGCACAAATGTTACTTTGTAAGTTTTTTCTTCAATTTGAGACGAGCTGCTTATGACAAGTTGCACAAATGAAGAGCCAAGGTATTTTGGAACAAAGACCTGTCACGTTAAGGCGAACGCTTTCACTATTGAAACCGTGGGCGTTTACGTGCCGCCACGAGTCCCCGCTTCTCATCGGCAGGTGCCGTCCGAGCAAGCGTGTGAGTCGACGGGAGGCGTGCGAGCAGACCGCTGTGCAGGCTCACCGGGAGGCGAGCCCTTTGACCAGGCTCTGCCGCCCACCGTTGTCCCAACTGCTCCCACTTTTAATGTCGCAGGCACCACAGTTTAAAATCAAACCCGCACTACCCGGTATCGCTACAATCCTCTCTCTTCCTCTCCGATTATCCTGTCGTCTACCTCCAACTAGCCTGACCTAAACATACGCCATGCCGCATCACGATGGTCTGCCCTTAGTGTTCCAGTTTCATGAGGAAGACACCCAACCGGAGTCTCAAGAACAAAAGGCGCTTTGGGACGAGCTTGAACTGGCCTTGCGGGAAGACGCCGCGCCTGTCCCCGCTCCCATTCCGGCTCCCGTCGCCCCGACTGTGCTACGCGCTTGATCCCACTCATGCACCCGTGGCATTGACGGGCTGGGAGCCGCACATTGTCGCCGAGCTTGATCCCACGGGGTTCCACGAGGTCCCCGCCGACTTTCACGTGCCCGTGCACCTGCCAGCGCATGCGCCTGCGTGTGCATTGACGCGCACGCCCGTGCCAGTGCCCGTGCACCTGCCCGCGCATGCGCCTGCGCGTGCACTGACGTGTGCACCCGTGCCGGTGCCCGTGCACACGAATGTCTCCGCCGCGCCGTTGATAACGCCTGTCCGCGCGCGGGTGCCAGTGCCCCCCTCAGCGGCATGGATGGCCGCCTTCAACCGCTTCCTTGCACCAAAGCCAGTCGCCTCCTCCCGCCAGTTGACTCACTCCGAAGTCCAGAACATTTTGTGCTTCCTTGAAGCTAGGCCAACGTCCAGGAGTACGCCAACCACGGCGCAAGACGCCGCCGTCGCCGTCGGTCAGTGGCCCGACGACACACAGAGCACGACAGAGGAGCCGCTTCCCACCGCGAGACGCCCCCGCCGCGTAATCTAAATTTTCCATGAAAAACATTCGGATTGCCATGCTTAAAATCCGAACGTTTATCATTTTTGTTTATCTTATATCGATCGTCGTATAATTTAAAGTCAGAGTCAGACTGAACGAAATGTATGGTTTGATCGATTGAATGTTCTGCTAGAGCCGTATCAAACTAAATATAAAACATCATCAAGCCACATGTATTCCTTGTCATCCAATGACCTAGACTGCTTCAATGTCGAGCGCTCAACACGTTTAGCGTGCAGTTAATTTCATGCCAAAAATAGTGCTAATCACATGACAACAGGCAAATAATATCCTAGTAGTTAATATCCGCATGCACTTAATAGACTTCCAAATTAACGTGCATTGCACATACACACTGACTAGTGCTGCTAGTACGTGAAACTGGTGCCGTGACTTGTGAACGTGTCCAGATATGGTAAACAGCAACATCGCCCGCGAGTTCTTCCTGTTTGCCCGTGCGTCTAAACGCAGAAGGGGAGGAGAGAGAGCACACATGGAACCCACCAGTAAGTGAAGGCAAATAGTACTAAAAATAATATTACATGTTATCCATTAATTGGGCTGTGGTAATATAAAAACATTATGTGAACAAAGGGGGTACAACAAACATTGCTATTCTACGTATGTTGCCTATTGACGTGCGGCTTGAAGGCCCGGTCGCATGTTCGATCCTCGTCCTTTACTTTTTAATTTGTATATGGGTCCAAATTTGTTTCATGACATGTGGGCCCCTCGGTGTGTAGTTTGTAGCACTTTAATTTGTGGGTCGAAATTTGTTCCATTCCAAGTGGACTACCGGTGTGTACTTTTGTAGCTTATTTATAATAATTAAAGAGAACAACATAGTTTTTTCAATAATACCATGGTGCAACGTTGAAGGCGAGAAAGGATGTGCGAGAGAGCGATGACTGAGCCAGAGGTAAATCAACTAGGGGAGTTGCGTGGGTTGCAACGGTGTTTGGAGTAGTTGTGGACTGAATGCTACGAAAATATAATCTAAACCGACCGGAATAAATGCCTACACAAATTAATCCAAGGTTGGAGTGCCCCTCGCAATGTAAATAGCTCCGGCTTTGCGAGGGATGGAGAGGTAGTAGCTTCAACGCATGGAAGATACGGTGTGAGAAAGCGAGGTCAATTAAGAGACATATAGATAGAGAGACAAAGTGTGGTCCGGCATTCATTGAACAAATATATATGCTCTGGAGAGATATTGTCCGATTGAGCTTTTTGGCAAGGGTGAGGGCTGTAAGATAGAGCTTGAGAGATGATCCAGTCACAGACGTGTAGATATATTTTGTGTGTGGGAGGAAGCAAGGTCAAGTGATCACATAGGGTCGCCGTGCGATCGAAAGAGTGAGACGGGTTGGAGAGAGTGACCTAGATAGACGATGTGCGTGAGAGAGTATACAATGTGAATAGGTCGAATTGGGCTCAAACATGGTGATATATCGTTTTTGTCCGAGAAAGAGAGAGAGAGAGATGGAGTGAGCGTGGCCCACCATGAGGTCGAAAGAGTGGCGGTGGCTTGGATGGACTGGCCTAGATAGACAATCTGCGTGAGAGAGTATAGCGTGTGTCGATCGAGGCCCGAACAGGGAGATATATCATTTGTGTGTGAAAGAAAACGAGGTTAAACAAGACTCAGATAAAGAGAGCGAGATTGAGCGAGTGTGGCCCGCCGTGCGGAAGAAAGAGTGAGACAGTCTCGACGGAGTGACCTAGATATACAACGTGCGTGCGTACGCACGAGAGGTTGGGGGCTAGATAGGCAATTCATGTATTTAGCGCGAGAGGGTGAGAGGGAGAGGGGGAGAGAGAGAGAGCTCGGCATGGGGTGCAATGGCGGGTGTGTGAGGTAAATACATCTGGTAACAGAGTGGAAAAAGGGGTTGTGTAGTTGAGAGACTTAGAGATCGAAACATGGAGAGAAAGAATGAACGTGTGTTGGAAACCAATAGCTTCCTAAGGTGGTTAGGAGAGGAAGATTGACCGATACAGGAAGTATGTAGCGTTTGTGCGGGGGGGGGGGGGGGGCTAAAAACAACATTTGAATGTACATAGTACGAGACTTAATATCAATGTTTCAATTCGGTGTACATTGTAAGATTTGAACCGAGGACCAGGCATACGGGTAATTATTTTTCGTGCCATACTAAGTTTCGAAAAGTTGACATTGACTCAGTTTTTTGTGCTATTTTGTAGGTCATATGTTTGAATCCATCCAAAAGTTTTCTCACTGCCATGGTGTTCATCATATACATATGAATTTGTATTAAAAAGTAGCATGGATATAGTGAAATCCGAAATCCATGTTAGAATTGGAGATCGCTACGTGACACACACTCTAATTCAAATAACCAACTATGTGACACACACTCTAATTCAAATAACAAATTATGTGACACACACACTCTAATCCACGTTAGCATGGGTACCGTTTCAATTTTTTTTTTCAAATAACTCCTCAGTAATTAATTTATAGTACTCCCTCTGTTCACTTTTATAAGACCTCGAAGACATTTCAGACAATGTGCAAAACAGTTCATTTTAAGTTGTCTGAAACGACTTACAAAAGTGAACGGACGGAATATCTCGTTTCGAATGACTAATTATTGCAAGGAAAACATGGGCATGGTAATACATACAGATTCGTTTGCAAATGAAAGAAGATTCGTTTGCATTCTCAAATGTAAGCGTACCAGGCAGACCTGGGTCGTGTTGGGGTGGACGCTGCTTCGGTGCCTTAAAGGCAACTGCCTTTGGGTCACTGACATGTGGGCCAGCCACCTGTTGGGCCCACATGTCATGGACACAGAGGCAGGTGCCTTAAGGCACCGAAGCATAGTCCTCTCGGGGTGGTCGCGTGTGTCGGACAGACGCGTAGCACCCAGCCACCCCTCCCTCCCAAAAAACAACGACGGCAATATAAGTTCGCACTTCCATGTTTCGGATTGAAATATCTGGCGGCCCCAATTCCAGCCCTGCAAAATCTCTCTTCTCCACCGTCCCCTTCCGCGCCCAGATTTTGCTCAAATCCCTAATGCGCCGCCAACACTCGAATTGCCCCTCGTCTCGTCTCTTCCCCATCGTTCCCCACCTCTGTGCTGGACTATGAAGACGAAAACGACGGTCGCGCTTCACCACCGCACCGGAGCTACCTCATATACGCACTCGTCCACCGCACCGGGTGGTCCAAAAACAACGTCGGCCGCCACAACCGACGTGCCTCACAGACACCGAGTTCCACCGCATCAGGTGCACTTCACCGACGCCATCTCCTAGCTCACCGGGGCTACTTAACCGAGCACATCGTCGCACCTCCGCCCCTCGAGGCCGTTGGGGCCTCACCAACGGTCTCGTCCACCGCATCGTAGCGCTCCGCTGCAACTCAAGATCTGCATCCGTGCGCGGCCAGCCAACGCCAGCGCATCACCCTCAATTGCTCTGAAGTAACCCGCACTCTAGCTAGGTGAGCATGCCCAAACGCCGGCCCGAACTAGGTATCCACACATCACTCCCTTGTGCACTGTTCCGACGATGTTTGGATATCCGTTCACTGCTCTCTTAGCTTACACGCCTGTGAAACTGTGACTTTAACTCTTATTTCTTCTGGAGATATCATCTGAAACAAACAAATCCATTTTTTAGCGAAGCATGACGGCGCTACGGGACTTGGTACACATCCTGCACACCCGTATAACCTTGTAAGTATCTGTCCTCCGGTACAACATCAAGGTCGATTCCTCTTATTTGATCAACCATTCGCCATGTCCAAAATGCAGAGGGGGATGCAAGGAGCACAAGGCCTGCACATCCAAGCAAGTGGTAACATGGACTTGTACATGGAACATCCCAATCGCAAGCAGAGCTGCAGTGAGCATGTACAACAAGCTAGCGTAAGTCCCTGCATTTCATTTAATTTGTACTGGCATACGTGTATGATTTATGTGAAGTGGTTGATCCATGAATTCAAGTTACCAGGGGCGAACATTTAACTTAAAAAAATATGAAGGCACTTGCACCCCGGAAATCAACATAACTTGAGAAATGTGAAGCTACATGCACTTTGAAAACCAGCTAATGATCCAAAGTAGTTCAGATTATAAACACTAAATGATGCAAGCACCAAAAAACACAAAATGCAACATGGTGTACAAGGACTACAAACATGGTCTGTACCTGCTTGAATTATTCATTCTCTGGCTGAAAATATCGAAGTGTAATTGCACGTATAACCAGTGTGCAAACTGCATATCAATATATCCATCCTACACAAGTATGTCAATACTTTTAAACAACAGATTAGAAAAGTATTTATGCTATATTGTCATGATACGGGGACTTTCTGGTAGATGGCCTCGATGTTTCCTCAAGCTATGAAAATGCACTATAATTTTCTTGTCATCAATGCTTGCAAATCTCCGTCTCTCTCAACATAGTAGATCATCATTAGACACTAAATCCTTCAATGAGCTTGCAAAATGCTTGCATTAGATCCCTCATTAGACACTATATGTTCATCACTAGGAGCATGTAAAATGTTTGCATCAAATCCTTCATTAGCAGTCTGTTCATGACACACTTCAGGCTCAAGAACAATATGAGCTTGTATGTTTGCACCGGAAACTTGATTAGATACATTAGATTCAGTCAGTTCAGTATTGATTGGGGGAGTTATAAAATAAGTAGAAATTGGTTTCATTTTCTCATAGATTCCCTATATACAAGCATTTTTACAACACCGTCAGGTTTAACTATTGGCTAGAAATTGAAGAGTTGAATTAGATATAATCAGGGATGTGATGTACCTGCTCGTTGCGCATGCTACTCTTGCAAGCTGCGACTGTCCGTTTACGCAAGCTTGATGCCATGCCCATGCTGCCGCCGCTGCCTCCCACGCAGGCTACACCCAGGGTTGGATCTTCATCTTCTTGTCCTTCCGTTTGCTTGAAGCCCGGCGACCACCCTCCAACGAGGGCGGGAGGAAGTGCTGTGTCGGTCTGTCCAGCGGTGGCTAGGTTATGAGCGAACCAGACTGGAGGCTGGAGCGAATGAATTGGGATTTTTTTCTGCTGTCGATCGATATGGGAGGCGCTCGTTTGGGCCGCGAGCCTGCTATAGGGCATGCCTTGCACTTATGTTATTGGCCCATCCAAATTGAAACATTTTTCTTCATTTTTTACATTGCCTCCTCGTGCATTGGGACGAACAAAACTAGCATGGGCTAACCTGAACGACTCAAACTAGGTGCACACTTTCCAGCCACCTGAGGCGGCCGCCCATACCAACCCCTATCCTAGCGTCGCCCCTTTTTGCGTGTATGATTGGATAGTGAAAAATATTCCAGTGGCGCTTTTGATTTACCCACAGAATGGTTGAATTGCTTGTTTCTATGAACTGAGTTCGCCAATAATGTGAAGGATGTCAGTCTTTTCATCCTATTGTAGATTGATTAGATCTCGATATGCCAAAAGTAATCACATGAAATATATAGTAAAAGCCATTGTGATGTGTTTGGCTACAACTAGTCTGACTACACGTCCTCATATAACATATCAAGGACGCATCATCTTACCAGATTAACCATTCGACTTACCCATACAGTGTGGGAAGAAAGAAGTATTGGGACTGCGTATCTAAGAAATTGATGCCATGGACTCCTTCGTAATACCTTGTAAGCGAAAAAGAAGTTGCAGTGTGCCTGTACAAAGAACTAGCGTAAGTTCAGTTACCTGCTTCTCAGAATTTTAGTTAGCCACTTATTGCAAAATTGTTCAATTACGTTGCTTGGCTTGATTTAGTTTGCTACTGACATAATGGCACAGCCTGTTAATCATATTGTAGACTGCGCCTATCTATGTGTTTGATACTTACTGTTAAGAATTACCTATTTGCCTTAACTTAAATATCTACTTGTTTGTTTAACTGCTTTGCTGCTGCAACAGCGGTTTACAATGATGTTAATAACTACTTTTTAGCATCCAATTGAAACTCTTTAATTACTTGTTTGTTTAACTGGTTTGCTGTTATAACTCCCAGTTGAGATGTTTTGCTAACTTCAACTTTTATGAATCCAATCGGAACTTTAATGGCAAAATAGGTTAGCCCAAGGTCAAAGAGCAAGGTCCCCATGGACGTTGCATCATCCCACAGCAGTGGCACGGGCCCAATCGTGCATTATGAATTGCCAACTGCTGATGCTCTAGAGGCTAAACTAGTGGTAGAAAGAGATTCTGCTTCTGCACTTAGAGATGAAGTTGACATGTTGAGGAAGCAAACAGCACAATCACAAGCAGTACTCAAGACAACCATTAAATATTTGGTGGATTTCAAAATGAAGCAAGCTGAGACTGACCAGATTGTTAAGGTCCTGAAGGAAAAAAGGAAATTAAATTCCTACTTGGTAAATCATAGGTGAAATGTTCTTTCCATAGTTGAATAACCTTTGTGTTGTCTTTTCATGTAATCAATCAAACCATTTGTTTTAGAGATCATGTAATAATTGTTTCTTTTTGTTTTTTGGTTTGTAATTTTATTTGAGCACAAGTCTGTATTAATTGATTAGACTCGGAGACATTTCATTTGGATTGCTGTGCCAGACCTACAAATATGCCAATCGGGCTGAATGTGCATTCAGCAATAGTAGTAGTATAGATGGACCATAAGTGGCACGCATCGGAAAGGGCCAAGATGCTGGCTAAAAAAGGATGCTGTTGTAGCCAAAAAAAAGTACAGCGGCCTGGGTTATGTATGTTAGTTGATAATATTGATCCATATACTCTATAAGTGTTTATACGTCAGTTAGTTCTGTACATTCCTGGTTGATTGACTCGGTATTTGAATCTTGATACATCGCTTGTGTACATATCTAAATGGGAGTACACATTATGCTGCGTGTGACATTTGTGTTGGACATGAAGTGTTCCATATATTCAAATTCACCTTAAACTGGATTCTAGTTTCTGAATTTGTGTATCGGCATTTGTAAACCATATTCATATATGACAGTGGAATACATCTTTGTCGTCCTTTTGAAGATATATAAAAACACATAGAATTATTTATAAAGATTCATATAGGAATACAAAATGGATTCGAATTTAGTTGCCAGGGTAAACGTGGATGCTTATTGTCCCAAAATTCGAAAGAAGCAGCAAAATGTCCACTCCCACGTCGGCTGCCCGAAGCCAAGTGTTTGGGAGATGGAAATTACTGTCTACCCATTACACGAACAATCCATCGTCCGGATTTCCACTGCTCTAAATAGGGGTAGGTTAGTAACTTCAATTAGACGTGACACGACCGCCTCTGAGCCCATTCCGACACGGTGGGCGTCAAACATGGGCGGCAAAACTCATTTGATTCAAGCTCTTCCGAAAGACCTCTATTTCTCCCTCCATTCCCCATTCATACATGGTGGGCGGCAAAACAAACTCGACTCAGCTGAAATCGATGTAGGCAAATATTTTCAATAGGGGCAGGTTTGTCACTTCACTCAGACGTGACACAACCGCCCTACCTGTCAGCCCTGTTCATACACCGTGGGCGCCAACCATGGGCGCCAACCACCCTCTCCTCGCCCGAAATCGCTCTGGGAAAATATTGGCGAGATGCGAGATTACCGTCCTATCCCCAACCGACGAGATTTCCAAATTTTAAATGGGGGCTAAGTTCATAACTTTCCCATATTTCAGACAGGCCCGTCCCAAAAACATGGTTCCCTGTACCTCTCCCTCCATTTTCCCATTCATACACCATCCGCGCTAGAACACCCCATCCCCACACCAGCCTCTGTCCGCCACCCCATCCATCGCCTCCGTCCTCCACCACATCCATCGCCACCGTCCTCCACCATGCCGGAGCGCCTACCAAGACCGCGTCTTCCACTGCTAGAGATGGACGTTTCTCATCCACGGCGACAGACCAATAGCCTTGCATTGCGTCCTCTCGCTTCATCGGCACCGTCGTCCTCTTTGTCGGGGCCTCTCACACGACCTTCTCTTCCACCGCAACGGGACTTATCCCCGAATGCACCCGTCTACTGTCGTAGATCTGCTTCAACGCCACGGACAACCATCGCACCCCCGATGCCTACACGGCGCCGCAAGAGAGGTGGTACTTCATATCTCCTCAACTTTTTGATCTCAACCAAAAAATAGATCTTAACTTGGTTACTCTACTTTCTTTTTAGCTCTTAGAATTTAGTTCTTAGTTCGAAGCAAACAATGGATGTTGAATATCATTTCTCCGGTTTGCAGCTTCAAGTCTGCCATGGAACTGCCATAATACAGTTTAATTGATCATGCTTAGGGTTTAATTGATCATGTTGGTTCCGTTGTGGTTTCTTTAATAGAAATCGGAGGGGAAACCCTCTTTTGCTAAAAAAATATGCTTAGAGTTTCCCCCTTTTATGATCACTATACGATTAGAATACGTGCTTCGTGTCATAATAACACTGCTCCACCCATCAAGCTAAACAAGCTTAGTTGTTCAAATACGAATCTGATATTATTAAAACAGAGTTATTTAATTGGTTAGCTAAATGTTCCTAAATTAGTTTCAAAAATGCATGTTCGCCGCTCGGGTGTGTATCTCTACAGGGTGCCCACGGTGGGCCAGCCCACCCTCGGATTTTGGGTCATCCCAGGCCCCGATTCCCCTCAGTTCTGCTGCGCGCTTCCAATCTCTACTCGCCCCCAGCCGCCTGCCTCGCCGGCGACTTGCCGTCCCCGGACGACATGACTCTAGGAGGAGACGCCAGACAAACAGGAGGCCAGGAGCCGCTCGCCCAACAGCGTCACTGTTGCCCGGGCGCGCCGCCGTGCCTACCTTCCCAGTCCGTTCAGGGCTTAGGCCTGCAGCACCCACCAAGCCAACCCGACTTATCTTGAGATACGTCCTCAACACTCAGCAACCACTCCTCATCACCCATTTTCTAATTGATTCATTACTCATTAGGCAGGACTGTCATTAGGGTTTGTTGTGTGCTTAGTGCTACCTACACTTAATGGTTTAGATGTATTTCGGTAATCTTTAGTACCTCTAAAGTTCACAGGGTTTTCAAAATTCCGGCCCTCGGAACAGAAACTAGTCATTTTGGATTGTTGGTCGTAGTGACATTGACCCAGATTACTACTGCAAGCCAGGTTTGTTGACAATTTTACTTGTCTTCCTTACTCATTCGATATAATATCCAATTATTCACGTCGATTAGTTGCAAACAATAAGTGCTAGACAAACTTCTTCATTCAGATTTTGGACGGTCTCTTACTGCAGTTACAATTCTGCATACTTGTCCTAGTAAGCTGACAAGTAAATGATTGATTCACTACATCTATGCTTGCCTTGTCATAGTTGTTGTCAATATTCTTTTAGGGTGGACCACCCTGTTTCTAAATACTGGAACCATAGACATGAGTGAATAGTATTTCTCTATGTGATCTCTTCCATCATGTTTGGGTAACGAACACTACATTATATAGAAAGAAAGTGTCGTTTCCAGCTTTTACATAGGTTTCGATCTTTTACATGGAATACAATCTGCCTACTTGCTTTGTGTCGCACTACCAACACACCACCCTTGAAGCTAAACATTACGCCACTCATAATTGCTTAGTTTATTTGTTCAAATACGAATTTCATATGATTCTAATGTTCTTACTTCAGTTTTGAAATGTGTGCCTGCCTGTTATAGAGACATAAGGGGTTTGTATTTCTGTGTGTGGTCTGTTCAGCACAGTTGGGGAGGTGAACTTTGCATATGCAGGGGTTTATAGGGAGACACTCTCCGAGTTAAATCCGCGATGCATTCCATAGATAATCTGACTACTTTTTATGTTTTCATGAATCTCAGATTCTGAATAGCATCATAATGATTATGAGCTTGCGCACATGAAAAGAATAAAGCAGAACAATGCCATGGCTGTCAAACTTGGCATTAAGGGACTGAAATCAAGTCTGGATGCAATGCAATGCAAACACTCTCCACCTACAGGTTCATGCTCAGAATATGATCCTAACAGTGATTCTGAGCTAGAGGGAGACCTAAGTCAATGTAGCACCCTAGTGGAGGAGTCAGAGGAGATGCCCTAGCTTATTCACCAATCAAGGTACATGCTCTGCTTGCCACCGTTTGTCTATGTCTGCGTCGTCTTCATCATCATCATGTCCACCGCCAACAAAGCCGACCGAGCCGCCGCTGAGAAGCTTGAAGCCGAGAAGAAGGCCACCGAGGACATCGCTGTTGTCGCCGCCGCCGCAGCCTCGGCCTAGCCGATCGGAGGGTATAACTCGCTTATCCCACTCATGTTTATCATTGTTTTAGCCGTACTAGTGATTTGTATAGATGTTTCTACTCTTTGTCTAGTACGTGATAATATGATCAAGTATCAGTATGTGCTTAATGTTGTTTACGTCATGCTCATGATTTATTCTTAGATTAATTTAATCAAAAAATTGCCTATGTATTCAGGAGATGTTTCGTCGGTAGATCCCTACATTTCTTTGACAGTATATTTGGCCGACCCCTACATGCCTAGGTAGATGATAGTATGACTTTCTTCATGACATGTAGTAGAAACCAGTGACATATTGCTGGTTGACTATCAGCCTAGATCGATCTGAATTAGGAAATCAAGAGCAGGAGTACCTCACATATTAACTCACCCTGCCACCACCAATTCTATCTGAGCAACATAGCAAGCTTTTTTTAGGCGGAAGATTTTTTTAGCAAAAGACAAAAGCTAAAAGCATCTCTATGGGACGTCCCGCAACTAACTCATTAGTCACATTGCTTGCAAGGCTTATAGTGATGTGCATTATCGAGAGGGCCTAGAGATACCTCTCCGACAATCAGAGTGACAAATCCTAATCTCGATCTATGCCAACTCAACAAACACTATCAAAGACACCTATAGAGCATCTTTATAGTCAACCAGTTACATTGTGACGTTTGATAGCACACATGGTGTTCCTCCGATATTCGGGAGTTGCATAATTTCATAGTCATAGGAGCATGTATAAGTCATGAAGAAAGCAATTGCAATAAAACTAAGCGATCATAATGCTAAGCTAACGGATGGGTCTTGTCCATCACATCATTCTCTAATGATGTGATCCCATTCATCAAATGACAACACATGTACATGGCTAGGAAACTTAACCATCTTTGATTAACGAGCTAGTCAAGTAGAGGCGTACTAGGGACACTCTGTTTGTCTATGTATTCACACATGTACTAAGTTTTCGGTTAATACAATTCTAGCATGAATAATAAACATTTATCATGATACAAGGAAATATAAATAACAACTTTATTATTGCCTCTAGGGCATATTTCCTTCACTTCTCCTCCACCAGATGGATGTTAAGATGACTTTCCTGAATGGAGAGGTAGACGAGGAAATCTACATGCAACAGCCAGATGGCTTTGTAACACATGGTCAGGAAGGAAAGGTGTGCACGTTGTTGAAATCTTTATATGGACTCAGACAAGCACCTAAGCAATATCATGAGAAGTTTAATACAACCTTGACATTTGTTGGCTTCGTTGTTAATGAAGCTGACAAATGTGTATAATTTCTCTATGGTGGAGGCAAAGGAGTTATATTATGCTTGTATATTGATGACATACTGATATTTGGAACCAATCTCAAAGTCATTGAGGAGGTCAAGTCGTTTCTATCTCACAACTTTGAGATGAAGGACCTTGGAGTGGCTGATGTTATCTTGAACATGAAGCTACTAAGAGATGATGAGCGTGGGATTACACTTCTGCAATCCCATTATGTTAAGAAGATTTTGAGTCATTTAGGATATTCATAATGTAAAATTTCTCAAACACCATATGATCCTAGTGTGCTGATTCAAAAGTTCGAAGGCACAGCTAAAGATCAATTGAGATACTCTCAAATTATTGGTTCACTGATGTATCTAGCGAGCAAGGAGGCCTGACATCGCGTTTGCTGTGAGCAAATTGAGCTAGTTTGTTTCCGATCCGGGTGATGTACATTGGCATGCTGTTGAAAGAATTATGCGCCATCTGAAAGGTAATATAGATTACAGACTTCACTATACCGGACACCTATCGATTACTTGAATGGTATAGTGATGCGAATTGGATCTCTAATGCTGATGAGATGAAGGCCAAAATTTGGTATATGTTTACTCTTTGAGGTGACGTTGTTTGCTGAAAGTCTTGCAAGCAAACGATCCTACCGAGATTGACAATGGAAGCAGAACTAACAACATTAGACACATCTAGTGTCAAAGCAGAATGGCTTCGAGATCTTTTGATGGACTTGCCAGTGGTTGAGAAGCCAGTTCCGGCTATCCTTATGAACTATGACAATCAGAAAATTATTGCCAAACTAAATAGTTTAAAGGACGACATGAAGTCCAACAAACATATAAGAATGAGGTTATAAACGGTTAGACATTTAAGAAACTCCGGAGTGATAGCGTTGCATTATATCCAAATGGCTAAGAATCTGGCAGATCCCTTTACTAAAGGGCTATCGTGTGTTGTAATAGATAATGCATTGAGGGAGATGAGTATGAGATCCACATAAGTTGCCATGGTGGTAACCCAACCTATGTGATCTGAGATCCCGTGAAGTAGGACCTGGGAAAACAAGGCAGTGGTGAACCGAGGAGAGTAACTTTACTAAGACACTCCTTTGGAGATGCAATACTCTCGGAAACTGTATGGTAGGTTTACTACTGTCTTAATGTGTTCCAAAACTTATATAATCAAGATGCTATCCTACAAAGCGACCTTTGGAGGAACACACCTATATGAGCCCGACAGCTGGTCACGGTCATGAGATTGGGGTGATCTCTAGCAAGCTCATGAACATGCCAGGAGTAATACTAATATGCTCCACCCGAGGTGTCAGCCTTCGGTAGTCTAGTACTAGTAAGACTTGTGGTAAAATTTCTTTATGCCAAACTGACAATTCAAGGCAATAGTCCATTGTTCAGTTGTGAAGGAGTGTAGCTACTTGCTCTAGGTGGAGTTCAATCTTAATAGGTCTCCACTGGAGTACTAGTATATCAAAACAGTGTTTGAAACAGAGGACAAGATGGGCTCATGAGATCTGGTGGGGGATTATTGAAATATGAGGGTGGGCCTAGGGCCCATCTAACAATTTCAGAAAATCTACAAGGGCCCATGTAGGTTTTGTGGCAATGAGTGTGGTGGGAAGTTTAGTCCCACATTGATAGTTGGAGAGGAGTGGACCTCCTTATAAGGGATTTTCTTCCACATGTTATTGGAGCTTGAGAAGAGAAGTGGATCCCACGTGCTCCTCCTCTGCCACCCGCCTCACCACACCATGCCTCGTCATGACACGCCTCGGGTTGCGGAAATGAGCGGAGCCAAGCTCACACCTATGCGCTTATTTTTGCCGGCCAGGAACAAAGAGTCCCTAGCAGATGAGCTACGATCTGAGATGTCGGATCATGGGCTGTTACTGATTCGAACGTGGGTCAAACCCACGTCTCTCCACGCGGTTATGCCTAGAAGGCACCGGCCAACCCTAGCCACGACAAAACAGATCACATCTGCCTCCACGTTCACTGTCGTTCCTTTCGCCATTGCTGTCGCCGGTGATCCCATCCCGTCCACCGCATACACTGTTGATGGGAGAGCAGGCCTCTGAAACCCCACCTCTCCAGATCCTGTACGGGAGTGGGACGATTAGATTTTTGGGAAGTGTCACCTATGCGACTGCTCGCCACCGTATGTCTATGTCTGCGTCGTCTTCATCGTCATCATGTCCACCGCCAACAAAGCCGACCGAGCCGCCGCTGAGAAGCTTGAAGCCGAGAAGAAGGCCACCGAGGACATTGCTGTTGTCGCCGCCGCCGCAGCCTCGGCCTAGCCGATCGGAGGGTATAACTCGCTTATCCCACTCATGTTTATCATTGTTTTAGCCGTACTAGTGATTTGTATAGATGTTTCTACTCTTTGTCTAGTACGCGATAATATGATCAAGTATCAGTATGTGCTTAATGTTGTTTACGTCATGCTCATGATTTATTCTTAGATTAATTTAATCAAAAAATTGCCTATGTATTCAGGAGATGTTTCGTCGGCCGATCCCTACATTTCTTTGACAGTATATTTGGCCGACCCCTACATGCCTAGGTAGATGATAGTATGACTTTCTTCATGACATGTAGTAGAAACCAGTGACATATCGCTGGTTGACCATCAGCCTAGATCGATCTGAATTAGGAAATCAAGAGCAGGAGTACCTCACATATTAACTCACCCTGCCACCACCAATTCTATCTGAGCAACCTAGCAAGCTTTTTTTTAGGCGGAAGATTTTTTTAGCAAAAGACAAAAGCTAAAAGCATCTCTATGGGACGTCCCCAAATTGACCCCATATATCCGGAAAGACTGGCCCAACGGCCTTCTCAAACCGCCCCCAAATGTCTGGACAGTCCGGACTATCGCAAACCCATCCCAAATATGAAGCCGATATGGGACGATCCGGGCATGTCCACTGCATTGACTCGGTCTGTTCTGACCCGCCCAAGATCCCACAAAATCCACTCCCCTGGCGTGGCTAAACCCTAATCCTAGCTCACTCTCACTCTCGTCTCATCTCCTCTCCTCTTTGGCTAGGTCCCCTCCGGTTGTTCTCGCCACCATGCCCGGATCTGGACCCAGATCGGAGGACGACATCGAGTGGAGTTCCCTGTTGCGAAGGACGCCCATGAGCTCGCCGAGCGGATCGCACACCAGTGGTCCAAGGTCAAGACACGCGACCCAGTGACATATCCAGCACCCTGACGCGGATCTAGCAGCCTGACGCCATCCCCTCCTTCGACGCCATCGCCGCGGCCCCGGCGGTGACTCCGCTCAAGGAGGGCATTGAGGCTTCGTATATCGAAGCTGAGAAGAAGGCCGAGGAGCAAGCCAGGACTACCCGCCGCCCTCGCCGGCCTGCAGCACCCCTATGACACCTCCATGGCCGACGACTCCTCCAACTCTTACGGTCCCGACGACGGTCCCTATGGCATTTTTGAGTTGTACTACGGCCAGGGAGATGCTAAGGGGTAGGGCAAAAACCGGTGAAGATGCTATTTTCTTTATGTCCTTTGTCCTACTATATGTTGCATGTAGAATGTCATATGCATGCACTATGTGCTATTTGTCCTATGTTTGAACTATGTGCTATCAAATTCTGCTATGTTAATCAATGTTGCATGGATTTAGAGCGTCTACGGCAGGTCCCCTCAAATCCTCGTTCATGGACGCACCTGGTCACTAACAGGACATGAGAGAGAAGGAAAAAAAGATGACCCAATCGGACACCTCACATCATCTATATACGTTCGGGCTGTTTGTAAACCCTCATATTAAGAACAAATATGAGAAAGATACGAGGGCTCGCAGACGCGATTGGTTAGTCCGCCACGTAGGACGCGGCCATCTCGGACCACATTTTTCTCTTTCTTTTGTTTTCTCTCTTTTCGTGTCCACCAATCATTTGCAAGTGACCGGAGATATAATAAAAAGAAAATAAAAAACATAAATGCATGTACGAATAAATAGGGGCTCAAAACAAGACCGGACGCTGCACGGAGTCCCATGGAGGGAAACTAGCGCGTGGCGTTGGCCCTGGACGGACATAATCAACTCCCATTTGTGGTTGGAGGAACTGGTTGGATACGCTCTAAGTAATTACTACATCAATTATTGTGCTAGTGCTTGATAATAAGACCACATGAACATGGACACAAGGTGACAGATACATCCCCGTTTTGGAAACAGGGTCAAGGAGCTAGCCAAGTCTGGGAACCAGCCAAACGCGAGGAGGCAGCAGGACTGGCCCCAGTTGTTCCCATCCATCCCAAAAGCATTGGAGCAGACAAGATATTTTCGAAGAGAGCGCAGCTGCATCGTAGCGTCTGTCCTACTCCCGTAAAGCTTAAGGACATGAGGAGCGGCCCCACCGCCCATAGTACTATTTTGTTACCGCCCATAGTATTTTGTTACTACAACCACGGTCCATATTTGTCGCGTTGTCATCATCTGATGCTACGTGCTGCTACAAGAGAAGCATAGTGTTTGTACAGTTGATCGAGCTAGGCGATCGATCGCATTACCAACACAGTGCGAGGAGAGGAACGAGAGCACGCAAGTGGACAACCTGGTATGTGCTTGAGAGAGACCACGTCCAGACGATCGAGGCAGCTGGAGTTGGGTTAGCTGGGTTTTGATTTTGGGTTGTCATTTCTTGCACTGTTGGAGCACGCTCTGGTCCAAAAGGCGGCACGGTTTCACTGATATATCACCGGAACGCGATGGCGACGCCAAGAAGGCTGGGGATCGATCGACATGCTACCAGTAGCGTGTGCGAAGGATCTGTTTTCCATGCTCACATACGTCAATTATACTATATACATTAATAACCACGAATGGGGTAAGGTCATCACTCATGGGTTACAGTATTGGTTTAGGCGTTTAGCGTCCTCCTGTCAAGCACGCTGCATAAAGTTGGATGGCTACCGGCCCCCTCTCTGCGAGCAATCACAGCTGCTTGCCTGCCCTTTTGAGGGATTTTGACGTCCGGTAGTGACATAGCTAGAGTAGAGGGAACTCCCAGTGCCTGAGGTCCGCCGCCCGGTCGTGGTGGAGAGCAAGTACGCAGCTAATCGGGAGCTCCCAGTGTCTGAGGTCCGCCGCCCGGTAGTACATAGGATATAGTAGGATGGACGGCCTTCACACGGAGCTCGCGCTGGGGCTGATCGGCGAGCTCGACACGGCGCCGTTCGTGGCCAAGACGTACCAGATGGTGAGCGACCCTAGGACGGACGCGCTCGTCAGGTGGGGGAGGGACAGCAACAGCTTCGTCGTCACCGACGTCGCCGGCTTCTCGGAGCTCCTCCTCCCATGCTTCTTCAAGCACGGCAACTTCTCCAGCTTCGTCCGCCAGCTCAACTCTTACGTGAGTACCTACTGAGGCTTCCTTCGGCCTTTCTTGTCCTAGTAATACTAGTGATCCGTAGTCTGTTAATGGTACTCGATCTAGGCTTGCACGTGCACCGTACTCTTGCGAAATGTCTGCTTAATTTGCTATGATGAGATTGCTGTGCAGGGCTTCCGGAAGGTGCACCCGGACCGATGGGAGTTCGCGCACGAGTCATTCCTGCGCGGCCAGACGCACCTTCTGCCGCTCATCGTGCGCCGCAAGAAGAAGCGCGGCGAGACCTCTTGCTCGTCTCTAGTCGGCGGCGGCGAGCAGCACGTGATGGCCAATATAGGAGAGGAAGTGGAGGAGGAAGAGGACGACGAGGGGAGGGAGGCGCTGCTCGAGGAGGTTCGGAGGCTGCGGCAGGAGCAGACAGCTATCGGGGAGCAGCTGGCGCAGATGGCCCGGCGACTGCAGGCGACGGAGCGGCGGAGTGACCGGCTCATGCCCTTCCTCGCCAGGCTCGACGAGGATCCCAACGCCACCTCCCTCCACCTTCTCCAACAGGCAGCCGAGAAGAAGCTCCAGCGCATGCAGTTGCCTTCCCGTGATTTTGCTTCCTTTCCCATTGCACCCCCGCTTCACCCGGCGCCTTCACCGCTCTTGGCTCTCGGCGACGCGGCCATGGACGGAGCCAGAGTCGGGCAGTGGGCGGAGCCGATGCCACTGAAACTCCCAGCCTTCGAGGAGCCCTCCGCGAGCTCCGGGGTGCAGCAGGTGCCGGAGTTCGAGGGCGGCGGCAGGGACAGCGGCAGCGGCATGGGCATAACTGACAGTGGGACCGCCGTGGAGATCCCCTTCCCGTTCTGCCTACTTGGCCAGTGTTTCTTCTAAACATGGCGCATAGTGCATGCACATGCACTAGCTTCTTGTACTTAGTGTACTCTTACTAATTTTGCAATCATTTGTACACAACTATTTCCTACGAAACAGCCCGGATCAATTATAGAAGTTCAGTACAAAGCACACCGGACATAACAAAAATTATACCGAGGTCCTACCACTATCATCGCCAGAACAAGTCGTCGATACGTCGTTACCACCGCTTCCCTACAGGAGTCGGCATGGCCTTGTTCATGGCAGCTGGAAAGTCTTTATGCACGTACACCTAAGGACCATCATTCTGGAGCCACGGTCGTCTTCGTTGTTGAACCCTTGAATCCAAAGTGCATGTCACCATTGCATACACAAAGCAAGAAACCCTAACTCTCACAAGCTTCTGTTGCCGCATGTCCTCCCTTTCACACGAGCAATCCCCTGCATGCTGAGACAACACCAATCATGAAAGCCGTCCAACTACGCGGTTTGTTCAAGATAGATACAAAGACGAACATGCCATTGTCTCACGTCGCATGCCAGGGAGATCAAATGTCTTTTGAGGACCTCCGTCATTAATTTTAGTGTGATGCTCGTCGAAACCGCATCTTGATGAACGGCCATCTGGGGGGCCAAGATTTTGTAGATGAGTACTCAAAACATATTAAAATAGAAAATAACAAAAGAGCAGGTTCTGGCACCATATATATTTTGAATGGGAAATAACTCAAGAGCAGGTTTTGGCACCATGGTATTAGCTTTGTCGAAAGAACACAAAATACTTTGCAAATCTATAAAGAACACCTGTCTAATCATTTTTGTGCGGTGCAAAAAATGCCTAGTCAAGAAAATTAGCCATATGGACATGGAATTGTTCCTCATGTTTTTTTGTTGCTGTTCTCCAAATATTGTTGTGTATGGTCGCCGGTGAAAGTGCTCCTTATAATGCAAATGACCCTACACTCGACAAACATAGAACAAAAACTATGTTGTTGTGTAATACATATATAAATTAGAAGTGCTGATCAAAATAAATTAGCCAATAGAGTTTGAAGAAGAAGGGTGCAAAAAGCAACAAAATAATTGCTTCTAATATAGAATGCAAGGGGGGAATGTTGATTAAAATAATTTTCCAAAAAAATGCTAGTAACGTGTATTGAACTCATGATCCATTATTTTTTAGTTCTACCGTGAGTCACAACTCACAATATGCCACAAGTTTATCACCATAAACATTTGGCGGTTTCCTTTGTTATTTATGTCAGATAGAGCAATATATATTGATAACTTTCATCTTGGCCTGTTTTTGCCGTTTGTGGCAATTTTTATCTTCACTTTATTTTCGCTCCCTTTGTGTACTTGTACTGAATCGCAGACCTTTTGCTTAATAATATGATTGCATGCATCATTCTGATACAGAGACCAGGGTGAACCTTCTTTTTAAAAAAATACAGTAATGTTAACACCCACACATGTGGCTTGTTTGCACTTCGCCCACACGCGTCGATACACGTTGATTATGTTTTGCACGAGTCCTAAAGGAATCTGTTAGAATTTCAGTGCCACGTGGGCATCATCGTGTGTGTGGATGTTGGAGAGTTCGTCCACACGACCCGCAACACACGGTTGCCAGCTGCACCGTGTGGGCGAACCAGTTTCTTCCCACACATCACCACCTAGTCCACGCGTGTGTGGGCGAACTGCTCTTCGCCCACACGACGCTCGTACGTTGTTAGATGGCAACTGTAGTTGCGCGTATGTGGCAACTAAATAAACACACATGACAATTACGATTCGTTGCTAGATGGCAACTGCAGTTTCGCGTACGTAGCAACTAGGTAAACACACATGCCAACTGTGATTAACCATACATGACAACTATGGTCGGACCACACGTGGCAACTAGTTAATCACACATGGCAACTATTGTTTGACCACGTAGGGCAAGTAGTTTATCACACATGGCAACTATGGTTCGAATACACGCGACATCTACCGTTACTTAGACATGGCAACTATAATTAACCAAAACAGAGAAGTTGCCATGCTTTTACAACTACATTTGCCATCCCGGCTGACTACAATTGCCATTCCCTGGGTAACTAAAGTGTCATCCCACGGGTGCGCCAGGACGTAGGGCAGATTTGCTTCATGCCACACACGCGGGATGAGGATGAGTAGTAGTTTGTTGGGCGTGTGGCACGAAGTAGCTGCGCCCACACATGTGGGCAGTTCTAATGTTCGCCCACACATAGCCTGTGTGGGCTGCCTCTAGCTTACGCCACACACGACGTGTGGTTGGATGTCTAATATGCCACACGTGTGGGCGTTATCAGTAAAATTTGTGCTTTACGAAATCAACCAGACATGGCTCAAGCGATGGCACACGTCCTTTCCTTATCGAAGGTATTGGACCCAAGTACTATTACAGGGTTGATAGCTCCAGATTTGACGTGTGATTGGATCAACCAACATCGACCTATGAGTGCGAAAGTGTCTTTGTAGCGACCCGACCTCAGACGGTCAAGTCTTTGTGCATAAGTGTCATCCCTGGATCGGTATTGCTGACACGCACAGTACTCGAGATTTTATAACAGAGTTCAATCAGACACTTATTACATTGAATGTCTCAAAAGAGAACTTATTACAATAATATGGCTGAAGGCCATCTAAATAAGATAACAGAGGAAGCTTCGAAGGTAGTAGAGTCCATCCAACTCCACGGCAAAACTGAGTGCATGACAATGACCTAGCGCACCTTACTCTTCGTCTGAAAACTCTGCAACATAATATGTTGTAGCCTGTGTAGGTCAGCACATGGAATATACTGGCAAGATAACACTATAGAGCAATGGAGAAATTATAGCTATAACTACATGCATATATGGCTGGTGGAGGCTCTATATATGGTTATCATTTGCATAAAGCTAGTTTTTCCCTACAACAAAGGAATATATTTTATTTTACTACAAGTTTGTTGAAAGCATTGAGAATGGTAACCCCATCCCAATTCCAATTAAAAGTTAACAACCCAACAAATTAATTAAGTAGAGTGATGAGATCAACATAATAATTCAAGTACCAGATACTCAAGATGTCCATAACTGGGGACACGGCTAATCATGATTAGTTTGTACACTCTGCAGAGGTTTGCGCACTTTTCCCCACAAGACTTGATCTCCTCCATTGGATTTCTCGCACTTCATGGTGTTTGAGAAACAGATGACCAAGACACAGTCTTTTCCAAGAGGCCCCCTTAACTGATAGATATGCCGGTACACCTACAATCCCCTACATCTGCTAGCCCATCATGGAAAGGATTCCCACAACTTACTCAACTATGCCAGAGCCGATAGTGGCATGTGGATGCACAAAGAAGTTTCTAGCATGAATAATGTCATGATCCCTTTGAGCATGGGTGGCAAACCATAGGATGATCACATGGATGCCCCGGGATCTCCTTGGACAGCACTGGATTCCCCAGGAGCCCACAAACCAATCCACCCATATGTGTATTAAAGTAGCCACCTTAAGTTAAACCTTAGTAAACAATAACTCTCACAACTTTCACGAATTCTCTCAAAACCCAATCCACGTCTACGAGCATAGCATAGCAGTATAAGCATAACATAGTAACTCCCAGGGTTTGATATAAAAAGGGCAATAGGTTCCTACCTCATCAACTACTTCCCAAAACCCACATGCT
Source organism: Triticum aestivum (assembly GCF_018294505.1). Classification (NCBI taxonomy): domain Eukaryota; kingdom Viridiplantae; phylum Streptophyta; class Magnoliopsida; order Poales; family Poaceae; genus Triticum; species Triticum aestivum. The sequence goes on from NC_057800.1 coordinate 641,263,040, forward strand.
AAACAAGTCCTAATCATGCAATGTTTGAGGGTTGAAACTAATGCATAAAAACTGGATATTAAAGGGAATATGATCAAAGTGTTACTTGCCTTGCTGACGATCAGAAAACCCTAGAGATTCGTAGTAGCAAGCCTCGCACTCCGGAAACATTATCGTGAAGAAACAATAGCATACATAAGCACTCAAGCAAAAGAGGCAAGGTTAAAACTCAAGAGAAAAGATCCAAACTGAAAGTTCAAGTGAAGAGCTTTGATTTGCAAAAAGAATCAATCAAATCAGAGTTATGAAACTCAAACTACGATCAAAAGAAATTCAAATTCAAATTTGCTTGAAACCAAATTTTTAATTATCAAAACCACGTTTAGATTGATTATCTGGAAAGAGGGGAACAAGACGAATATTTTGGCATTGGTTTCACTGCATCTGGATAAATGAGCAAAAAGTAACGGGTTTGAAGTTCAGGGACAAATTGTGAGAAAAGTATTCGCAGATAGGTCCCTGGCCAAAAATTAAAATTAAAAAGAAAAGACTATCGGACGAACATCCGCTAACAGGGGCTAACGAGCGAATTCGTTCGACAGAGAGGATTGGGTGAACGTTCGCTAATTAGGTCGATCCGAAAATAAAAACAAAAAACTAAAACTAACCGAAAATAAACCGACGAAATCTGTGACACTCCAAAAATTTTATTTGGTTTTCAGCAAAAACTTTGTTGGTTTTTGAAAAGAGGCCATTTAATTTTTTTTCCAAAAAACCTTCCTCTTAAAAACTTCTTTGGCAAGGATTTTTATTTTTGTATCTTCTTCAAACTATGGTGTTTGATCATTTAAAATTCTTTCTCTGATGGTTCCCTTCTCAAAGTATATTTTTGGAAATTATTCTTTTTCTTATAAAAAGAACTCTATGAATTTTGAGGTTTTTCTTACCTTGAAAACCCCCATGGTTTTACCATGTCTCCTATAGTAAATCTTGTCAAAATCCCTCCCTCCACATTTGAACAATCTAAATTCTCTGTCTCAACAAGTCCAAACAAGTTTTGGATTTTATTTCAATTATTTTATCTCTCAAATCATTTCTGCCAATTATTTTGAGCCTGAGTGATTTTCAAAGAAAGTACCAAGATACAATTGATTTTTGACCTCAAACCAACTTCTCTGGATTGTCCTTAGCATCCACAACCTAGAACCATCTTGATCCACTCTTCTTCTTTTCAAAAATTTCAAATTTCACTCTCTGCAAGTTTGGACCAAATTTGCCAAATTTGGTGAAACTCATATCTACACTTCTCCAAAAATTCTACCAAAATTCAGGAAGCCTCCTGGTGCAATCAGAGGCCACCCCACCAAGTTTCAGCTCAAGGAAAAATCCCTACGTGCCTAGATCATTCTGTCGAACACCTTGCATGCACTGTTTCTGTTCATCTTCAGTTAAGTTCAGAGTTTCAGTGTCGATCTTCGTCAGAAATTCAGTCACGCGGCCACAGTGCCCTTGGCACGTTGCTCGCAGCCTGGCTTGCTTGTCCGGAGCCTCACACGCGCGCTTGGCGCCTTCCTGGCGTCGGTGGCACCCTGGCCCGCCTGCGCCGGCGTGTCTTGCGGCGGCCGAACCACCGTAGCGGCCGACAGGGAGCAGAACAGCGGCTTAACGCCGTTCGGCGCCGCCCAAACCCCCTGGTGGCTCCGCGTAGCCATTTCCTCGCCAGCGCACGCATGCAGCACCGTCGCCGTGGCGCGGCACGCATAGAGCGCGCTCCCTGCCGCCGACGGGCCCGCGCCGCCCCTATCCGTCGAGCTCCCCCTAAGCAACCAAATCCCGCTGCGGTTAGCACCTAAATGGAACCAGGGAACATCCACGACGACACTCAACCTCTGAACCTTCCCGACCAAGCACTGCACCGCCGTAATCCATCGCCGGAGAACTCCGTTCTCGGCCACTGCCTTGGATCGCCTATAAAAGGGGACCCCGAGCTCACCCTCGAGCACGCACCACCACTGCACCTCACCAACGCCCCGACAGGCCACTAGGAGGACCTCGAGGAGGTCTCCTCCCCCGACTCCGGCCGCCCCGTTCCGCCTCGGCCTCCGTCTCGATTTGCTCCGGTGAGGCCGTCCCCGGTGCCCAAACTTCGTCAGTACCCTCCTTGAGCAACCAGAGAGCTAACCCCCACTTCAATTCGATCCTTGCAGCCCTCCTCGGTGAGCTCCATCAACGCCCGAACCACCGTCCGCTGGAGCAAGGGCCGCCGTCGACGTGGTGGTCGTCGGCGACCACCACCACCACCCACCGACGCGGAAGGACGCACTGAACACGGAGGTACCCTCCGATCCCCCTGCCTCGCCGTGGATCGCCGCCGGCGACCACCGCGGCTCTCGGGCACCGTCGAGCTCTGCCGCCCCGTTTGAAAATTCAAACCTAACGGGTGGGACCTGCCCGTCAGCCTCCCAGTTCTTTTTAAACGAACCGTTTTCTGAAGGCGTCTTCTGCCAAATGCGTTTTCCCGCTGGGCCGGCGTATTCTTTATCGAATCGTTTTCTGTTTTTATAAGTTAGCCCCTGGGAACTTTCTGTTTCATTACAGATGAGTCCCTGGACTAAAACCCTTATAACTTTTTAACATAAAAGTATTTTTGGTTGATTCTTTTTCTGTTCTCCTTAAAATTTGTCTAGTTTTTTATCAGATTTATTTGAAAAATATTTGGAATAATTTTGTGCACCTCACGGTATTTACGTTAGCGCGTATGTTTCTTTATACCGTAGATACCGAAGGAGGTGAAGGGACCGCGAACTTCACCGAGCTAGGCTCCGACTACTCTGAACCAGGCAAGCATGTTTGAACTTTTGATATGATGATTGTTTTGGCATGTTTGCATTAAGTAGTTTCATGGCATGTTGATGAGCATACCGACGAGTGTCATGTTACATGCAATGATGAGGCAAGTGAGTTTCGAAAATCCATAAGTGGATGGATGTGAGTATGCATGGCCATGTGTTGGCATGAGGATGGGTAAGATGGCAGTGTTGCAGCATGCCAGTCTTATGCCAGACTATATGACTTCAGTGTCAACCCGTATCGATCCAGTTCCTTCCACTTTTCCTTCCTTGTACTACCACATGTTTTCCGTAAGGAGTATGGCTTAGTAAGTTGCAAACCGCTTTCTTGGTACACACCAAAAGGAGAGGCCGTGATGATGGTTCCATGGCCCTGGATTAAAGCCAGTCATCCGGTCAGGGGGCATGGGTGTTTCCGGTTGGGACCGAGAGGGGGGCACCCCTTAGAGCGCGCGTATATAAATTTGATCCCATGCTATTCGAGATTGTGATCTCCCCGTCTCAAAAGTTTTTCTTGGACGATGTCTAGGGTGATTCCTAGCATCAAGAGGTAGGATGGGTGTGTACTGGTTAGCTGTGTTTTCTTCCGAAATACCGTAAACGGAACTAGTCCTTCGTGACTACGGAAAGCCGTTGGCTGTGGGAAAAAATTTCGTACAAACTCTGCAGAGTCATATATTCCTTTGAACCATCTATTCCATGTCCAAGTTCGGTATTATCTTATCCTTACAAATGTCAGTTTTGATGACAGAGACTCCGGTGAATCACATGAGTGCTAAGTCCGATTAAATGTTTATTCCTGTGGATGGACTAACCCATTTATTTTCATGAATTGAATATTTATTATGAGTATTATTTACTTGTGAATAAAAGCCCCTTCTGTGATGTCGCTCAGACGTCCGACTGTGGCATTGTTATTATTTTACTTTCAATAAAAGCCCTTTCTGTGATGTCGCTCAGATGTCCGACTGTGGCATTGTTATATTTTACTTTCAATAAAAGCCCTTTCTGCGATGTCGCTCAGACGTCCGACTGTGGCATTTCTTTTAAAGCCCTTTATGTGGCGTCGCTTAGACGCCCGACTGTGGCACTTCTTTTAAAGCCCTTTATGTGGCGTCTCTCAGACGCCCGACTGTGGTGTTTCTTTAAAAAGCCCTTTATGTGGCGTCACTCAGACGCTGACTGTGGCATTTCTTTTAAAGCCCTTTATGTGGTGTCGCCTAGATGCCCGACTGCGGCGTGCTTTATTTATTTATCTTCCTATCGAGGTGTCGCTTCAGACACCCGATTGGGTTTACAGTTATTTTGTTGGGTTTTCGAGCGGACCACCGCCGAACCCCCTTTTTACCTGTCTTGTTTTTTTACGAATTAATGTGACACTGTTAAAATACTCATGACGTATCCATGCATGCATTTGTTATATCTTACGTCCAAACTGTCTTGCGAGTACTTTCAAAGTACTCACCTGGCTTGTGGATTTGGCCAGATGCTGACGAAGGCGATCTCATGGATGAAGAATTTGATAGCGAGTCCGACGCCTAGAGGAATCCCAGTCAGTCTCGTGCGACCCTGGATTTGGCCACTGTATTATATCCGCTTCCGCTACCAAATAAATTCATCGAGCCTCACTTCGACGCTCGATGAGATGCCAGTTTTAGAGTCGTGTATCTCACTCCCCGCTATGATTTTCCACCACCACCCTATCCTCGAGTCAGTAGTATGCCTCCACACCACTGTGTCATGTCCGCCATTATGTATAATTATTGGCGTGCTTGTAATAATTTGGTTGAGAAACCGTAGCTCGACGCTGTAATATTTTATGCTACTAGCTTATTGTATCAAGAATTTGTCTACCGGTAAGGAGGATTTTTCTCATACTGGACTCAAAAGATTGGTTTCCCAATAAACATTTTTATTGAAAAACCGGTCGTGACAAGCTTGGTACCAGAGCCAGGCTGACTGTAGGAAGCCACTAGGTGTGATCGCTAATTGGTTATTAGCATGCTAGAGCTAAATCATATTTTTGCAATTGTAGTCATTTTCTGACAGTCAGCATAAATTTTATGATCTGACCATTCAGAATTTTTGCCTACTTTTGTAGATGGCCAACAACAGCTACGAGTCTCAGACCTTCGCCAACGTGCCCGATGGGTTCGTCAAGCTTCTCTCCTTCATCGTTCAGGTCGCGATGGGGCCATCTGTGCGCCCAGTCTTCACACTCTGCCAGCACAAAGTCAACGACAGTCTGACCATGCACCAGGCCGCGGTGCAGTTCAAGGGAGGGCGTGGTGAGTTACGCCGCTTCCGGTTCTTGGGAAGAGACATGCCTATGGAGAGGCATGCTATGCAGATGGCAGCCCGCGAGGCGATAGCTCGTCTCAGGGATGTCCTCCCCGTGATGAAGACTCGTCGTTACCGTTATCTTCCATGCCATGTGCCTTACACCTGTCACTACGCATTCTCCTGCCCTAGAGGAGAACGAGACGAGGCTTTTGAGATGCTTATTGAGTATCTCCGGGCCCTGGAGGCAGCCTTCGACAACCTGGTGGACGACTTCGTGGCTGCCCGCATGGACTCAGTCCATGGCTGTGCCGCCAACAGGAGGGAACTCCTGCCCACCGCACTGCCACTGACTTTTGTCTCATCCTCAGCATCTTATGCACCTACTCATCGCCTGCCTTCTACCGAAGAGTTCAACCAAGTCATTGCACCCACTCCAGCGCGCACTGCACCACCCTTCGCGCCCACTCCTATTCATGTTGTTCCGCCCCTGGCGCCCGCTCCGTCCAACCAGCGCAACTCTACACGTATGGAGCCTATCAGTGAGGAGGAAGTCGAGTCCCCAGCCTCGCTACGCCTCACCCTCGGCAGGGCAAAGGAGATCGTCAACATCTCCGCCTGAGTACGCTTAGCTGCCATGCAATGTACCGCTTTGTACGATATGTTTATATGTACATAGGTTGTGAGAAGTAGCCTGTTTGCGCATCATGTAGGATCTGGAGGAGTGCACTAGCCTAAATAACATGTCAGGATTATGTACGCATATCCTGAGTGATGTATTGTATAATTACCGCCTGCGTGTAAGATATGTAATGAGCAGTCCTTCTCCGTGCGCAAATCGATTTGTTTTTCTTAAGTAAGCTTGGTTATTTATTTTATTTGCCAGCTTTGTGCATTTATGGAATTGTTTTTGCGACCCCTTTTCGCTTTTCTTATGGGTTTTACAAAATATCCCCAGAGTGAAAAATGTCTCGTCCTTGGACTCGCTCCATGCCAACTCCACCAGAGGAAAATTATGATACACAACCCAGCAACAAGTTCACACAGGGACAGTCGAGCCAACAGGGCATTGAAACGGCACTTTCCCAAATGTGCCGCCTTTATGAGCAGAGTCAGCAACAACATCGGGAAATGATGAACCAAGTCATCAACATGGGAAATCACCATGGACAGTATCAGCAGCATTCCAAGTTATCTGAGCTACAGAAGACACGTCCCCAAACATTTTCTCATACTGACAAGCCTCTTGAAGCCGAGGATTGGCTTCGAGATATGGAGAGAAAATTAGTTATTGCAAAATGTTCAGACCCCGAGAAGGTACTATATGCCCCGCACTATCTCACAGGAGCAGCTGCATCATGGTGGGAGAATTTTCTGCACATGCACCCCAACGAAAGTGATATAACTTGGGACGATTTCAAGGAAGGTTTTCGTGGGGCGCATATTCCTAAAAGCCTTATGAAAATCAAGAAGAGAGAGTTCGATGACCTCAAACAAAGGACCATGACAGTGTCAGAATACAACGGACAATTTACACTGTTATCTCGCTACGCCAATGAGGAGCGTATAACTGAAAGCAAGAAGATGGAGAAATTCCTTGACGGTCTGGCGCCTGCGCTTAAATGCCAACTGGTTGTACACACTTTTCCAGATTTCAAGACACTAGTGGATAAGGCCATTACCTTGGAAAATGAAAGGCGCATCCTGGAAGATTTCCGCAAGCGAAAAAGGGACCAGAAAAATCATGCTCGCAATCCCCGAAGTAAGGCGGATTTTCAGAAAGGTGGCACACACAAAACCCCGACAAATGTCTCATGACCAGTCAAGAATTTCCATGCCAGAGACAAGGAGTTCACATATCGCCCAGGCATGACCTGCTACGCTTGTGGAGAAGAAGGGCACTATGCCAAACAGTGCCCCAAGCCAAGGAACTCGACCCCGAAGCCAAACAACGGTGGAAATAATTCAGCGCCCAAGCGCAACAATTTCAATCCCAACAACAACCACAGGAAGGGTCATCTGAACCACGTGACCAAAGAAGAAGCACAGAACGCCCCAGATATCGTACTCGGTACGTTTCCTGTCAACACAATACCTGCCATGGTTTTGTTTGATTCTGGAGCTTCTCACTCATTCATCTCGAAAAGTTTTGCTTTGCAAAATAATTTTTCGATGTTTCCCTTGGAAAAATCCATGACCATCAAGTCCCCTGGGATTCAGCAAGTCACTCAGAATTACTGTCAGTATGTGGTTATTGAGTTTGAAGGATTAAAGTTTCACGCCAATCTTATCGTACTGGAAAATAAAGGACTGGATGTCATCCTAGGGATGGACTGGTTAACCACCAACAAAGGTTTTATTGACTGTTTCAACCGGACTGTAATTCTCACACACCACCACGGGAAGACAATAAGAGTGTCAGCCAAAGAAAGAAAAATACCCCGGCAACCGAGATTGAATAAGGTGGACGTTTCTGAGCTAAACAAGGTTCCAGTAGTGTGTGAATTTCCAGACGTATTCCCCGAAGAACTACCAGGCATGCCACCAGACCGAGAGATAGAATTCAGCATTGAGCTAGCCCCAGGAACCACCCCCATATACAAGAAACCATACAGAATGGCACCATCCGAGTTGATTGAGTTGAAGAAACAAATAAAGGAATTGCTGGACAAGGGATACATTCGAGCCAGCTCCTCACCTTGGGGATCACCAATTTTATTTGCCAAAAAGAAGGATGGAACACTGAGATTGTGCATAGACTACCGAGCACTTAACATGGTCACAGTCAAGAACAAATACCCGATGCCCCGGATAAACGATTTGTTTGATCAACTCGCTCAGGCCAAGGTATTCTCAAAAATTGACTTAAGGTCAGGATACCATCAATTAAAAGTGCGAACAGAAGATATCCCCAAAACAGCTTTCACCTCCAGATATGGACTATACGAGTTCACAGTAATGCCATTTGGATTAACGAACACCCCCGCATATTTTGTTCACCTCATGAACAAAGTATTTATGAAGTTTATGGACAAGTTCGTTCTGGTATTCATCGACGATATTCTGGTATACCCCAAGACACCTGAAGAGCACGCGGAACATCTCAGGATTGTGCTAGGAGAACTCAAGAAACACCAATTGTATGCCAAGTTCAGCAAGTGCGAATTTTGGCTAAGACAAGTAGGTTTTGTAGGCCACGTGCTGACCCAAGACGGTATTGCAGTGGACCTGGAGAAAGTCAAGGCCGTACTTGGCTGGAAGTCACCAGCCAGCGTAACGGACATACGAAGTTTCTTGGGAATGGCAGGATATTACCGCAGATTTATTGAAGGATTCTCCACCATAGCCAAGCCAATGACGCAGTTACTCAAGAAGGAGAAGAAGTTTGAATGGACAGAAGCCTGCGAGAAAAGTTTCCAAGAGCTAAAACGGAAATTAACGACAGCACCGGTATTAATTGTGCGAGACATACACAAGAATTTTGAAGTGTATTGTGACGCATCTCGAAAGGGTCTTGGATGCGTGTTGATGCAAGAAGGCAAGGTTGTCGTGTACGCTTCAAGGCAACTTCGCAAGCATGAGGAAAATTATCCCACTCATGACTTAGAATTGGCAGCAGTCATACATGCACTCAAGGAATGGAGGCATTTCTTACTTGGAAATCGATGTGAAATATACACGGACCATAAAAGTCTCAAATATATTTTCACACAGCCAGAACTAAACTTACGGCAACGACGCTGGTTGGAATTGGTAAAGGATTATGATGTTGGTATCCACTATCATCCAGGAAAAGAAAATGTAGTGGCCGATGCTCTTAGTCGGAACCCCAGCTCCGACGAAAACAGTCTGCAAAGCTTGAGACCGGAATTCCAACAAGAATTTGCCAAACTCAACTTGTTAATGATCGCGGAAGGCACCATATCAAACTTGGAAATACAACCCGACCTTGTGGAGAGAATTAAAGAAGCTCAGCCTGGTCACCCTAGCATTGAAGGAATTAAAAGAAAGGTGAGTATGGGAAAGGCCTCGGAGTTCGTCATAGACGATGGAGGAATATTATGGTACGGAGACAGACTCTGCGTGCCAAATATAGAGGACCTCAAACAGCAAATTCTAGTTGATGCCCACACCGCCCCATATTCGATCCACCCTGGAGGAACCAAAATGTATAAGGATATTCAGGAAAGATTTTGGTGGCACGGTATGAAGAGGGACATAGCCACATATGTTGCATGTTGCGATTCTTGTCAACGCATAAAAGTTGAGCATCAAAGACCAGCCGGACTACTGCAACCAAACAAAATACCTGAGTGGAAATGGGATGAAATAGGGATGGATTTCGTCGTCGGACTACCTCGGTCACGACACGGGAATGATGCCATATGGGTCATCACCGATAGATTAACCAAGGTGGCACATTTCATTCCAGTGAAGACAACCTACAACACTCAGAGGCTTGCCAGGATTTACCTCTCCCGTATAGTTTGTCTGCATGGAGTCCCGAAGACTATAATATCTGACAGAGGCACTCAGTTCGTCTCGAGATTCTGGGATCATTTACAATAGGCTCTGGGAACTCAACTGGCCTTCAGTACAGCCTACCATCCCCAGACTGATGGACAGACTGAACGCGTAAACCAAATTTTAGAAGACATGCTGAGAGCATGTGTCCTCACCTATGGAGCCAGTTGGGAAGAAAGCCTGCCATATGCCGAGTTCGCATACAACAACAGTTACCAGGCCAGGCTGCAGATGGCACCTTTTGAAGCCCTATACGGACGAAGATGTCGTACCCCGCTAAATTGGTCAGAGACCGGAGACAGCCCCATCTTTGGCTCAGACATACTCAGAGAGGCCGAGGAAAAGGTCAAGCTAATCAGGGACCAACTTAAGACAGCTCAGAGCCGACAGAAAAGTTATTACGATCAGAAACATCGTGGGGTCAGCTTCGAACCCGGTGAGTTCGTGTACCTCAGAGTATCCCCTATGAGGGGATTGCAACGATTCAAGATTAAAGGAAAGCTAGCACCAAGATTCATCGGACCATTCTGTATAGTAGCACGAAGAGGCACCGTAGCCTACCAGCTAGACTTACCCGAAGAATTATCCGATGTCCACGACGTGTTCCACGTTTCGCAATTAAGGAAGTGCGTAAGCAAACCAGAGAAGCAAGTATCCCATGAGGACATTGACGTGCAGCCAGACCTCACCTATCGGGAACGTCTAGTAAAAATATTAGAGGAGTCTGATAGGAGGACCCGACAGAAAACCATCAAGTTTTTCAAAGTTCAGTGGAGCAATCACACCGAAAGTGAAGCAACTTGGGAAAGAGAGAATTTTCTTCGGACAGAGCACCCACACTTATTTAAGGACCAGCTGAAATCTCGGGGACGAGATTTTTCCTAAGGGGATAGGTGTTGTGACACTCCAAAAATTTTATTTGGTTTTCAGCAAAAACTTTGTTGGTTTTTGAAAAGAGGCCATTTAAATTTTTTTCCAGAAAACCTTCCTCTTAAAACCTTCTTTGGCAAGGATTTTTTTTGTATCTTCTTCAAACTATGGTGTTTGATCATTTAAAATTCTTTCTCTGATGGTTCCCTTCTCAAAGTATATTTTTGGAATTATTCTTTTTCTTATAAAAAGAACTCTATGAATTTTGAGGTTTTTCTTATCTTGAAAACCCCCATGGTTTTACCATGTCTCCTATAGTAAATCTTGTCAAAATCCCTCCCTCCACCTTTGAACAATCTAAGTTCTCTGTCTCAACAAGTCCAAACAAGTTTTGGATTTTATTTCAATTATTTTATCTCTGAAATCATTTCTGCCAATTATTTTGAGCCTGAGTGATTTTCAAAGCAAGTACCAAGAAACAATTGATTTTTGACCTCAAACCAACTTCTCTGGATTGTCCTTAGCATCCACAACCTAGAACCATCTTGATCCACTCTTCTTCTTTTCAAAAATTTCAAATTTCACTCTCTGCAAGTTTGGACCAGATTTGCCAAATTTGGTGAAATTCATATCTACACTTCTCCAAAAATTCTACCAAAATTCAGGAAGCCTCCTGGTGCAATGAGAGGCCACCCCACCAAGTTTCAGCTCAAGGAAAAATCCCTACATGCCTAGATCTTTTTGTCGAACACCTTGCATGCACTGTTTCTGTTCATCTTCAGTTAAGTTCTGAGTCTCAGTGTCGATCTTCGTCAGAAATTCAGTCACGCGGCCACAGTGCCCTTGGCACGTTGCTCGCGGCCTAGCTTGCTTGTCCGGAGCCTCACACGCGTGCTTGGTGCCTTCCTGGCGTCGGTGGCACCCTGGCCCGCCTGCGCCGGCGTGTCTTGCGGCGGCCGAACCACCGTAGCGGCTGACAGGGAGCAGAACGGCGGCTCAACGCCGTTCGGCGCCGCCCAAACCCCCTGGTGGCTCCGCGTGGCCATTTCCTCGCCAGCGCACGCATGCAGCACCGTCGCCGTGGCGCGGCACGCACAAAGCGCGCTCCCTGCTGCCGACGGGCCCGCGCCGCCCCGTTCCGTCGAGCTCCCCCTAAGCAACCAAATCCCGTTGCGGTTAGCACCTAAATGGAACCAGGGAACATCCACGACGACGCTCAACCTCTGAACCTTCCCGACCAAGCACTGCACCGCCGTAATCCATCGCCGGAGAACTCTGTTCTCGGCCACCGCCTCGGATCGCCTATAAAAGGGGACCCCAAGCTCACCCTCGAGCACGCACCACCACTGCACCTCACCAACGCCCCGCCAGGCCACTAGGAGGACCTCGAGGAGGTCTCCTCCCCCGACTCCGGCCGCCCCGTTCCGCCTCGGCCTCCGTCTCGATTCGCTCCGGTGAGGCCGTCCCCGGCGCCCAAACTTCGTCAGTACCCTCCTCGAGCAACCAGAGAGCTAACCCCCACTTCAATTTGATCCTTGCAGCCCTCCTCGGCGAGCTCCATCAACGCCCGAACCACCGTCCGCCGGAGCAAGGGCCGCCGTCGACATGGTGCTCGCCGGCGACCACCACCACCACCCACCGACGCGGAAGGATGCACTGAACACGGAGGTACCCTTCGATCCCCCTGCCTCGCCGTGGATCGCCGCCGGCGACCACCGCGGCTCTCGGGCACCGTTGAGCTCTGCCGCCCCGTTTGAAAATTCAAACCTGACGGGTGGGACCCGCCCGTGAACCTCCCAGTTCTTTTTAAACGAACCGTTTTCTGAAGGCGTCTTCTGCCAAATGCGTTTTCCCGCTGGGCCAGCGTATTCTTTATCGAATTGTTTTCTGTTTTTATAAGTTAGCCCCTGGGAACTTTCTGTTTCACTACAGATGAGTCCCTGGACTAAAACCCTTATAACTTTTTAACAGAAAAGTATTTTTGGTTGATTCTTTTTCTGTTCTTCTTAAAATTTTGTCTAGTTTTTTATCAGATTTATTTGAAAAATATTTGGAATAATTTTGTGCACCTCACGGTATTTATGTTAGCGCGTATGTTTCTTTATACCGTAGATACCGAAGGAGGTGACGGGACCGCGAACTTCACCGAGCTAGGCTCCGACTACTCTGAACCAGGCAAGCATGTTTGAACTTTTGATATGATGATTGTTTTGGCATGTTTGCATTAAGTAGTTTCATGGCATGTTGATGAGCATACCGACGAGTGTCATGTTACATGCAATGATGAGGCAAGTGAGTTTTGAAAATCCATAAGTGGATGGATGTGAGTATGCATGGCCATGTGTTGGCATGAGGATGGGTAAGATGGCAGTGTTGCAGCATGCCAGTCTTATGCCAGACTATATGACTTCAGTGTCAACCCGTATCGATCCAGTTCCTTCCACTTTTCCTTCCCTGTACTACCACATGTTTTCCACAAGGAGTATGGCTTAGTAAGTTGCAAACCGCTTTCTTGGTACACACCAAAAGGATAGGCCGTGATGATGGTTCCATGGCCTTGGATTAAAGCCAATCATCCGGTCAGGGGGCATGGGTGTTTCCGGTTGGGACCGAGAGGGGGGCACCCATTAGAGCGCGCGTATATAAATTTGATCCCATGCTATTCTAGATTGTGATCTCCCTGTCTCAAAAGTTTTTCTTGGACGATGTCTAGGGTGATTCCTGGCATCAAGAGGTAGGATGGGTGTGTACTGGTTAGCTGTGTTTTCTTCCGAAATACCATAAACGGAACTAGTCCTTCGTGACTACGGAAATCCGTTGGATGTGGGAAAATTTTTCGTACAAACTCTGCAGAGTCATATATTCCTTTGAACCATCTATTCCATGTCCAAGTTCAGTATTATCTTATCCTGACAAATGTCAGTTTTGATGACAGAGACTCCGGTGAATCACATGAGTGCTAAGTCCGGTTAAATGCTTATTCCTGTGGATGGACTAACCCGTTTATTTTCATGAATTGAATATTTATTATGAGTATTATTAACTTGTGAATAAAAGCCCCTTCTGTGATGTCGCTCAGACGTCCGACTGTGGCATTGTTATTATTTACTTTCAATAAAAGCCCTTTCTGTGATGTCGCTCAGACGTCCGACTGTGGCATTGTTATATTTTACTTTCAATAAAAGCCCTTTCTGCGATGTCGCTCAGACGTCCGACTGTGGCATTTCTTTTAAAGCCCTTTATGTGGCGTCGCTCAGACGCCCGACTGTGGCACTTCTTTTAAAGCCCTTTATGTGGCATCGCTCAGACGCCCGACTGTGACATTTCTTTAAAAAGCCCTTTATGTGGCGTCGCTCAGACGCCCGACTGTGGCATTTCTTTTAAAGCCCTTTATGTGGTGTCGCCTAGACGCCCGACTGCGGCGTGCTTTATTTATTTATCTTCCTATCGAGGTGTCGCTTCAGACACCCGATTGGGTTTACAGTTATTTTGTTGGGTTTTCGAGCGGACCACCGCCGACCCCCTTTTTACCTGTCTTGTTTTTTTACGTATTAATGTGACACTGTTAAAATACTCGTGACGTATCCATGCATGCATTTGTTATATCTTACATCCGAGCTGTCTTGCGAGTACTTTCAAAGTACTCACCTGGCTTGTTGATTTGGCCAGATGCTGATGAAGGCGATCTCATGGATGAATAATTTGATAGCGAGTCCGACGCCTAGAGGAATCCCAGTCAGTCTCGTGCGACCCTGGATTTGGCCACTGTATTATATCCGCTTCCGCTACCAAATAAATTCATCGAGCCTCACTTCGACGCTCGATGAGATGCCAGTTTTAGAGTCATGTATCTCACTCCCCGCTGTGATTTTCCACCACCACCCTATCCTCGAGTCAGTAGTATGCATCCACACCACTGTGTCATGTCCGCCATTATATATAATTATTGGCGTGCTTGTAATAATTTGGTTGAGCAACCGTAGCTCGACCCTGTAATATTTTATGCTACTGACTTATTGTATCAAGAATTTGTCTACCGGTAAGGAGGATTTTTCTCATACTGGACTCAAAAGATTGGTTTCCCAATAAACATTTTTATTGGAAAACCGGTCGTGACAAAACCCTAGAAAAGCAACCTAGGTTTTTACCTAATAAACCGACGAAAACCGGCAAGAGGCGGTGGCGTCTCCAGCGAGTTTGGCGGGAGGTGGCGGCGAGGAGGGGTGGCAGTGCGGGGCGGCGGCACGGGCGACGGGTGCGACGCGGGCGGCTGTAGGCGGCGGCAGGCGGCGGCGGCGGCTGCGGCGGGAGGCGAGGTGAGGTGAGGTGAGAGGGGGGGGCGTCGATGCTTATAAAGAGGGGAAGCGAGCCGGCTTGGGGAAGGGGGCAAGGAGGCCGGTGGAGTCGGAGTCGGAGCCGGACTCCGGCTCGGCCACGGTGGCGCGCGCGTGTGGAGGAAGGCGGAGTCGGTCTGACGGATTTTTTTAACATAGGTTTCGCCGCGAACAAAAATCCTAATAAAATATAAAAAATTCTAAAAATACCAGAAACAGTTTTACCGTCCAAACCTAATATTTAGGACAAGATGAACATTTTTCTGGCCTAAAAATGCAATTTTCAAAAATGAAAGTTTTTCTCTAATTCAAATAAAATAGCAAATGAAATACGAATAAAATAATAATTTGATTTTAAAATTTCTTCTGCAATATTTCTATCTTTTTTAAGAAGTCATTTTATCTTCTCTCATTTAATTTTGTAATTGGAAGAAATTGGAGAGAAATTATAAAATCAAATTGATCCTATTTTCAAATTTGAAAATAAATTCAAATAGGAAAATTTGTGAAACCTCCAACTCTGTCCTTGGGTCCTTGAGTTGCTTAAGATTTCTAGGATCACAACCAAATGCAAATAAAAATATGATATGCATATGGTGTCCTATGTATAACATTCAAATTGAAAATTGGGATGTTACAAACCTACCCCCCTTAAGATGAATCTCGTCTCGAGATTCAGGTTGGCTAGAAAACAGGTGTGGATGGTCTTTCCATAGGTCTTCCTCTCACTCCCAGATGGCTTCCTCCTCGGTATGGTGGCTCCACTAAACTTTACAAAACTTGATAACCTTGTTGCGTGTAACTCCTGGCGGGCTTCTCCTTGTAAGTTAGGTCACTCTCCAACTGAATTGCTTCCAGGGGCATTGTATCTCTGAGGAATATCGGCCATCTCTGCATGGCACTTCTTCAACTGGGAGACGTGAAACACATCATGAACTCCCGACAATCCTTCGGGTAACTCCAACTTGTAGGCCATTTCTCTCATACGTTCGAAAACTCGATATGGTCCTACAAATCTTGGGGCTAACTTTTCTTTAACTCCAAATCGTTTAACTCCTCACAGTGGTGACACACGAAGATATGCTCTATCTCCAATTTCATAGACTAGCTCCTTGCGTTTAGTATCGGCATGACTCTTCTGCCTGGACTGAGCTACCTTCAGTCTATACTCTATCACGAATTAACTTAACCTTCTCTTCAGACTTCTTGATTAAATCTGGTCCGAACAACTGACGGTCTCTGACTTCATCCCACATCAATGGTGTCTTGCACCTCCTTCCATACAAAGCTTCGAAAGGGGACATCTTCAAACTGGCCTGATAACTGTTGTTTATGAGAACTCTGCGTAAGGCAAATTATCATCCCAAATAGATCCATAATCTAGCGCACAAGCTCTAAACATGTCCTCCGGAATCTGGTTGACTCTCTCGGTCTATCCATATGTCTGCGGGTGAAAAGTTGTACAGAACTCTAGCCTAGTACCCAAAGTCTGGTGCAACTGATTCCCAAACTTCGAGGTAAACTGTGTTCCTCTATCTGATACGATGGTCCTCGGAACTCCATGCAGACATACGATCCTGGTCATAGATATCTTGGCCAACTTCGTGCTCGTATAAGTGGTTTTCACGGGGATAAAGTGAGCCACTTTGGTCAAGCGATCAACTACTACCCAGCTAGAATCATATCCTGATCGGGTCCTGGGTAATCCGGTGATGAAATCCATGCCAAGCTTATCCCACTTCCATTCGGGTATCAGCATAGGCTGAAGTAATCGTGCTGGCTTCTGGTGTTCTGCCTTAACTCTTTGACATACATCACATACGACTACATACTCGGCAATATCCTTCTTCATTCCTTTCCACCAGAAACGTTCCTTCAAATCCAAATAAATCTTGGTGTTTTCGGGGTGACTCGAGTATGGTGAGTCACAAGCTTCCTGAAGTATTAACTTCCTGATCTCTGGGTCATTGGGCACATAAATACTATCCCCAAACCATAAAGTTTCGTGCTCATCTTCACGAAAACTTTTGGCCTTTCCTTTGCTCATCTTCTCCTTTATCTCAGCAATTTCCTTATCATCCTTCTGAGCTTCTCGAATCTTTCCCAATAACGTAGACTGAACCTCCATTGCTACAACAAATCCTCTTGGAACTATCTCCAAATGAAGTTCCTTGAGATCCTCGACTAACTCTTGCGGTGATCCTCCACTTACGTCGGTATTGACATAACTCTTGCGGCTCAAAGCGTGTGCTACGACATTGGCCTTTCCTGGATGATAATGTAGCTTCATATCACAATCCTTTATGAGCTCCAACCGTCTCCTCTGTCTGAGATTCAACTCTTTCTGTGTGAAAATATACTTCAAACTCTTGTGATCCGTGTATACATCACAACGGTTTCCAATAAGAAAATGTCTTCAGGTTTTGAGTGCATGCATTACGGCTGCTAACTCCAAATCATGTGTGGCATAATTCAACTCATGAGGTCGAAGCTGACGTGAGGCATATGAAACAACTCTTCCATCTTGCATAAGTACACCTCCAAGTCTCAAGCGAGAAGTGTCGCAATACACTTGGAAATACTTGTGTATATCCGGAAGAATCAACACTGCAGCTGTAACCAAATGTTTCCTCAACTCCTGAAAACTAGCCTCACGTTCCTCGGTCCATTTGAACTTGGTGTCCTTCTTCAATAACTCTGTCATGGGTTTCGCAATCTTGGAGAAATTCTCAATGAACCTCCTATAGTATCATGTGAGTCGCCCAGAAAACTGCGGATCTCTCCAACTGAGGTGGGTGCCAGCCACTCAGTGACAAACTGAACCTTGGTAGGGTCGACTGCTATACCTTCTCCTGATATAACATGTCCAAGAAATCCAACTTCCTTCAACCAAAATTCACACTTGCTGAACTTGGCATATAGCTGATGTTCCCTGAGTTTCTCGAGAACTAATAGCAAATGTTCCTTGTGTTCCTCTTCATTCTCCAAGTACACCAATCTGTCATCAATGAACACTACAACAAAATTATCCAAGAACTCCATGAACACCTTATTCATCATACTCATAAAATAGGCAGGGGCGTTAGTGAATCCAAAAGACATGATCGTGTACTCATATAGCCCATACCTTGTGGTAAAAGCTGTCTTAGGTATATCCTGTTCTTGGATCTTCGACTGGTGGTATCCTGATCGAAGATCGATCTTGGAGAATACTTTGGCTCCCTGTAGCTGGTCAAAAAATCGTTGATCATCGGTAGTGGGTACTTGTTCTTGATCATCACTTCATTCAATGCCCGATAATCAACAACCATTCTCAAAGATCCATCCTCCTTCTCAACTAAGAGCACTGGGGCTCCCCACGGTGATGAACTGGGTCGAATATAACCTTTCTCCAATAACTGCTTAATCTTCTTCTTAATTTCCTCCAGATCATTTGCAGGCATCCGATACGGTCTCTTCGATATTGGTCCGGTGCCTGGCAACAACTCTATCAAAAATTCTATATCTCGATCTGGTGGCATGCCTGGCAATTCCTCTAGAAATACATCCGGGTAATCCTTCACAACAGGCACTTCTTACTAAACAACTCCCGAGAGTGAATTTACTTGAGTCTTCCTTGGCGAATGCCTAGACACATACTTGATCCGTTTACCCTCTGGGTGGTGAGGAGAATTGTCTTACTAGAACAATCAATATTTCCTCCATACATCGGTAGCCAATCGATGCCTAGTATCACATCCAATCCTTATGACTCCAAAATGATTAGGTCTGAGGGGAAAACATGCCTACCTATGGTCAATGGCATCTGAAAACATCCTCTGCTTGCCATATACTCCGCTCCATGAGAGCTTACTAACATAGGTGTCTTAAGGGCTTTGGTGGGCAACTTAAACTTATCCACAAATCCCCTCGATATGTATGAATGTGATGCACCAGTATCAAAAAGAACAGTAGCAGTAAATGACTTAATCAAAAACTTACTGATAACTGCATCCGGCTGCTCTTCAACTTCCTCCATGTTAACGTGGTTCACCTTTCCTCTGGTGAAAGGGTTGGGCTTCTTCCTAGAACTTCCATTCCCATTACCATTCTTCAAATCAGAACACTCATTGGCATAGTGGTCATTCTTCCTGCACTTGTAACAGGTGACATGACTTAGATCCTTCTTAGCGGGTGTTGTTGGGTTGGAACGGTTCTGATTGTTGTTTCCTCCATCCCATTTCCATTCTTAGCCCCATTGTGGTTATGCGAACTTCCCCCATTGTGAGTGTGGCCTCCATGGTTATGATGGGTATGTCCTCCCGAGTTTGGGGTAAAACGAGGCTTCTGCTGAGCTCCAGAGTTGTACTTCCCCTTCCCATACTTCCTTTTGTAGCTCTCTATTTGCTGCTGCTTGCCTTCAATCATAACAACCCTGTCTACCAACTCCTGGTAGTTAGTGAATGTTGCCACCATCAACTGCATACTCAGCTCATCATTTAGCCCTTCCACAAACTTCTCCTACTTTGCGGCATCTGTGGCCACATCATTTGGGGCATAGCGAGCTAACTTACTAAACTCATCCACGTAGTGCCCCACAATACGGTTTCCCTGGCGTAAGTTGCAAAACTCATGCTTCTTCATGCTCATAGCTCCGGTTGAGACATGTGCAGTGCGGAATGCTTGCTGGAATTGATCCCAAGTGACATTGGCTATGAGGAAAGTGGTTGTGTAATTCTCCTGCAATGAGGCTGCGGGTCCATCCAGTTGATGTGCCGCAAAGCACACCTTCTCAGCATCTATGCAACCTACAGTGGTCAGCACCCTTCCAATCATGCGGAGCCAGTCATGAGCAACTATCGGCTCGGTGCTACTAGAGAACACCGGTGGATTCAACCTCAAAAAACGGGATAAGTTGTCAACTAGAGGTGGTGGTGGTGGGTGGTGCAGTAAAGCAACGTAAGTATTTCCCTCAGTTTTGAGAACCAAGGTATCAATCCAGTAGGAGACCACGCGCGAGTCACCTCGTACCTACACACACAAATAAGAACCTCGCAACCAACGCGATAAAGGGGTTGTCAATCCCTTCACGACCACTTGCAAGAGTGAGATCTGATAGAGATGATAATAATAAGATAAATATTTTTGGTATTTTTATGATATAGATTGAAAGTAAAATATATCAAAATAAAGTAGATTGGAAACTTGTATGATGGAAAATAGACCCGGGGGCCATAGGTTTCACTAGTGGCTTCTCTCAAGATAGCATAAGTATTACGGTGGGTGAACAAATTACTGTCGAACAATTGATAGAAAAGAGAATAATTATGAGAATATCTAGGTATGAACATGTATATATGCATCACGTCCGTGACAAGTAGACCGACTCCTGCCTACATCTACTACTATTACTCCACACATCGACTGCTATCCAGCATGCATCTAGAGTATTAAGTTCATAAGAACAGAGTAACGCCTTAAGCAAGATGACATGATGTAGAGGGATAAACTCATGCAATATGATGTAAACCCCATCTTTTTATCCTCGATGGCAACAATACAATACGTGTCGGTTCCCTTCTGTCACTGGGATCGATCACCGCAAGATTGAACCCAAAGCTAAGCACTTCTCCCATTGCAAGAAAGATCAATCTAGTAGGCCAAGCCAAACTGATAATTCGAAGAGACTTGCAAAGATAAACCAATCAAACATAAAAGAATTCAGAGAAGGTTCAAATATTGTTCATAGATAAACTTGATCATAAACCCACAATTCATCGGATCTCGACAAACACACCGCAAAATAAGATTACATCGAATAGATCTCCAAGAGAATCAAGGAGAACTTTGTATTGAGATCCAAAGAGAGAGAAGAAGCCATCTAGCTACTAGCTATGGACCCGAAGGTCCGAAGTAAACTACTCACACATCATCGGAGAGGCCATGGAGTTGATGTAGAGGCCCTCCGTGATCAATGCCCCCTCCGGCGGAGCTCCGGAAAAGGCCCCTAGATGGGATCTCTTGGGTACAGAAGGTTGCGGAGGTGAAATTAGGTTTTTGTGGTGCTCCTAGACATTTGCGGTGTATATGGATATATATAGGAGGAAGAAGTAGGTCGGTGGATCAATGAGGGGCCCACGAGGTTGGAGGGCGCGCCCCCTGCCTCGTGGCCGCCTCGTTGATTTCTTGACATCCACTCCAAGTCCTCTGGATCACATTTTTTCCAAAAATCATGTTCCCGAAGGTTTCATTCCATTTGGACTTCGTTTGATATTCCTTTTCGGTGAAACTCTAAAATAGGCAAAAAAAACAGCAATTTGGGCTGGTCCTCCAAAAATAATATAAAAGTGTAAAAATAAGCCCATTAACATCCAAAATAGATAATATAATAGCATGTAACAATATAAAATTATAGATACGTTGGAGACGTATCAACATCCCCAAGCTTAATTCCTGCTCGTCCTCGAGTAGGTAAATGATAAAAACAGAATTTTTGATGTGGAATGCTTCCTAACATATTTATCAATGTATTTTTTCTTTATTGTGGCATGAATGTTCAGATCCGAAAGATTCAAGATAAAAGTTTAATATTGACATAGCAATAATAATACTTCAAGCATACTAACTAAGCAATCATGTCTTCTCAAAATAACATGGCCAAAGAAAGTTATCCCTACTAAATCATATATTCTGGCTATGCTCTATCTTCATCACACATAATATTAAGTCATGCACAACCCCGATGACAAGCCAAGCAATTGTTTCATACTTTTGATGTTCTCAAACTTTTTCAATCTTCACGCAATATATGAGCGTGAGCCATGGATATAGCACTGTGATGGAATAGAATGGTGGTTGTGGAGAAGACAAAAAAAAGGAGAAGATAGTCTCACATCAACTAGACGTATCAATGGGTTATGGAGATGCCCATTAATAGATATCAATTTGAGTGAGTAGGGATTGCCATGCAACGGATGCACTAGAGCTATAAGTGTATGAAAGCTCAACAAAAGAAACTAAGTGGGTGCGCATCCAACTTGCTTGCTCACGAAGACCTAGGGCAATTTGAGGAAGCCCATCATTGGAATATACAAGCCAAGTTCTATAATGTAAAATTCCCACTAGTTTATGGAAGTGACAACATAAGAGACTCTCTATCAGGAAGATCATGATGCTACTTTGAAGCACAAGTGTGGAAAAAGGATAGTAACATTGTCCCTTCTCTCTTTTTCTCTCATTTCATTTTTATTTTTTTTATTTGGGCCTTCTTCTTTTTTTCTTTTTGTCTTCTTTTTTTTATTTTTTTTCGTCCGGAGTGTCATCACGACTTGTGGGGGAATCATAGTCTCCATCATCCTTTCCTCACTGGGACAATGCTCTAATAATGATGATCATCACACTTCTTTTTTACTTACAACTCAAGAATTACAACTCAATACTTAGAACAAGCTATGACTCTATGGGAATGCCTCCGGCGGTGTACCGGGAGATGCAATGAATCAAGAGTGATGTCACACCCTAGCTAGTCATGCATTAGAGTGTTGCATCATGTTTACTCTTTCATCAGAAACTTGAAATGGGGAAGACAGAACCCCCAGTCCCCTCTGAAACCAACTAGGGTTACTAAAATAATTTTTCAATGAACCTGAAATGCCCTTCTAAAATGCCCATCATTTTTGCCTTGGTTCAGAACCTCTGCCAAAAGTGGTGCACATTTTCCTAGGCCATCCTAAGGTTTTTGATTTAAATCATAAATATTTGAATTTGGGCATTTAAAATAATATAAAATATTTAAATGTTCAAATATCTCCAAACTGAAATGTTTCATGTTGGAAATAATCCAACTATGGACCAGGAGTAGTTTGGTGATTTTTGGAGTTGCCTAGGTATTTTATTTAATTCAACAAAGTTGCAGATATATTAAATAAAACAGAAATAGAAAAAAGGGGGAAAACTTACCTGTGCGGCCCAGCCAGCTGGCCGGCCCAGCCCACCACCGCCGTCGTCCTCCTGGCGCCAGTCGGCCAGGCGTGTGGCCGGCGCGCGCGCACGGCCACCGCGCCACGCCACCTCTCTCCCTGCCTGCCTGCCCTCCCCTCCTCGCCTCGGTGTCCCTGGACGACGCCACGCCTCCTCCCTGCTCTCTCTCACTCTCCCCCGGCTCTCCCTCGCTCTCTCTCTCTCCCGGCCGAACACCACCGTCGCCGCCGTTCGCCTTAGCCACCGACTCCGACCACCCCTCGCTCCCCCGACTAGCTCAGGAGCTCCGCCTCGACTCCCTCTTCCTCCCCACCGCTCCACAGCTCCCCGGAAGCCCTGCATCGCCGCCACGTCGCCGTTCCCCTCTTCGGGCTCCGACCACCGTCGCCGTCGAATTCGCCGTCTCCAGCGCGTCCCCGAGCCCGCTTCGACGCCCACTGCAACCGCGGTGAGCTACGCCACCGTTTCCCCCTCTTCTCCCCCTCGTTCCCTCACCGTAGCCTCCTCCCCACCACGGCCGAACCTCCGCCGTCGCCGAGCTCGCCGTCGACGCAGCTCCGGTGACCATTTGGTCACCCCGGCGAGTCCAACGAGTTCGCAAGACCCCGTAGAGCATCCCTAGCGCCTCGTTTTGCTCGACTTCGAGCTCCAGCACCGTTCCCGTGCACGACCGAACCCCGGCGGCCGCAGCCGAGCTCGCCGCCGTCGACTCCGGCCACCCCGACCCCAACGGGCTCCGCCAAGAGCTGCGGGTTGTCCTCAGCTCCACTCCGGTGGCCTCCGCGGTCCATTTGGTGGCCGAAACGACCAAAACCACTTCCGCCGCCGCGTCGGGCTCGCCGGCGACTAAACGCCGGCAGCCGACATTGACTTTGACCACGGGTGGGCCCTGGTTGACTCCCCTGAGTCAATGACAGGTGGGGCCCAGCCCTGTTAATTAAACAGGATTAGTTTTAATTAAGTTTTAATTAAAATAATCACCCTGACATGCGGGACCCACTGTCAGGTTTGACCCAGACCTGTTCCGTTGACCTGCTAACGTCACACTGACGTCAGGCTGACGCAGTAATTGAATTTCTGGATTTAAATTAAATCAGGAAATTCCAGAATATTAATTAAACTTCAAAAATTCATAACTTTTATTCTGTAACTCCAAATTGGACAAATTATATATGAAAAATGATCAGAAAAATCCAATCTACCCATCTGTACTATTTTCATGCATGATCAAACAAGTTAAATTGATGTTTTAAGCAGAACAAGAAAAGGCACTTTAAAAGGCCATATTTGAATTTGGAATTTGAATCTTTGATTCAAATTTGTTCAAACCCCTCTGTCTTTAGCTGCATTAGCTCAACACACTCATATTGCCATGTTTCATGCATGCATCATATTGTTGCACATTGTTTGGTGATGCTTGTGTATCGATGTCCTTTGCGACAGGATCTGTCCCCGAGGAGTACCGTGATTACCCTAACGAAGAACCGTATCCGTGCATCGAACCATCAGGCAAGCAACCAACCATTTGATCATATCGATACAATCCCATGTTCTCGCTCCTGCTCTCTTTTACTGCATTAAGACAACGCGATTCAAACTGCTGTGTGCTACGGTAGTTGAACCCATTTCCTCTGCATGACCTGTCATTGCCACAGTAACTAGATGAAACCCACTAGCATGTGTAGGAGTTGATTGAGCCATATGTATGTGTTGTTCCTACCTTGCTATGCCTGCTATGCTTAGAGTCGTGTCAGGTCTGGTTCATCTGGGTGATGGGCTAGAGTGAAATGATTATGTCGGTAATGAGAGTGGTGTGGTGAACACGATTTGGTAAAGGTATCGATGAGAGGCCATGTAGGAGTACATGGTGGGTTGTTTCATTGAAGCCGACCTTAAGCACTGAGATCTGTATGTGTGATTTAAGAACCAGCTACTACCATGCATTGGGCCCGAAACCAATGGACCCTCTCGGCTTCTTATTCACCCTAGTTCTCCGTCCAGGAGTTGCAAGTAGTTTCTGGTGTTTGTAGCCTACTGGAGGCCGTGGACAGCGCTGACCGTAGGGGTGGGCTGTGATGCGGT
Source organism: Triticum aestivum (assembly GCF_018294505.1). Lineage (NCBI taxonomy): Eukaryota > Viridiplantae > Streptophyta > Magnoliopsida > Poales > Poaceae > Triticum > Triticum aestivum. Next base: position 641,287,917 of record NC_057800.1, read on the forward strand.
AGGTACGTGGCACGGTGTACCGAATACCCGTTAGGTATCTCGGGAACCCTGTTCACATCGTTCGGGGCCGTATGGGAAACCTCGGCCGGACTCCCTGCGGATGGAACCTGAATAGGCGATAAACCTGGACTGGAGGCTTAGGTGATTAGGTAGGTCGTGGCCGACACCCACGTTGGGCTTCCGCTTGAAGGTTGCCGAGTACATGTCGTGTAAGCAACGATAAGTGGTGAGAGCGTGTATGAAGAAGTACACCCCTGCAGGGTTAACATGATCTATTCGAATAGCCGCGTCCGCGGTAAAGGACTACTTGGTTGCCTATACAGTTCATAGACAAGTAAATGGAAACTACTAAAAGCCTCAAGATAAGTGTGAGTGCCGAGGATGGCTCTTCCGTAGGAAGACGGAGGTGGATCCTCGGTAGTGTATTGAAGTGGTGAATAGTGGACTCGTGTGCGCAAAACTATTTCAAGTTGGAGTATCGTAGGATAGCCTAGCCAAGAGTCAAAGCTGGCTTGCTGCAATAACTCCACCAACCCTTCTTGATACTATGCATGTATGTAGGATCTGATGTAAGTCTTGCTGAGTACCTTTGTACTCATGTTGCTATAATCTACATTTTTACAGAAGACGCTGCAACCCCTTCTGATGGGTTCTATGTAGACGTTGACATCAACGAGTAGGCTAAGGACCCAGGTGGTGACCCTGAACTTGTGGAGGACCACGTAGTATAGCTAGGCTTTCCAAGCCTCTTTTATTTTACTAGTTGTCTGTACTCAGACAAGTTACTTCCGCTGTTGGCTTGTATGACTGTATGACTTGTATGTTGGGTCGTGAGACCCGTACCTTTGTGTATGTTATGTATGGCTCCCTGAGCCTTAAATAAAGTACTTGTGTCATAGAGTCATGTTGTGATGCTTCGTTGTATTTGCACATATCGAGCATATTGTGTGTATGATTGAAATGCTTGGTATGTGTGGGATCTGACTATCTAGTTGTTTATCTTTAGTAGCCTCTCTTACCGGGAAATGTCTCCTAGTGTTACCGCTGAGCCATGGTAGCTTGCTACTGCTCTGGAACACTTAGGCTGGCCGGCATGTGTCCTTCTTCGTTCCTGTGTCTGTCCCTTCGGGGAAATGTCACGCTTTGAGTACCGGAGTCCTGTTAGCCCGCTACAGCCCGGTTTACCGGAGTCCTGCTAGCCCAGTGCTACAGCCCGGACCCACTTGCTGATGACCGACACGTTCGAAGCTGGGTCATGAATGCCTGTCCCTGTAAGTCTGTGCCACTTTGGGTTTACGACTAGTCATGTCAGCCCGGGCTCTTTATCATATGGATGCTAGCGACACTATCATATACGTGAGCCAAAAGGCGCAAACGGTCCCGGGAAAAGGTAAGACGACACCCGTGGGGATACCGTGCGTGAGGCCGCAAAGTGATATGAGGTGTTACCAGCTAGATCGATGTGACATCGAGTCGGGGTCCTGACAGCGTTGGCATCAGAGCCGGACTGCCTGTAGGTTCTCCAAGCCAAACTGGTCGATGTTGAGTCTAGAAATTCTTTAGTTATATGTAGGGGAATTGTTTGTGGGTTGGAACGTAAGGCTCTTTTACTCCTTATACCTTATGACTTTCTGATCTGAGTCAGTCCATTCTTCCACCGGGGGTTAAGGAATTAGGATCTGTTCTCTCTATCAGGATCACGAGTTACTAATCAGTAGTACCTTATAAGTTTGATGGTTATCAGCCTAGTTCAGTTCTACTACCACATTATGTTGTTAGAATGGTTCCAGAACTTTGATGTGATGATGTTGAGTGTGTACGAAATCCTTTGTCAAATGTCTCAATATCCTTTTTGAGCATTTACAGCTGTTATGCTGCCGAAATTTTGCTAGAAATTCTAATGCCCTTGCATTATGATTGTGCTTTCAGATGACCACTCGCGACCTCAATCAAGTGGTTCGCCTGACTCGATGCCTAGATGTACCCGGCCATACTGCTAAGTTGGTCAGGGTAATGACTGAGGCTGGATACCGCTGGTATCCTGAGTACACGGTCGAAGAGCAATTCCGAGACTTCAATCAAAGCCAGTATCTCTGCACTGTCAGGATATTTCCATCTTATCCTGGATCCACTGAGCCTCTTCACTGCTCCTATGGACTCGGGGTTACTATCGAGATGGCTGTGCAGGATGCCGCCTACTCTATGATGACCATTATGCGAGTCAGATCTGGTTTATTTCGGGACTCTGACTTCCGGTATATGCCAGGATCACTTCCGGGAGCACAAGGGTATCTCCAGGCTATCTACGCTGACTCCACTCAGGAGGATTCACGGACTCGCACCACTGCTGAGATGCTCGAGGATAAGGACCGTGAAAATCGGGCCTTAAGGTTAGAGCTCTTCAATACCCGTGCTGACCACTGGGCCACTTTGACTCGGTTCGCACCGGCGGTGCAAGCTGGATATTCAGATATGCGCGATCTCTATCCTGTGAGATCTGCTCTGCCAGACGTGATGGTTTGGCGTGATGTAGGAGGCATCACCCCACCTCGCGGTCCCCGCAGGCCACCGTTTGTTGGTCCAAGGCCTCATCCTAGCCCCTATGGTCCACAAGCTCCGCGAGACCGTCTGTTTCCGGATGATCATGTTGAACTTCCAGGCTATGGAGGTGACTTCTACGAGGACTACTACGGATCGGTCTGAGTTAGTGGTAGTATCACTAGTTCGCACTAGCTGTGTCGTCTATCGTCCTGCGTGACTCGTGGGATATGACCTAGTTTGTACTCTTTCCGGAGATGTAGAAAAATAATGTATAGGAGTTTGGGATGCCTCCGATGAGATGTAATCCTCTTTTCACCGTAATAGTACTTGTTGGTCTTGTACTAAACCCTGTATGGTGTGTATGACGATGGAATAAAAGAAGCAGTTTCTGTATCTACCATGTCATACGGATGATCATCTTGCATTCCGAGTTATTCCTTACATTCTATATCCTATGTCGGAATTTTACCATCCTGACTAAATCATTGTCTTGTTCACCTAGGATGGTCAACACGCGCGCTAACCCTGCTTCCCAAGAGCAGGCCGAAGGCAGTGAAGCCAGGAATGAAAATCTGCCTCATCCTCCTTCACTAGCCGAGGTGATGATGGAAGCTGAGAGAAACAAGCGGGAGACCAAACCGTTTGTTGGAGCGTATTGAACAGAATACAGCACACCATCAGAGGGCTAACGTGGTGTCACTCAGTGATTTTATCAAATTGCATCCACCCACGTTCCACCACTCCGTCGAGCCTCTCGACGCTGATGACTGGCTTCGCAGTATCTCTCACAAACTGCGTTCCGCGATGGTAGCGGAGGCTGACAAGGTCACCTTTGCTGCATATCATCTTGAAGGCCCCGCCAGTCTATGGTGGGAGAATTATGGAGCTATGCGCCCAGCGGGCCATGTCACCACTTGGGCTGAGTTCAGCGAGGCTTTCCGTGAACATCACATTCCGGAGGGTCTCATGGACCGTAAGCGTGAAGAATTTTGCAATTTCACCCAAGGCCGACTTTCTGTGGATGCCTATAGCAGGGAGTTTGGTAAGCTCGCCCGATATGCAACTGAGGAAGTGTCTACTGACGCCAAGAAGCAAGCAAGGTTCCGTAAGGGCCTTAGTCCTGAGCTTCGCCGCGACCTCCGTCTGCATGAGTGCACATCTTTTCCGAAACTTGTCAACAAAGCCATCAGTGCTGAAACTGGTCAGACTGATTATGACGCAACACGCAAGCATGGACGTGACACGGGTTCCTCATCCGGTGCTGGTCCTCAGAAGCGCCGCGTGTGGGTACCCAACACCGCCCTGCCACCCAGGTTCACACCGAGGCCATCTTTTCAGGCGCCTCGCCCCGTACAACAGTCTGCTCCAGCCAAGCCCTATGGGGGTCCAACTAATAATGCTCCTCCACGTACCAGTTCCGTGACTTGTTTCAAGTGTGGGGAATCTGGTCATTATATGCGTGAGTGTCCCCAGACCAACCCCAATCAATCTGCTAAAGCTGTTGGCCGTGGCAAGCCGACAGGAAAAGTGTTTCATGCTAAACCGGTCACCGCTTCACGTGGCCATGTCAACTGTATCTCTGCCGAAGAAGCTCAAGAAGATCCCAACGTCGTTCTCGGTACGCTTCTTGTTAATTGCCACCCGGCATCTGTTCTTTTCGATACAGGAGCCTCTCATTCTTTTATATCTGAAAATTATGCTCGTTTGCATAACGTTGCATTCTGTGACTTGCCATCCTCCATGGTAATTCAAACTCCGGGATCCAAATGGCAAACTTCTAGAGTAAGCCATGGAAATGAAATCCAAGTCGACAGACTTGTTTTCCTCGCATCTTTGATAGCCCTTAAATCTTCAGATATTAATATCATTTTGGGTATGGACTGGATGTCAGCTCATCAAGCCAAAATTGATTGCTTCTCTAGGACTGTTCAACTCACCCATCCTTCGGGGAAGATAGTCAATGTCTTGACCCGAATAGCCAAGCGACAATTATATTCTCTTAACGCCAGCCCTTTGCCAGACCTTGAGGACGTTCCGGTAGTCCGTGACTTCCCGGATGTCTTTCCAGAGGAATTGCCAGGTGTTCCACCTGACAGGGATGTTGAGTTCGTAATAGACCTCATTCCAGGAACCGTTCCGATTGCTAGAAGACCTTATAAGATGGCACCCCTAGAACTAGCCGAGCTTAAGAAACAACTCGATGAATCCTTGAAAAAGGGTTTCATCCGCCCTAGTTCATCTCCGTGGGCTTGCCCCGTCCTATTCGTCAAGAAGAAGGATGGTACGGACCGGATGGTTGTAGATTACCGACCTGTCAATTTGGTCACAATCAAAAACAAATATCCACTTCCCAGGATCAACGATCTGTATGATCAGCTCGCTGGATCCTCAGTCTTCTCCAAGATGGATTTGAGGTTGGGATACCATCAAATCAAAATCAGAAACGGGGACATTCCTAAAACGGCCTTTGTTACTCGTTATGGCCAATACGAGTACACCGTCATGTCCTTCGGTTTAACCAACGCTCCAGCCACCTTTTCTCGGTTAATGAACTCAATCTTCATGGAGTATTTGGATAAATTCGTCGTAGTTTATCTCGATGATATACTCATCTACTCCAAGAATGAGGAAGAACATGCCGAACATTTAAGGCTAGTGTTGAAGAAACTTCGAGAGCATCGCCTTTATGCCAAATTTTCAAAATGTGAATTCTGGTTGTCAGAAGTGACCTATCTGGGTCATGTAATATCTGGTAAAGGTATTGCTGTTAACCCTGAGCGAGTTCAAGCCGTCCTTAATTGGACTCCACCCGAATCGGTCAAGCAAGTTCGGAGTTTTCTGGGCTTAGCGAGCTATTGTCGTCGCTTTGTCGAGAATTTCTCCAAGGTTGCTAAACCTCTAACCGAACTCCTCAAGAAAGATAAGAAGTTCGAATGGACTCCACAATGTGAGCACAGCTTTCAGGAACTGAAAAGACGCCTGACCTCTGCTCCCGTACTGGTACCGCCAGACTTCTCCAAGGACTTTGTTATCTACTGCGACGCCTCGCGACAAGGACTAGGTTGCATTCTTATGCAAGATCGACACGTAATTGCTTACGCTTCACGGCAATTACACCCACATGAGGAGAATTATCCTACTCATGATCTGGAACTTGCAGCCGTAGTCTATGCACTTAAGACCTGGCGACATTACCTCCTCGGTAATCGTTGCGAAATATTCACTGATCACCAAAGTCTGAAGTACATTTTCACCCAACCGGATTTGAATCTCAGGCAGAGACGTTGGGTTGAATTGATCACAGACTTCGACTTAGGAATAACCTATACCCCAGGGAAAGCCAACGTCATGGCTGATGCGCTAAGTCGTAAATCTTATTGTAACAACCTGATGTTACAACAAAGTCAACCGCTTCTCCATGAGGAATTTCGAAAGCTTAACCTTCACATTGTTCCTCAAGGTTTTCTCTCCACCTTGGTGGCAAAACCTACCCTTACGGATCAAATTATCAAAGCACAGAAGGTAGATCCGGGAATCTCCCGCATCAAGAGGAACATTCAGAAAGGAATTGCGGATTGTTTCTCCATTAATGATCAAGGGGTCGTATACTTCGGGAATCGACTAGTGGTTCCCAAAGTGCGAAACCTGAGGCGTTTGATCCTTAAGGAAGCTCATGAATCTCCTCTCACCATTCATCCCGGTAGCACTAAAATGTATCAGGACCTACGCCAGAGGTTCTGGTGGACTAGGATGAAGAGAGAAATTGCTCAGTATATTGCAAATTGCGACGTCTGTCGTCGTGTAAAAGCAGAGCATCAACGGCCTGCTGGCACCCTTCAACCCTTAGCTATTCCTGAATGGAAATGGGATAAAATTGGTATGGATTTCATTACCGGCTTTCCCAGGACCAAAAGAGGGAATAATGCTATTTTCGTCGTGGTCGATCGTCTTTCCAAAGTAGCTCATTTCTTACCTGTTCGTGAGAGTATAACCGCTAGCCAGCTGGCAGACTTATACATCTCCCGGATAGTGTCCCTCCATGGTGTTCCTTTGGAAATCAATTCGGATCGAGGAAGTCTTTTCACCTCTCGATTTTGGGAAAGTTTCCAAAATGCTATGGGAACCCGTCTCTCCTTTAGCACCGCTTTCCACCCTCAGTCAAGTGGTCAAGTGGAACGCGTCAACCAAATTCTAGAAGACATGCTTCGAGCCTCTGTTATCTCGTTCGGAATGGACTGGGAGAAGTGCCTTCCATTTGCCGAATTCGCTTACAACAACAGCTATCAATCTAGCTTGGGTAAAGCCCCTTTTGAAGTTCTCTATGGACGACGATGTCGAACACCCCTTAACTGGTCAGAGACCGGGGAAAGACAATTCTTTGGCCCGGATATGATTCAGGAAGCAGAAGAACAAGTTCGTATCGTTCGTGAAAAGTTGAAAACAGCCCAATCCCGTCAAAAGAGTCAATATGACCGAAAACATAAGGCTATGACTTTCGAGGTTGACGAGAAGGCTTATCTTCGGGTCACCCCTCTGAAGGGAACCCATCGTTTCGGTATCAAAGGCAAATTGGCTCCTCGTTACATTGGACCTTTTCGCATTCTTGCCAAACGAGGAGAAGTTGCCTACCAGTTGGAACTACCTCCGCACCTCTCCAGAGTTCACGATGTCTTCCACGTTTCTCAACTCAGGCGTTGCTTCTCGGATCCTATCCGTGAAGTGGACCACGAAACGCTTGATCTCCAAGATAATCTTACATATCGAGAGTACCCCATTCGTATCCTCGATCAAGCCGAACGTACCACGCGACGTCATAATATCAAGTTTCTCAAGGTTCAATGGTCGCACCATTCTGAGGATGAAGCAACTTGGGAAAGGGAGGATCGTCTTCGACTTGAATATCCCGCCTTCTTCGCGGAGGAACCCAAATCTCGGGACGAGATTCTTTTGAGTGGGGGTGAGTTGTCACACCCTAGCTAGTCATGCATTAGAGTGTTGCATCATGTTTACTCTTTCATCAGAAACTTGAAATGGGGATGACAGAACCCCCAGTCCCCTCTGAAACCAACTAGGGTTACTAAAATAATTTTTCAATGAACCTGAAATGCCCTTCTAAAATGCCCATCATTTTTGCCTTGGTTCAGAACCTCTGCCAAAAGTGGTGCACATTTTCCTAGGCCATCCTAAGGTTTTTGATTTAAATCATAAATATTTGAATTTGGGCATTTAAAATAATATAAAATATTTAAATGCTCAAATATCTCCAAACTGAAATGTTTCATGTTGGAAATAATCCAACTATGGACCAGGAGTAGTTTGGTGATTTTTGGAGTTGCCTAGGTATTTTATTTAATTCAACAAAGTTGCAGATATATTAAATAAAACAGAAATAGAAAAAAAGGGGGAAAACTTACCTGTGCGGCCCAGCCAGCTGGCCGGCCCAGCTAGCCAGCCCAGCCCACCACCGCCGTCGTCCTCCTGGCGCCAGTCGGCCAGGCGTGTGGCCGGCGCGCGCGCACGGCCACCGCGCCACGCCACCTCTCTCCCTGCCTGCCTGCCCTCCCCTCCTCGCCTCGGTGTCCCTGGACGACGCCACGCCTCCTCCCTGCTCTCTCTCACTCTCCCCCGGCTCTCCCTCGCTCTCTCTCTCGCCCGGCCGAACACCACCCTCGCCGCCGTTCGCCTTAGCCACCGACTCCGACCACCCCTCGCTCCCCCGACTAGCTCAGGAGCTCCGCCTCGACTCCCTCTTCCTCCCCACCGCTCCACAGCTCCCCGGAAGCCCTGCATCGCCGCCACGTCGCCGTTCCCCTCTTCGGGCTCCGACCACCGTCGCCGTCGAATTCGCCGTCTCCAGCGCGTCCCCGAGCCCGCTTCGACGCCCACTGCAACCGCGGTGAGCTACGCCACCGTTTCCCCCTCTTCTCCCCCTCGTTCCCTCACCGTAGCCTCCTCCCCACCACGGCCGAACCTCCGCCGTCGCCGAGCTCGCCGTCGACGCAGCTCCGGTGACCATTTGGTCACCCCGGCGAGTCCAACGAGTTCGCAAGACCCCGTAGAGCATCCCTAGCGCCTCGCTTTGCTCGACTTCGAGCTCCAGCACCGTTCCCGTGCACGACCGAACCCCGGCGGCCGCAGCCGAGCTCGCCGCCGTCGACTCCGGCCACCCCGACCCCAACGGGCTCCGCCAAGAGCTGCGGGTTGCCCTCAGCTCCACTCCGGTGGCCTCCGCGGTCCATTTGGTGGCCGAAACGACCAAAATCACTTCCGCCGCCGCGTCGGGCTCGCCGGCGACTAAACGCCGGCAGCCGACACTGACTTTGACCACGGGTGGGCCCTGGTTGACTCCCCTGAGTCAATGACAGGTGGGGCCCAGCCCTGTTAATTAAACAGGATTAGTTTTAATTAAGTTTTAATTAAAATAATCACCCTGACATGCGGGACCCACTGTCAGGTTTGACCCAGACCTGTTCCGTTGACCTGCTGACGTCACACTGACGTCAGGCTGACGCAGTAATTGAATTTCTGGATTTAAATTAAATCAGGAAATTCCAGAATATTAATTAAACTTCAAAAATTCATAACTTTTATTCTGTAACTCCAAATTGGACAAATTATATATGAAAAATGATCAGAAAAATCCAATCTACCCATCTGTACTATTTTCATGCATGATCAAACAAGTTAAATTGATGTTTTAAGCAGAACAAGAAAAGGCACTTTAAAAGGCCATATTTGAATTTGGAATTTGAATCTTTGATTCAAATTTGTTCAAACCCCTCTGGCTTTAGCTGCATTAGCCCAACACACTCATATTGCCATGTTTCATGCATGCATCATATTGTTGCACATTGTTTGGTGATGCTTGTGTATCGATGTCCTTTGCGACAGGATCTGTTCCCGAGGAGTACCGTGATTACCCTAACGAAGAACCGTATCCGTGCATCGAACCATCAGGCAAGCAACCAACCATTTGATCATATCGATACAATCCCATGTTCTCGCTCCTGCTCTCTTTTACTGCATTAAGACAACGCGATTCAAACTGCTGTGTGCTACGGTAGTTGAACCCATTTCCTCTGCATGACCTGTCATTGCCACAGTAACTAGATGAAACCCACTAGCATGTGTAGGAGTTGATTGAGCCATATGTATGTGTTGTTCCTACCTTGCTATGCCTGCTATGCTTAGAGTCGTGTCAGGTCTGGTTCATCTGGGTGATGGGCTAGAGTGAAATGATTATGTCGGTAATGAGAGTGGTGTGGTGAACACGATTTGGTAAAGGTATCGATGAGAGGCCATGTAGGAGTACATGGTGGGTTGTTTCATTGAAGCCGACCTTAAGCACTGAGATCTGTATGTGTGATTTAAGAACCAGCTACTACCATGCATTGGGCCCGAAACCAATGGACCCTCTCGGCTTCTTATTCACCCTAGTTCTCCGTCCAGGAGTTGCAAGTAGTTTCTGGTGTTTGTAGCCTACTGGAGGCCGTGGACAGCGCTGACCGTAGGGGTGGGCTGTGATGCGGTAGGTACGTGGCACGGTGTACCGAATACCCGTTAGGTATCTCGGGAACCCTGTTCACATCGTTCGGGGCCGTATGGGAAACCTCGGCCGGACTCCCTGCGGATGGAACCTGAATAGGCGATAAACCTGGACTGGAGGCTTAGGTGATTAGGTAGGTCGTGGCCGACACCCACGTTGGGCTTCCGCTTGAAGGTTGCCGAGTACATGTCGTGTAAGCAACGATAAGTGGTGAGAGCGTGTATGAAGAAGTACACCCCTGCAGGGTTAACATGATCTATTCGAATAGCCGCGTCCGCGGTAAAGGACTACTTGGTTGCCTATACAGTTCATAGACAAGTAAATGGAAACTACTAAAAGCCTCAAGATAAGTGTGAGTGCCGAGGATGGCTCTTCCGTAGGAAGACGGAGGTGGATCCTCGGTAGTGTATTGAAGTGGTGAATAGTGGACTCGTGTGCGCAAAACTATTTCAAGTTGGAGTATCGTAGGATAGCCTAGCCAAGAGTCAAAGCTGGCTTGCTGCAATAACTCCACCAACCCTTCTTGATACTATGCATGTATGTAGGATCTGATGTAAGTCTTGCTGAGTACCTTTGTACTCATGTTGCTATAATCTACATTTTTACAGAAGACGCTGCAACCCCTTCTGATGGGTTCTATGTAGACGTTGACATCAACGAGTAGGCTAAAGACCCAGGTGGTGACCCTGAACTTGTGGAGGACCACGTAGTATAGCTAGGCTTTCCAAGCCTCTTTTATTTTACTAGTTGTCTGTACTCAGACAAGTTACTTCCGCTGTTGGCTTGTATGACTGTATGACTTGTATGTTGGGTCGCGAGACCCGTACCTTTGTGTATGTTATGTATGGCTCCCTGAGCCTTAAATAAAGTACTTGTGTCATAGAGTCATGTTGTGATGCTTCGTTGTATTTGCACATATCGAGCATATTGTGTGTATGATTGAAATGCTTGGTATGTGTGGGATCTGACTATCTAGTTGTTTATCTTTAGTAGCCTCTCTTACCGGGAAATGTCTCCTAGTGTTACCGCTGAGCCATGGTAGCTTGCTACTGCTCTGGAACACTTAGGCTGGCCGGCATGTGTCCTTCTTCGTTCCTGTGTCTGTCCCTTCGGGGAAATGTCACGCTTTGAGTACCGGAGTCCTGTTAGCCCGCTACAGCCCGGTTTACCGGAGTCCTGCTAGCCCAGTGCTACAGCCCGGACCCACTTGCTGATGACCGACACGTTCGAAGCTGGGTCATGAATGCCTGTCCCTGTAAGTCTGTGCCACTTTGGGTTTACGACTAGTCATGTCAGCCCGGGCTCTTTATCATATGGATGCTAGCGACACTATCATATACGTGAGCCAAAAGGCGCAAACGGTCCCGGGAAAAGGTAAGACGACACCCGTGGGGATACCGTGCGTGAGGCCGCAAAGTGATATGAGGTGTTACCAGCTAGATCGATGTGACATCGAGTCGGGGTCCTGACAAGTGACATGTATGAAAAAATTATGAACGGCGGCTTTGCCACAAATACGATGTCAACTACATGATCATGCAAAGCAATATGACAATGATGAAGCGTGTCATAACAGACGGAACGGGGGAAAGTTGCATGGCAGTATATCTCGGAATGGCTATGGAAATGTCATAATAGGTAGGTATGGTGGCTGTTTTGAGGAAGGTATATGGTGGGTTTATGGTACCGGCGAAAGTTGCGCGGTACTAGAGAGGCTAGCAATTGTGGAAGGGTGAGGGTGCGTATAATCCATGGACTCAACATTAGTCATAAAGAACTCACATACTTATTGCAAAAATCTATTAGCTATCGAAACAAATTACTATGTGCATGCTGCTAGGGGGATAGATTGGTAGGAAAACACCATCGCTCGTCCCAGACCGCCACTCATATGGAAGGCAATCAATAAATAAATCATACTCCGACTTCATCACATAACGGTTCACCATACGTGCATGCTACGGGAATCACAAAATTCAACACAAGTATTTCTCAAATTCACAACTACTCAACAAGCATGACTCTAATATCACCATCTCCATATCTCAAAACAATCATCAAGTATCAAACTTCTCTTAGTATTCAATGCACTTATATGGAAGTTTTTATTATGCCTAAAAGCAAATTGCCATGTTGTTCTTAAGGACTCTCAAAAATATAAGTGAAGAATTAGAGATCAATTATTTACATAAAATAAAATCACCACCGTGCTCTAAAAGATATAAGTGAAGCACTAGAGCAAAAACTATATAGCTCAAAAGATATAAGTGAAGCACATAGAGTATTCTAATAAATTCTAATTCATGTGTGTCTCTCTCAAAAGGTGTGTACAGAAAGGATGGTCATGGTAAACTAAAAAGCAAAGACTCAAATCATACAAGACGCTCCAAGCAAAACACATATCATGTGGTGAATAAAAATATAGCTCCAAGTAAACTTACCGATGAACGAAGACAAAAGAGGGGATGCCTTCCGGGGAATCCCCAAGCTTAGGATTTTTTGTGTCCTTGTATTTTACCTTGGGGTGCCATGGGAATCCCCAAGCTTAGGCTCTTTCCACTCCTTGTTCCATAATCCATCAAATCTTTACCCAAAACTTGAAAACTTCACAACACAAAACTTAACAGAAAAATCTCGTGAGCTCCGTTAGCGAAAGAAAACAAAACTCCACTTCAAGGCACTGTAATGAACTCATTATTTATTTATATTGGTGCTAAACCTACTGTCCAACTTCTCTATGGTTTAGAAACTCTTTTACTAGCCATAGATTCATTAAAATAAGCAAACAACACACGAAAAACAGAATATGTCAAAAACAGAACAGTCTGTAGTAATCTGTAACTAACGCAAACTTCTGGAACCCCAAAAATTCTAAAATGAATTTCTGGACGTGAGGAATTTATCTATTAATCATATTCAAAAATAATTAACTAAATATCACTCTCCAATAAAAAATGGCAGCAATTCTCGTGAGCGCTAAAGTTTCTGTTTTTTTACAGCAAGATCAAAAAGACTTTCCCCAAGTCTTCCCAATGGTTCTACTTGGCACAAACACTAATTAAAAACAAAAAACACAACCAAAACAGAGGCTAGATCAATTATTTATTGAATAACAGCTAGTAAAATATTGGGTTGTCTCCCAACAAGCGCTTTTCTTTAAAGCCTTATAGCTAGGCATAAGATTTCAACGATGCTCACATGAAAGACAAGAATTGAAGCACAAAGAGAGCATCATAAAACACGTGACAAACACATCTAAGTCTAAAATACTTCCGATGCATATGCATCTTATAGGAAAACAAATTATCAAGGCAAGCAAAAACTAGCATGTGCAAGGAAGCGAAAAGAAATAGTAGCAATCTCAATATAATGAGAGGTGATTTAGTTACATGAAAATTTCTACAACCATATTTTCCTCTCTCATAATAATTACATGTAGGATCATAAGCAAATTCAACAATATAGCTATCACAAAACATATTTCTAACACGATCGACATGTATGCAAAGTTGACACTCTTCCAAAATAGAGGGATTAACATTAACTAAAGTCATGACCTCTCCAAACCCACTTCTATCAAAAACTTCATAAGATTGAACATTCTCCAAATATGTGGGATCTAAAGTTGACACTCTTCCAAACCCACTTTGAATATTATTGCAAACATTATAATCAATCTCATATTCATCATGGGGCTTAAATAAATTTTCAAGATCATAAGAAGAATCACCCCCATCATGATCATTGCAACAAGTAGTAGACATAGCAAAACTAGCATCCCCAACCTTAGGGTTTTGCATATTATAAGCACAATTGACATTAATAAAATGTATACTATCATCATTGCAATCATGTTTTCTATTCAAAGATCCATCATGAATCACTCCATAAAGTACTTCATCACAATTTTCATATTCACTAATTTCAAGCAAAACTTCATAAAGATAATCTAGTGCACAAAACTCACTAGCAATTGGTTCATCATAATTGGATCTCTTAAAAAGATTAGCAAGCGGATGAGGATCCATAGATCTTAGGTTCTCTGTTTAGCAACAAATAAACAACTATTCCAATCAAACGAGCAAATGAGTCAAGTAAGACATGAAAGCAAATGGAAAGACGAACAGAAGAAGGGCGAATAAAACGGCAAGGGTGAAGTGGGGGGGAGGAAAACGAGAGGCAAATGGAAAATAATGTAATGCGAAGGGTAAGAGTTGTGATGGGTACTTGGTATGTCTTGAATTGGCGTAGATCTCCCCGGCAACGGCGCCAGAAATCCTTCTTGCTACGTCTTGAGCACTGTGTTGGTTTTGTTGGAGAACATAGTAATTTCAAAAAATTTCCTACGCACACGCAGGATCATGGTGATGCATAGCAATGAGAGGGGAGAGTGTGTCCACGTACCCTCATAGACCGAAAGCGGAAGCGTTAGCACAACGCGGTTGATGTAGTCGTACGTCTTCATGATCCGACCGATCCAAGTACCGAACGTACGGCACCTCCGAGTTCAGCACACGTTCAGCTCGATGACGTCCCATGAACTCCGATCCAGCAGAGCTTCGAGGGAGAGTTCCGTCAGCACGACGGCGTGATGATGGTGATGATGATGCTACCAACGCAGGGCTTCACCTAAGCACCGCTACGATATGATCGAGGTGGATTATGGTGGAGGGTTTAGGATGTGGGGCTCCAGCTAACCCTTAAGGTTCGAACACTAGGGTGCGCGCGAAGCCTTTCCCTCCTACCGATCTCCGCTCTAGCTCGCTAGATCTCGCAGACGAACTGGACAAACTCACAACACAGAAAGACACAGCATTTATATTGGTTCGGGCCACCATTATGGTGTAATACCCTACTCCAGTGTGGTGGTGGTGGATTGCCTCTTAGGCTGATGATGAACAATACAACGGGAAGAACAACCTCCTGAGGTTGAGGTGTTCTTGTGCTTTCGGACTTGTGTGTATCTCGGGGTTTGATCATCCTTCTTCTCTACTGTGGTGGCTAGCCCTATTTATAGAGGCCCCAGCCCTCTTCCTAAATATCAAGCGGGAAGGGAGCCAACAACGGCGGGCAAATTCAAAGGGGGACAACTAGTACGAGCCATCCTGACAAAAGTAGTCTTCGCCTCCACAACGCTCTGGTGGTGACGCCGTCTTGGGCTCCACGATGACCTCCGTCTTGCAGTCCATGGTCTTGGTCTTGTTGCACCGAAATGGCAACCTTTGCCTGATGCATCGGTATTCCGCGGCTGCGCTTGCCCCCTTTGCCCCAAAGAGGAAACAAGGACGCTGCGCGCGCTGGCGCCCTCCTGGTGTCGATCGTCATGGCTTACATCACGAGAGCCTCGTGAGGTTTGCCCTGCCTTGATATCTCCACCCCTCGCGAGCCTGCCCGACTAGACCGCTCGGGAGGAGGTCTTGCGTCGTCCGCCTCGCGAGGCTTGGACCCTCGCGAGGGTCTTGGATGCTTTGTTGGTGAAGATGGGCCGTATGGCCTGCTGCATGGCCACGCCGTGGGCTGCAGGCAGGCGGGTCTGGGGACCCCCGTTCCCAGAACGCCGACAGTAGCCCCCAGGCCCAAGGTGCGCTCGGGCCTGGCTTCGTGGCGAAGCCAAGGGTCAAGTTCGGAGCACCGCGGGCCCCAAAAGCCTGCAACTTCGGTTGACGCGTGGCGGTTGATTGGACGTGGGCGTGTCTGCTTCCCCACGCTGCCTCGACAACTGCACGACTTGACAAGTCCCTGCGACATGCAAGGGAAACCATCATTACCTACGATCATGGGTGATGCTGGTTGGCCTTCTCTTGTTATAAATGGGGAGGGGGCGGAGCCCCCGTTGCCCATCTCTTCCTCGCTTGCTCGCTTCTTATTTGCTTCATTGCTTGCAGTGCCTCCGAGGGCCCCGGTTCCCCGGCGCCCAAGCGTGGTCGCGGCCGTCCGTGCAAGCACGTTGCGACCCCCGCTGTGGCCCATCGTCGAGGCGGCGCCGCGGCACGTGGAGGGGACTGTCCCAACCATGGCGGTCCAGTTGACGAGGGGAGGTGCGTGTTGGTGACGCGGCCTCCCCGCCCGCTCTTCCATTCAGCGGAGGTGTCGCTGGAGTTCGTTGTCTGGTCGGAGAACCCGGCCGACAACTGGCTCCAGCTTCCGCGATTCCTTGTCGATGAACTGCCGGCCCCTGGTCCAGGCGGGCTCTGGTTGCAGGCGGATGGTTGCTGTAGCAAGGCCTCCTGGGTCGCGGTCGAGACTTCTGCTGCAGGCAACATAGCCCTAGCCCGCGGCTGGCAGACGTTCGCCCGTGCGCGCGGCCTGGGCAGGCGGTGCACACTCCACTTGAAGTATGACGGTTAGTCAACCCTCTATGTGAGGGTGTTCGGGGAAGATGGTCGCTGCGCCATGTGCTTCCTCGAGACGAACAACGGTGAGGAGGTGCTCGGCCTTGGTGACGGTCGCGATGAGGATGAGGGCGAGCCTGCCCTCGGCGGCGACCGTGTCTCTTCCAACTACGGCGGCTCTTCCTCCAATGACAGCTCCAGCAGCGGTGGCTACGACCAGCCGCCGCGCCCGCTTCGAAGGAGGAAGCGGGTCATTTCGTCACCGCGTCTCCGTGAAGCGCGAGGAGGGGTCTGGCTAGGCTCGGGGCGTCGCTAAGGGCCTGCCTCCGCGGATTGCTGAAACGCCGCTTTGTTTAGCTTTTTCCTTTTTTCCTGCATCAGAAAATGAAACCAGTATGGGCGCAGAGGGGCATGTATCGAAATGTGGTTCTTGGTTAATGCAACGTGCGTGTTATTCCCATGCCGTGTTGTTATTTTGCGCAAAGATAACCTAACCTGGCGCGTTTGGGACGCCCTTTCCTTCACGAGATGACTGCGTTTGCTCAGAAACTGCAAAAAAATTGTTAGGGGGTGCGCTAGAGGATTTGCCGTTCACCCAAACCTTGACTTGGCGCTTTGCATCGCGGTACCCGAGGGGCATGGATTAGGAGAGATGCGCTAGCTTCCAGGCTCGAACGAGGGTGAGTCGCGAGAAGGCAGAGAGAAGAAAAATGCTCGCGAGGGCACCTGCCTAGCCCCCTCGCGAGGTATGCGAGAGAGAGATCATGAGCAAACCAGAGCCGAAAAACGCGGTAAAAGGCGAAGGAACCAAATCAGTAAGGAACGCCAAAGCCAAACTTGAATAAGGAGAAGCAAGCCAACTACAGAAAGCAAATGAAAAGCCGCGTCCGACACCTAATCTAGTCTTCAAGTCTTCTCACCAGCGCGGAGCTAAGTGCTGTCCACTAGGCGTGGGAGGGAGCCCTAGGGCCTGAGGCTAGCACTCCTGAGACTCCGGGGCGTGTACAGCCGCAACTCATTATTACGTGAGAGTGTCACGGGCGGCGATTCTTCACAGGCACTGGGCCTTCTTCACAGGCTCTGGGCCTTTCTTTACAGGCTCTGGGCCTTTTTTCATAGGCTCTGGGCCTTTCTTCACAGGCTCTGGGCCTTGCTTCACATGCTTTGGGCCATGCTTCACAGGCTCTGGGCCTTGCTTCACAGGCTCTAGGCCTTGCTTCATGGGTAGAACTTCCGGAGGTGCTGGATGTTCCAGGTGTTTTGGATAGGTGCCCCTCTTGCGTCTCCAGGCGCACGGCGCCAGGCCTGGAGATGTGGACGACCCTGAACGGGCCCTCCCACATGGGTGAAAGCTTGTGCAACCCTTCCCTGGAGAGGACCCGCATCAGGACTAGGTCACCCATCTCGAGCGTCCTGGAGCGAATGTTGCGGCAGTGGTAACACCACATCGCTTGCTAGTACCTTGCCGCCCTTAATGCAGCTTCGTGGCGACGTTCCTCCCCCAGCACGAGATCCATCCCCCGCATGGTGTCCTGCTGCGTTTTGTCGAACGCCAGAACCCGCGCGGAGCGATGCTTGACCTTGTGAGGGAGGACTGCTTCAGCTCCGTAGACGAGGAAGAACGGAGTCTCGCCCGTTGGCTTGGTAGCGGTGGTGTGGATGGACCACAGCATGGACTGGAGCTCGTCGTGCCAGCCCTTGCCGCAGGCCTCCAACTTCTTCTTGAAGGTCCTGGTCTTGACGCCCCTCAGGACCTCAGCGTTGGCGCGCTCAGCCTAACCATTGCTCCTGGGGTGGGCCACCGAAGCGTAGCAGATCTGTGTTCCAAGGTTAGCACAGTATGTTTTAAAGAGGTTACTAGTAAACCGCGAGCCGTTATCTGTGATGATGTGGTTGGGGACCCCAAAGCGGCTCACGAGGCCCTTGATGAACTTGACAGCAGAGCCGGCTGGAATGGTTCGGACGGCTTCCACTTCCGCCCACTTGGTGAACTTGTTGATGGCGACGTAGAGATAACGGTAGCCCCCTGGCGCTCGTGGGAACGGGCCTAGGATGTCTAGCCCCCAGACCATGAACGGCCACGTGAGCGGGATGGTTTGGAGGCCCTGAGCAGGCTGTTGGATTTGCTTGGCATGGAATTGGTAAGCTTCGCAGGACTTCACCAGCTCGGCTGCATCATTGAGTGTTGTGGGCCAATAGAATCCGTTGCGGAAGGCCTTGCCGATGAGGGTCCGTGATGATGAGTGATGTCCACAGTCCCCGCCGTGTATGTCAATCAGCAGCTCCCTCCCTTGATCGCTGGAGATGCAGCGCAGCGTGACATCGTTCGGCCGTTTCCTGTACAACTCATCGTCTTGAATGCAGTATGCCATGGCCTGGTAGGCCACGCGCTCTGTGTCTGCTTCCTTCTCCGACAGTGTCCCGTGCATCAGGTACTCCTTGAACTCCTTGGTCCAACACTCCTCCTGGGGCTCGAGCGTCAAGAGTAGCCGAGCTCCTGAGGTTGGGCCGCAAGCTGGCGCTCCCGTGGCAGGGGGCTGTGGGAGCTCCTCCCGAGGCGGAGTCGTGCTCGAAAGAGGTGGCGTAGCTGACGGCTTATAGAGCCGCTCTTCTAAGATGCCGGGCTTTTGCGGTTGCCGCTTGGATGCTCTCTTGGCAATGTCGTCGGCTTCCTTGTTGTGCCCCAGGGCACGTGCTGCAGCTCCAAGCCCGCGAACTGCTTTTCCATTTTGCGCACCTTCGGAAGGTAGGCCTCCATGTGCTCGTCCTTTGGCTCGTACACTTTGTTGGACAAGTTGACGAGGAGCTGTGAGTCGCCCTTGACAGTAAGGCGCCTCACCCCATAGCCGCTGCAGCCTTTAGGCCGGCTATGAGGCCTTCGTACTCTGCGATATTGTTGGAGACCTTCTCGCCGTGCTGGAAGCAAAGTTGCACGGCGTAGTAAAGCTTGTCCTGAGTGGGCGAGATGAGCACTGCTCCAGCCCCCGCGCCCTGGTGCGCAAAGGCGCCATCAAAATACATGACCCAGCCGTCTGGCGCCTCACTTCCTGGGTAGGTGGACCAGTCTTCTCCTTCCTCAAGAGCCGGGGCATCTGTCCATTCTGCCACAAAATTGGCGAGTGCGGCTCCCTTGATGACCCTGGTGGTGCTGAACTCCATCTGGAATGCTTGCAGCTCGATGTTCCATTCAGTGACCCTTCCAGCTGAGTCTGGGCTCCTGAGTACCCTCTCCAATGGGTAAGGCGAGACGACCTTGATGGGGTGCCCCTGGAAGTAGTGTCGCAGCTTGCACGAGGCCACCAAAAGTGCGTGCAGGAGCTTTTGCGGCATGGGGTAGCGTGCCCTTGCGTCCCGCAGTACGGTGCTGACGAAGTACACCGGGTGCTCGGCGAGGGCTGGCACACCGATGAGGCTCGGGTCTTCTGGAGATTGTGGCGTATCCTGAGGTGGAGGGTTTCCTGAGACTTGGCCATCCTCAGGAGTTTCCGCGATGTTGCCCTGCTGAGCTTGATCTTTCACCGCTGATGGCCCCGGTGTGCCTTCCTGACCCTGCGCTGCATCAATTCTGGCTTGGTGCGGCACACCCTTAGATGATGCTGGATTACCTCTCTCAGGACCCCTACCACTTGATTGGGCTCCCACGCGAATATGTCCTTGTTCGCGCGCAAAAACCTTACCAAAGCTTCTTCTTGTCCCGGGTCAAGGCCAGTTCCTATGGTGAAGGTGGCTCCTGAAGACCCGTCCTCATTGACCGGCACCTGCTTGGTCTCCGCCTTGTCTTGGGTGAACAACTGCTTTTTCTTGGTGGGTGCGGTCTCCTTGGCCTCGGGCGCATCGGCGCCGGCTGGCTGCGCCGCTGCCGCGGTCTTGAAGGCAAGCCTGAGCGCCATCATGGCCTCCTTAGTGTCCCCCTTGATGGTGATGACGCCCTTGCTCCCTGGCATCTTCATGATGTTGTAGGCCAGGTGAGTCACCAATTGAGCGAGAGCCGAGTACCCGAGGATGGCATTGTACGGGAGACCGCAGCAGGCGATGTCAAAGTCCACCAACTCGGTGTGATAGTTGTCTCGTGTGCCAAAGGTGACAGGGAGGCGGATCTTCCCTAGAGGGTGAGCAGCTCCACCACCCACTCCTGTGAAGGGCTTGCTGAGGCCGAGCCGTTCGAGCGGCACATAAAGAAGGCTGAAGGATTCCACGGAGAGCAAGTTGAGGCCGGTGCCGCCATCGATGAGGGTCTTGGTGACGGCCACGTTGCAAATGGTGGGCGTGCAGAGCATCGGGAGCATCCCTGAGCTGGCGGTGGAGCTGGGGTGGTCTTCTGAGTCAAAGGTGAGGTCGGCCTCCGGCGCAGCCCAACCCGACGGAGCCCCCGGGCGCTTGCAGGCTGCCCCAATCTGACGGAAGAAAGGCTTGACGTGGCGATCTGAAGGAGGTGCTTGGGAGCCACCCAGCAGTGCCGCGACTGCGTGGTGTGCCGGCACCGCGTAGCACGCAATGAAGAGGTCGGAGAGTTCCCCCCAGGCGTCACCGGAGTTTGCCATGATCTTGTCGTCACCTCTGGCTTCGAGGACAGCCTCCTTGTATGCTAGCAGGAACAACGCCGAGTCTGCCATGCCATCGTAACGCGGCGGCATCTCCGGCCTGACCTTAGCCGGCCACTGCACTCGCCGCAGAGCGGGGGCCAGGGCTCGGTACCCAGACTCCCTGCTACTGGTGTTGACCGCAAAGGTTGGTGGCGGGGCACCTGTCATGGGAGTGTAGTGCGGCGGCACGGGGCGCTGGTAGGTGGAGAGAAGCCCCGGTGGACCCCTACCTGGCGCACCAAATGTCAGATGTGGGGCTCCGGCTAACCCTTAAGGTTCGAACACTCGGGTGTGCGCGAAGCCTTTCCCTCCTACTGATCTGCGCTCTAGCTCGCTAGATCTCGCGGACAAACTCGACGAACTCACAACACAGAAAGATACGGGGTTTATACTGGTTCGGGCCACCGTTGTGGTGTAATACCTTACTCCAGTGTGGTGGTGGTGGATTGCCTCTTGGGCTGATGATGAACAATACAAGGGGAAGAACATCCTCCTAAGGTTGAGGTGTTCCTGTGCTTTCGGACTTGTGTGTATCTCGGGGTTTGATCAGCCTTCTTCTCTACTGTGTTGGCTAGTCCTATTTATAGAGGCCCTGGTCCTCTTCCCAAATATCGAGCGGGAAGGGAGCCAACAACGGCGGGCAAATTCAAAGGGGGACAGCTAGTACGAGCCATCCTGACAAAAGTAGTCTTCGCCTGCACAACTTCTCTGGTGGTGACGCCGTCTTGGGCTCCATGATGACCTCTGTCTTGCAGTCCATGGTCTTGGTCTTATTGCACCAAAATGGCAACCTTTGCCTGATGCCTCGGTACTCTGCGGCTATGCTTGCCCTCTTTGCACCAAAGAGGAAACAAGGACGCTGCGCGCGCTGGCGCCCGCCTGGTGTCGATCGTCATGGCTTACGTCACGAGAGCCTCGTGAGGTTTGCCCTGCCATGATATCTCCACCCCTCGCGAGCCTGCCTGACTAGGCCGCTCGGGAGGAGGTCTTTCGTTGTCCGCCTCACGAGGCTTGGACCCTCGCGAGGGTCTTGGATGCTTTGTTGGTGAAGATGGGCCATACGGCCTGCTGCTTGGCCACGCCGTGGGCCGCAGGCAGGCGGGTCTGGGGACCCCCGTTCCCAGAACGCCGAGAAAGGGGGGCACCACACACGACTGGGAGAGATCAACAGATCAACTTGTGTGTCTAGAGGTGCCCTCCTGCCCCTGTATATAAAGGAGGCAGGGAGAGGCCGGCCTCAGAGGGGGCGCGCCAAGTGTGGGGAGTCCTACTAGGACTCCCAAGTCCTAGTAGGATTCCCCTTTCTTTCCGGAGTAGGAGAGAAGGAAAGAGGGGGAGAGGGAAAAGGAAAAGGGGGCTGCACCCCTTGTCCAATTCGGACCAGAGGGGGGGCACCTCCTTCCTTTTGGCCTCTCTCCTCTATTCCCGTATGGCCCAATAAGGCACAATACTTCTCCCGGTGAATTCCCATAACTCCCCGGTACTCCGAAAATACTCGAATCACTCGGAACCTTTCCGATGTCCAAATATAGTCGTCCAATATATCGATCTTTACGCCTCGACCATTTCGAGACTCATCGTCATGTCCCCGGTCTCATCCAGGACTCCGAACTACCTTTGGTACATCAAATCACATAAACTCATAATACAATCATCACCGAAACTTTAAGCGTGCGGACCCTACGAGTTCGAGAACTATGTAGACATGACCGAGACACGTCTCCGGCCAATAACCAATAGCAGAACCTGGATTGTCATATTTGCTCCCACATATTCTACGAAGATCTTTATCGGTCAAATCGCATAACAACATACGTTGTTCCCTTTGTCATTGGTATGTTACTTGCCCGAGATTCGATCGTCGGTATCTCAATACCTAGTTCAATCTTGTTACTGGCAAGTCTCTTTACTCATTTCGCAATACATCATCCCGTAAATAACTCATTAGTTACAGTGCTGGCAAGGCTTATAGTGATGTGCATTACCGAGTGGGCCCAGAGATACCTCTCCGACAATCGATGTGACAAATCCTAATCTCGAAATATGCCAACCTAACAAGTACCTTTGGAGACACCTATAGAGCACCTTTATAATCACCCACTTACATTGTGACGTTTGGTAGCACACAAAGTGTTCCTCCGTTAAACGGGAGTTGCATAATTTCATAGTCATAGGAACATGTATAAGTCATGAAGAAAGAAATAGCAACAAACTAAACGATCAAGTGCTAAGCTAACGGAATGGGTCAAGTCAATCACATCATTCTCCTAATGATGTGATCCAGTTAATCAAATGACAACTCTTTGTCTATGGCTAGGAAACATAAACATCTTTGATCAACGAGCTAGTCAAGTAGAGGCATACTAGTGACACTTTGTTTGTCTATGTATTCACACATGTATCATGTTTCTGGTTAATACAATTCTAGCATGAATAATAAACATTTATCATGATATAAGGAAATAAATAATAACTTTATTATTGCCTCTAGGGCATATTTCCTTCAGTCTCCCACTTGCACTAGAGTCAATAATCTAGTTCACATCTTTATGTGATTAGTTCACATCTCCATGTGACTAATACCCAAAGGGTTTACTAGAGTCTATAATATAGCTCACATCGCTATGTGATTAACACCCAAAGAGTGATCATGTTTTGCTTGTGAGAGAAGTTTAGTCTACGGGTCTGCAACATTCAGATCCGTATGTATTTCGCAAATTTCTATGTCTAAAATGCTCTGCATGGAGCTACTCTAGCTAATTGCTCCCACTTTCAATATGTATCTAGATCGAGACTTAGACTCATCCAGATCGGTGTCAAAACTTGCATCGACGTAACTCTTTACGACGAACCTTTTGTCACCTACATAATCGAGAAACATATCCTTATTCCACTAAGGATAATTTCGACCGCTGTCCAGTGATCTACTCCTAGATCACTATTGTACTCCCTTGCCAAAAACAGTGTAGGGTATACAATAGATCTGGTACATAGCATGGCATACTTTATAGAACCTATGGTTGAGGCATAGGGCATGACTTTCATTCTCTTTCTATCTCCTGCCGTGGTCAGGCTTTGATTCTTCCTCAATTTCACACCTTGTAACACAGGCAAGAACTCTTTCTTTGCCTGTCCATTTTGAACTACTTCAAAATCTTGTCAAGGTATGTATTCATTGAAAAACCTTATCAAGCATCTTGATCTATCTCTATAGATCTTGATGCTCAATATGTAAGCAGCTTCACCGAGGTCTTTCTTTGAAAAACTCCTTTCAAACACCCCGTTATGCTTTGCAGAATAATTCTACATTATTTCCGATCAACAATATGTCATTCACATATATTTATCAGAAATGCTATAGTGCTCCCACTCACTTTCTTGTAAATACAGGCTTCACCGCAAGTCTGTATAAAACTATATATGCTTTGATCAACTTATGAAAGCATATATTCCAACTCCGAGATGCTTGCACCAGTCCATAGATGGATCGCTGGAGCTTGCACATTTTGTTAGCACCTTTAGGACTGACAAAACCTTCTGGTTGCATCATATACAACTCTTCTTTAAGAAATCCATTAAGGAATGTAGTTTTGACATCCATTTGCCAGATTTCATAAAATATGACAATTTGCTAACATGATCCAGACAGACTTAAGCATCGCTACGAGTGAGAAAATCTCATCGTAGTCAACACCTTGAACTTTGTAAAAAAAACCTTTTTCGACAAGTCCAGCTTTGTAGATAGTAACACTACTATCAGCATCCGTCTTCCTCTTGAAGATCCATTTATTTTCTATGGCTTGCCGATTAACGGGCAAGTTAACCAAAGTCCACACTTGTTCTCATACATGGATCTCATCTCAGATTTTATGGCCTCAAGCCATTTTGTTGAATCTGGGCTCATCATTGCTTCCTCATAGTTCGTAGGTTCATCATGGTCAAGTAACATGACCTCCAGAACAGGATTACCATACCACTCTGGTGTGAATCTCACTCTGGTTTACCTACGAGGTTCGGTAGTAACTTGATCTGAAGTTACATGATCATCATCATTAGCTTCCTCACTAATTGGTGTAGTAGTCACAGGAACAGATTTCTGTGATGAACTACTTTCCAATAAGGGAGCAGGTACAATTACCTTATCAACTTCTAGTTTGCTCCCACTCTCTTCTTTCGAGAGAAACTCCTTCTCTAGAAAGAATCCATTCTTAGCAACGAATATTTTGCCTTTGGATATGTGATTAGAAGGTGTACCCAACAGTCTCCTTTGGGTATCGTATGAAGACGCATTTGTCCGATTTGGGTTCGAGCTTATCAGGTTGAAAATGTTTCACATAAGCATTGCAACTCCAAACTTTAAGAAATGACAACTTTGGTTTCTTGCCAAACCATAGTTCATATAGTGTCGTCTCAAAGGATTTAGATGGTGCCCTATTTAACGTGAATGCAACTGTCTCTAATGCATAACCCCCAAACGATAGTGGTAAATCGGTTAGAGACATCATAGATTGCACCATATCTAATAAAGTACGTTTACGATGTTCGGACACACCATTATGTTGTGGTGTTCCAGGTGGCGTGAGTTGCGAAACTATTCAGCATTGTTTAAAGGAAGACCAAACTCGTAACTCAAATATTCTCCTCCACGATCAGATCGTAGAAACTTTATTTTCTTGTTACGATGATTTTCCACTTCACTCTGAAATTATATGAACTTTTCAAATGTTTCAGAATTATGTTTCATCAAGTAGATATACCCATATCTGCTCAAATCATCTGTGAAGGTCAAAAATAATGATACTCGCCGCGAGCCTCCACACTCATCGGATCGCATACATCAGTATGTATTATTTCCAAAAAGTCAGTTGCTTGCTCTATTGTTCTGGAGAACAGATTTTTAGTCATCTTGCCCATAAGGCATGGTTTGCAAGCATCAAGTGATTCATAATCAAGTGATTCCAAAATCCCATCAGCATGAAGTTTCTTCATGCGCTTTACACCAATATGACCTAAACGGCAGTGCCACAAATAAGTTGCACTATCATTATTAACTTTGCATCTTTTGGCTTCAATATTATGAATATGTGTATTACTACGATAGAGATCCAACAAACCATTTTCGTTGGTGTGTATGACCATAGAAGGTTTTATTCATGTAAATAGAATAACAATTGTTCTCTAACTTAAATGAATAACCGTATTGCAATAAACATGATCAAATCATATTCATGCTCAACGCAAACACCAAATAACATTTATTTAAGTTCAACACTAATCCCGAAAGTATAGGGAGTGTGCGATGATGATCATATCAATCTTGGAACTACTTCCAATACACATAGTCACTTCACCCTTAACTAGTTTCTGTTCATTCTACAACTCCCGTTTCGAGTTACTACTCTTAGCAACTGAACTAGTATCAAATACCGCGGGGTTACTATAAACACCAGTAAAGTACTCATCAATAACATGTATATCAAATATACCTTTGTTCACTTTGCCATCCTTCTTATCCGCCAAATACTTGGGACAGTTCCGCTTCCAGTGACTAGTCCCTTTGCAGTAGAAGCACTTAGTCTCAGGCTTACGTCCAGACTTGGGCTTCTTCACTTGAGCAGCAACTTGCTTGCCATTCTTCTTGAAGTTCCCCTTCCCTTTGCCCTTTTCTTGAAACTAGTGGTCTTTGTCAACCATCAACACTTGATGCTCATCTTGATTTCTACCTTCGTCGATTTCAGCATCACAAAGAGCTTGGGAATTACATTTGTCATCCCTTCCATATTATAGTTCATCACTAAGTTCTAGTTGATCGGTGATAGTGACTAGAGAATTTTGTCAATTACTCTCTTATCTGGAAGATTAACTCCCACTTGATTCAAGCAATTGTAGTACTCAGACAATCTGAGCACATGCTCACTGGTTGAGCTATTCTCCTCCATCTTGTAGGAAAAGTACTGTCGGAGGTCTCATACCTCTCGACACGGACATGAGTATGAAATACCAATTTCAACTCTTGGAACATCTTATATGTTCCATGGTGTTCAAAACGTCTTTGAAGTCCCGATTCTAAGACGTTAAGCATGGTGCGCTAAACTATCAAGTAGTCATCATATTGAGCTAGCCAAACGTTCATAACGTCTGCATCTGCTCCTACAATAGGTCTGTCACCTAGCGGTGCATCAAGGACATAATTCTTCTGTGCAGCAATGAGGATAATCCTCAGATCACGGATTCAATCCGCATCATTGCTACTAACATTTTTCAACATAGTTTTTCTCTAAGAACACAATAAACGGGGAGCAACATCGCGAGCTATTGATCTACAACATAGATATGCTAATACTACCAGGACTAAGTTCATGATAAATTAAAGTTCAATTAATCATATTACTTAAGAACTCCCACTTAGATAGACATCCCTCTAATCATCTAAGTGATCACGTGATCCAAATCAACTAAACCATCACTACAAAAAAATACACTTCCATGATGATACGTGTTTGTCACAGTAGGTCGCGTTTTCTGTCATGCATGTACATCCATGACGATTTTATGACAGAATCAAGATAGTCATACATGTGCTGTCGTAGAAGTGTTCCATGACATTACCAAAATTATCCTCACGGAAGTGTCCACTTCCATGATGATAAATTGCACGTCACATAAGTGCTTTCATCAAGGGTGACCGACACGTGGAATCCAGCGTAACGGAACGCGTTAAGCTATCGGGTCGGGTTTTGGATCCGATAACCCATTAACAGCCCCGACCAATGGGGATTTTCCACGTGTAAAATCATCATAGGCTGGAGGAGACACATGTCAGGTCCGCATTGGCACAGGTGTCACTCATCCAATGGGCGAGACACGCCTATGATATGTTGACATGTGGACCGACCCATCAAGTTTAAATGGGCCGACCCAACTGAAGGCCCACAAGATTTTGCGGACCATAATGGGCCTGCCCAGCTAAAGGCCCATGAGATTTTGCGGACCATAATGGGCTGGCCCAGCTAAAGGCCCACAAGATTTTGCGGGCCATAATGGGCCGGCCCAGGTAAAGGCCCACAAGATTTTTGTGTGCCATAATGTGCCGGCCCAGGTAAAGGCCCACAAGATTCTTGCAGATCATAATGGGCCGGCCCAGCTGTAGGCCCACAAGATTTTGAGGACCCTAGTAGGCCGGCCCATTAACTGGCTGCCATGTTTTGGGCCAAATGCCGGCCCATATTTGATCCGGTCCATTAATGACCTGCCATGCTCCGGGCCTAATAGTGGCCCATATGAGATCCGGCCCGTTAAAAGCCTACCATGTTCTGGGCCAAATTACGGCCCAGATCAGGTCCGGCCCTTTAAGAGGCTTTGGGCTCAATTATGGCCCATATCAGATTCGGCCGTCAACTGGACACTATGCTTTTGGGCCCACTTGCTAAAGGCCCACTTAGTAATTCGACCTGATATTAGTTTTGGCCTGTTAAGGGCCCGTTTAACATTTTGGCCCTATATTAATTTCGGCCTGTTAAAAGCCCGTCATATAGTTGGGCCTAACTACGGACCGGTTTGCATCCGGCCTGCTCGCAGCCGATATCTGATTGGGCCAAACAAGGAACGAGACAATTTTGGCCTGTTAAAAGCCCGTGATTTGATTCGCACAATAATGGGTCGGGGTTCATTTCAGGGTGCTGCCGGCCCGTGAGCTGTTCGGCACGTTTCAGGCCCAACCTACATCGTGATTGCATGACGGCCCGATTATGTACCGTAATTTTACGGTTTGGCCGGTTTACTGCGAAGACAAGATATATATACAGTAAAATAACTGCAGCATCGTGAATAAGAAAAAACCTAGACTATACAAAAAAGAAATTACGACATATGACATCCATTGGGCATCAAAGTTCGCCACTATGATAATAAAGCACAAGCAGCACTACAAAAAAAGACACATCCGTGACATTTTGGGCCGAACGAATTTTTTTTCTGTCATACATATGATAATTCTATGACGATAATTGTGACAAAACCCAGTATCATCATAGATGTTGTGGGCTCCTACTTCTATGACAAAAAATCATGACAGAAAATGGGCTTTTCATCCTTGGGCGGGCCGGAGATGCAGCTGCATGACATTCTTTAGGCCGTGCATGACGGAAAAACCCATGGTAGAAGCGAGGGGGAGGAAAATTTCGGGGAGTTCCCGGTTACGGTGGGAGGTCGGGGGCTGAGCGATGCGCGTTTCTCTCGTACACGTACGCGCGTGTGTGCGAGGCGTTGGCTCTAACTGAACCCGAGCGAGGCGTTGGGCTCTAACTGAACCCGAGCGATTGCACTGCAGGCTACGCGTTACTGAACCCGAGTGATCGATCGATGGCTGTTAACTGAACCCGATCGAGCGATTCCTTCGCTACTGCTGCTAACTGAAGCCGATCGATTGGATGAACAGTGAGCGTCGCGGGGGGGGGGGGGGGGGGGTTGGATGAACAGTGAGCGGTGGCTTTGCCTCTGGATGAATAGGACCCTGTGGTGTGGTGGAGGGCTGGATGAACAGTAGACGGTGGAGGGGTGCGTGCCCGTGGAGGGGTGGTTGAACAGGACCCCGTGGTGTGGAGGGCTAGATGAATAGTAGACGGTGGAGGGGTGCCCGTGGAGGGGTGGTTGAACAGTAGCCGGTGGAGTAGCGCACGGTGGAAGCTAGATGAACAGGAGCCCGTGGAGGCTGGAGGAGGTCGACGGTAGCCCGTGGAGGCTGGAGGAGGTCGACGATGGGGATGAACAGTATCCCGTGGAGTCCCGTTTTGCGGTACGCCACACCCCTCCCGATGAACAGAACCCCCGTTTCGACCGTAGGAGGTCCGTTTCGTCCGTTTTGCGGTACGCCACACCTCTCCTGATCAACAGGACCCCCGTTTCGACCGTAGGAGGTCCATTTCCTCCGTTTTGCGGTACGCCACACCCTTCCCGATCAACAGGACCCCCGTTTCGACCGTAGGAGGTCCGTTTCCTCCGTTTTGCGGTACGCCAGACCCCTCTCGATCAATAGGACCCCGTTCCGAACGTAGGAGGTCCGTTTCCTCCATTGTGCGGTACTCGGGCCTCGTTTCCATCGCCTGTTCCGTCCAAGCCCTCCAGATGAACACGACCACGCATTCCGTTCCGACCCAGCCGGTTGGCTCCCACGCGTTCCGTTGCCTCCCGATGAACACGACGCATTCCGTTGCCTCCCCATGAACACGACGCATTCCGTTGCCTCCCCATGAACACGACGACGACACTGTTTCTGCGTTCCGACCCAGCCATGTACACGAGCCCTGGCCATACGTATGCGTGAGTAGGCGTTCGACACCCCGCCCGTATGTACACATACGTGGCCGTATTTTCTTTCTTGCACCCTGGCCGCTATACGTACGTGTACATGCTACGTGCGCGCCTCTACTACGACTTGTACGCGCCTCTACTACGACACGTGCGCGCCTCCACATCCTGTGGAGTCCCGTTTTGCGATACGCCACACCCCTCCCGATCAACAGGACCCCCGTTTCGACCATAGCGCTCCACCACAAGTCTGTTTCCTCCGTTTTGCGGTACGCCACACCCCTCCCGATCAACAGGACCCCTGTTTCGACCGTATGAGGTTCGTTTCCTCCGTTTTGCGGTACGCCAGACCCCTCCCGATGAACAGGATCCCGTTTCGAACGTGGCCGGTCGAACACAAGGTCGTTTCCTCCGTTTTGCAGTACTCCAGGCCTCGTTTCCATCGCCTGTTCCGTCCAAACCCTCCCGACGAACACGACCCCGCATTCCATTCCGACCCAGCCGGTTGGCTCCCACGCGTTCCGTTGCCTCCCGATGAGCATGACGCATTCCGTCGCCTCCCCATGAACATGACGCATTATGTTGCCTCCCGATTAACACAACGCATTCCGTTGCCTCCCCATGAACACGAGGATGACGTTGTTTCTTTGTTCCGACCCAGCCATGTACACGAGCCCTGGCCGTACGTATGCGCGAGTAGGCGTTCGAGACCTAGCCCGTATGTACGTACTTTTCTTTCTTGCACCCTGGTCGTTGTACGTACGTGTACATGCTATGTGCGCGCCTCTACTACGACACGTACGCGCCTCTATTACGACACGTGCGCGCTTCTACTATGACATGTATGCGCCTCTATTACGACACGTGCGCGCCTCTACATCGACCAATATATACATACGTACACGTTCATGACCAGAATGACAATGATACGTACGCTTCGACCAGGTGGGTCCCGACTGTCAGGCACTTCCTTGCCTGCGAAGATGTAGCTGGTGGATCCCAGCAGTCAGGGGGGCGAATCGTTTTGTTTTTGTTTTTTTTTGCCCGGACGCACTTCCTTGCGTGCGGAGGTGTAGCTGCTGGGTCCCAACAGTCAGGGGGGATCGTTTTTTTGCCCAGACGCACTTCCTTGCGTGCGAAGATGTAGCTGGTGGGTCCCAGCAGTCAGGGGGGCGAATCGTTTTTTTCGGACGCACTTCCTTGTGTGTGAAGATGTAGCTGGTGGGCCCAGCAGTCAGGGGGGCGAATCGTTTTTTTTCGGATGCACTTCCTTGCGTGCGAAGATGTAGCTGGTGGGTCCCAACAGTCAAGGGGAAACGTTTTTTTCACGAAATACGGTGGCCCATCCGGTGGGTCCCCGCTGTCAGGTGGAGGAATAATTATTTTGCGCGTAATAAGGAGGCACTTCCTTGCTGCGGCCGTGGACCCAGCTGTCAGCCTCTCCACGTACAGTCCATGTCCGATGGAAGCCATTCCTTGACCACGTTGACCACACCGCGCCGAGAGCACCAGGGCGGTGGACGACGACGAGGCCTAGGAAGGGGACGACGCGGAGCTGGGGAAGACGCGACAGTGGATGCCCACGCGTAGAGGACTATGAGGGTTCACTCCTTCGGCTGCGGTGTGAGGCTGCCGTCGGCGCAGAATAACAAGGGGTGTGGGTGCGTAGAGGGATGGCCTGGCCAGCAGTGGGAGTAGTAGGGGCGGTGAGGCCTCCGCGGCATCACAGCCGGCCACGTGTGGTAGGAGCAGGCGGCACGACCGACGCTGCTTTGGGCGGCTGGAGCAAGAAGACCAGAGGTTGAAGAAGCACAACGGCCGTTGGATGGACATCGTACGGTCACTAGAGCTAGAATCGTTCATATATTGACTAAAGTTGACAAAGGTCTCCGTCCCAGTCAACTTAGTAGGTCCACAAGTCAGCCTCCCATCAAGGTGGGTTCTAGCTAGGAGGAGGTATTCATTTTTTTGTGCGTAATAAGGAGGCACTTCCGGTGGGTCTGAGCTAACAACGGGGGAAACTTTTTTCTCGAAATACGGTGGCCCGTCCTGTGGGTCCCAGCGGTCAGGGGGAAACGTTTTTTTCGTGAAATACTGGTGGCCTGTCCGGTGGGTCCCTGTTGTCAGGTGGAGGAATAATTATTTTCCGCGTAATAAGGAGGCACTTCCTTGCGGCTGCCGTGGACCCAGCTGTCAGCCGCTCCACGTATAGTACTCTTCCGATGGAAGTCAGTCATTGACCACATTGACCACGCCGCGCCGAGAGCACCACAACGGTGGACGATGGCGGGGCCTAGAAAGGGGACGATGCGGAGCCGGGTTAGACGCGGCAGTGCAAGCCCACGTGGAGAGGAGTACGAGGGTTCGCCGGTTCGGCTGCAGTGTGAGGCTGCCGTCGCCGCAGAATAACAGGGGGTGTGGGTGAGTAGAGGGATGCCCTGCCAGCGGTGGGAGTAGTAGGGGGCGCTGAGGCCTGCGCGACAGCACAGCCGACCACGGGAGGCGGGAGTAGGCGATCCCACCGGCGCTGCTTTGGCGGCTGGAGAAAGAAGATCAGAGATTGAAGAAACACGACGGCCATTGGATTGACATCCAACGGTTACGTCTGCTAGAATCGTTCGTTGACATATACAATAACTAAAAAAATCTTGCATACGCGTCAACTAAATAGGCCCATAAGCAGACCACTCCCTCTTTTTTTTAATAATTTATATATAGCTCATGGCAACTTCTAATGCAATTTATTGCAGTTGTTTTTTGGTTGGCCAGGGCCAATTTCGCATATTTCTGTGGGTTCCAAACTATTTTTAATACCGAAATTTCGAGCCAGATTTAAAGTACTTTGAAGATATATTTAAATTAGGTTAATGCATAGTGAAATAGGAATCTGAAAATGTGAAAAAATTCGGAAATTATAAAGTAATTGCCAATTTGTCATCTGTTTTTATATTTACAACCCATTTCATATTACTTTCAAGATTTGCAGGCGTCTTGAAAGAGTTGTAGCCCATCAGGGCGTAGAAAAATAAGTAGGCCTGGATTGGGTATTCTTCAGAAAAAATAAACTGGGCTCATTTTCACAAAGAAAAAATAGCTGGGCTGGTCACATGGTGAACATAAAATATAAGCTTGGGCTAGACGGGCCACAGCCCAGTTCAAACCCTGCTCCGTCTCAACAATACCGAAAAAATACTGCTCGAGTAGCCACGCCCAGGTGTCAGCCGATCTTGTGTTGTTCTCTTGTCTATTGACTATATACGCTCACAAGGTCATGGGTCCCAGATGTCAGGAAAACACTAGGAGGAAGCATTTTATTTTTCCATACGCTGACGTGGTGGGCCCATTCTATCATCCTCTGCGCGTACTTCTGCCGATTCCCGTTGTTTGTTGACCATGTTGACAACGCGAGAGGGTGGCGCCATGGCGAGCGCACGAAAGCACGTGAAGTATGTCGGCGTTAACGATTTAGGAGACGGTGGGGTGGCGATGCGTGCACTGAGGCGCATCCAGCCGTGGGAGGCGGAAGCAGGCGGCCCCGCCGGCGCTGATTTGGTTTTGGCAGCTTGAGGAAGACAGGACTGAAGAAACACGACAAACTGTAAAAGTAGCAGGAGTACTTAACAACCTTAACTGAAACCAGCAGGGGCACTTAACAACCAAAGCTGAAAGCAGTATGAGTACTTATACAGGTTCAACCGTACAAAGCACGCCTCGAACAGTGCTACTTTGCCTACAGTTAACCAAGGGTTAGGCCGCCAAGCCCCAGGACAAGGCCCAGGCGCCACCCCGCGCATCCACAACCTTCTGAAAGCAGCTTCATCTCGCAATGTGGTCAATAAACAGGATATTCGCTTTAGAGCCATGGAAAAGCATGAACATAATCTTCTGTCCTATTCTCCAAGATGGACGGGCCTTCATTATTTGAGACCACCCATGAATAAGTATATTTTCACCTCCAAGGGGAATTGAGTAGGTCGACATAAACATCATGTTGTGACCAAGCGCAAGTCTGACCCGACCAAGGTCAGGCATCTGTATAGGAACAATAGAACTCAGCAGTTCCTGCTTCAAGAAGATCACAGCTGTAAAACTGTGTACAAGCAATAGTTTATGAACAACATATATAACAGAAAACAGCTCGTACCATAAGTTTCTCGACATAGTTGGACCTGTTCAACGAGTGCAGTAGTGGCACACATATCCCACGTGGCCTTCCACCATTGAAACGCCCCACAAGGACCTCAAGACGATCAATAAAGTGTAGGAACTTGTGGATGTCGATCCAGTCAACTTCAGTGCCATTAGTAACAACCGAGTTATTACAGAGTAACAAACGAGCAGACTGCTTAACTTTGAAAAAACCTACACGTGCCACCAATTATAAGAAAATATTAGTTAGAAGTAGCATCTTCGTGAGAGATTCATTGCTACTTCTAAAGTTAAATTGTGATTACTTAGACATAATAGGTGGATTAAGAAGTAATCGAGGCAACAAGCAAGAACCAGATACAAAACTAACATGGATGAACAATTGGAATGATGTCGGGGTGGAAGATCGCAGTGAAGATGAGACCAGGTTCTGCTATTTCCATCAACATTCGTGCGCCAACTTTCAGTCCGTAACACTTGAGAAAGTTTATCCAAGTTCGGCCATAAAAAAAGCAGCGATCTTCTTGGTTCATGAACCCAACTCGGAACTTATATCCATGGCTTGTCTTCACTGTGACCATTAAACTAGTGTATTCAGTTATGGCAAGGCCGAGCATCTTGAGTACATGTGTTCTGGCAGAGCAAATAATACACTGCAGGAAAAATAATATGAGAACACAACATGTTTAAAAAAACCCCACCCTCCCGGATAGAAAAGAGGTGTCTAGGAACATACTGTGCATGTTTCAAAATGTTGTGTTATGATGAGAAGAAACAAGTTTGGCATCTCGCCGAGGGCGCAGAAACCTGTAGGGTACTCACACTTTGGGCACTGCAAATGAAACACACTAGATTTAGTAGGAAGAAAAATGCATCAACGGTGGCGGCTTCCATCCTAGGATTACTTGCGACCAAGGGACTTGGATTTATCGGGGATGGATGAAGAATTTGTACCTGGTTCTCCATGAGAAAACCCTGTGCAATCGCCGAGAGGGGGTTTTCTCCGAACAAGCAGACGAGGAAGAAGGGGATTCAGGCCCAGTGAAATATTGCCGCTTCGTCCGTCCAGCTTACTACTAAAGCTGGAAAGGGGGGTTGTGATTTGACGGCTCATTGGGCATTACCGTGGCGCTACGACCGGGGTGTGTCTACCGTGAAGTTGTGCACTCTGATTTGTGCATATGGCACGTGGACCCCGTTGCCAGTTGCCCCACATATCAGCGAAAGGAAGTAGAAAGACAGGAGTAACTAGTTACACATAAATATATATTTTGACAGAGAGATACTCCCTCTATAAAGAAATATACAAATCTTTTATATCACAGGCTCACCTTGCCGAGAAATATACTCCCTCTACAACACACGGGCATTATGGGGGTTCAGCTTTTTTTATGGTAGTTTAGGACTTTGGGCTCACGGTTCTGGACTTTGGGCCATAGGCCGACCCTGCATGTTTGGGGGCCCATGTGTTCTACCTCAGCGCTTTTCATATTGCAAGTGATCGGTACGGCGCTGGTTTTTGATGCTGTCGCAAGGCGAATACAGAAAATTGAATAAAGCACGGCAGCTGTTGGAATGAATTCGAGCGACAGTTCCTAACCAGCAATCAGAGTTGCAATTCTATCAACGATATACCATGTGATAAATAATATTGTCGTACTACTTATACACACAGGACACTTGTTTCACCATGCCAGATTATTACATGAAAACCTCTCGGAGGATAGATCAGTTCGGCAGTTGCGTGCTGCTACTAAAAAATTTCAAAGTTGATTTGGACCAGCTCTCCTTGCCGAGAAAGTTCGATTTTGACATCATCCCCTACCACAAGATATGATTTAGATTTGAACCTTGACCGTCCTTTAGCATCAATCATCATGCGACCATCCTTTGTTACGTATATTGAGCAGGTTCATTCACACCAAGGCTGCGCATGGTAAGAGAAACTTGGCCGCGGTCGCCCGGATTGTTGAACGACTCCCTCGTTGCTCTAGGAATTCTCTGTTTGCAAACAAGAAGACATACCCAAACAGTTAGATTAACACAGTGAATCATGTGAAACAACATGGAAAGAAAAAAAACGAAGCACTTGGGCGGTCAATGCTTACCAAGAAGGTGGACATGTCGGTTTTTGTAAGGACTTTGGTATATGAAGTGCGAATTGCAGCCCAGTCTGTTGCTGGTGCAACTGCATGGGCCGGAGCAGATGCAAGTGCAAGTGTTGTTGCAGGTGTCGAAGCCGCTGCTGCTGCCGGGGATGGTGCTCCTTGTAGAGCTGGTGCCGGTGTCGGAGCAGGTGCCGGTGTCGATTCCCAATCCTCCGATAGATCATACTTATCCGCTGACGTGGTCAGTGCCCAATCCTTAGCTGGATCAGATTGAGCTACTGCCGCTGTCAGTGCTAGAGCAACTGCCGGTGCTCGATCTGTGCGAGACAGCGGCGATCGTGTCTGGTCTGCTATGATCAGCTTTCTAACTTGACTAGGATCCGTGACCGTGATCCAGTTTTTTTCTTCATTTCTTTTAAACGCGAGAAGGACTAATTGTGGCGTTTTTGTTAAACCAAACTACAGTTCATCATAGGGATTCAGCTTGTACTCAGACAACAGACTGATCCAATTTTTTTCCAGTAATATAGGTGATGGACAGTGCCTTCATTACTGACACGACATAAGAAGTGAAACCTGCAAAAATAGCCATCGTAGAGCAAACCAAACGGTTTATTCTGTGATGAATGTCACATGGCAAAACCTGCATCGCAAAATTGCAGGAAAAGAAAGAAAACATGACATTAAATCAATAAGATTTAGATGGTAAATCAATAAGATTTACTTGATGTGACACGAGTGAATCCTTACCAGGAAATCACTATGTTGAAGTACTAAACAGAAGATTGATCGTCCAACTACACGTGGCATGCAGGGGCCCCGCCTACTCCACAAGTAGGACAGTCCAAAGGTCGTGACAAATTGTATGGACCGAACATCCATGGGACTGGAAATCCTGGTGGGTGCGATAAACCCTGCAATGCATACAGATATTGGAGTGTAACCATAATTGATAAACCGTCCTCACAAAAAATATGATCTGGATACTTCAAAATATACATACTGAATTGAGTGGATAGACATTAACATAGACCATTCTCAGGACTGACCACACACCAAAAGCGGTAGTACTAATAAACAATACAGGGTTCACAAACACAAATCAAGTACTGAACAATAGTACTTACTACAGACAAGCAAAGTTGCACTAACTAAACTATGCAAACTATTTCTTGCCACTGACCTACGGGATGAACCCCGCATAGCTGACTAGGCCATGGACTTCGTGTGAGATGTCTACATGCACCATCACCATCTTGTCAACCTTGGAGAAGCTAACAGAGTGGTCTTTCCACTCATAAACATGATGATGAAGACAGGCCGCATCAGATTTGTTGGGAAGCTTTACAAGAACCACACCCTTCGTAATCGAAGGAACAACCAGGAAATTGTTGTGGTCAAGTACAACCTCCAGAACACGCCTGACAACAATGCTACAGGAAAACACTAGTTCAGGACACGTGGCGACAAGGACACAACAGCTGGATAGTTCAGCAGTAGAACTCATCATTAGGTCTTCCAGTTCACACGGCATGACTTTGAGAACTTCATCTCCACCGCGGACCTGGTTCTAATTCAAACAAAAACCATATTTTATTACTACCTCCGTTCAGAAATATAAGATGATTTTTGATATTATACTCCATATATGACTACATATACGGACAGAAATGAGTGAACAAAGACACTAGAACATGTCTTCAAAGGCATGAGAGCAGAGGGATTACATGCAGTATCCATAACACAAGTTACTGAGGCAAATATACCCTCTTAAAAGGTAGCATTGATGTTCATAAAGTACTCCCTCCATCCCAAAATTCTTGTCTTAGATATGTCTTGATACGGATGTATCAAGTCACATTTTATTATTAGATACATCCGTATCTAGACAAATCTAAGACAAGAAATTTGGGACAGAGGGAGTAGTTGAAAGTAATCTATAAGAAATCAGTGTCAACATCTCGCATGTTTTGGTCAAAAGAGGAATTTAGAACCATCATTTGGCACACTAAAATCACATGCAAGATCACCCAGAAAGTTGTACTACCAGTACTAGTACTGCGTGTTAGATGAAAAAACACGATCAAGATCAAGAAAAAGATTGTTAACAAGAGACATTACCTGGACTTGCTTGATGAGGGATCCCGGAGAGGGGGGCTTGGACAGCGTGATGGCTTTGAGCTTGTGTGCGGTAGTCTCGGCGAGGTGCTTGCGCTTCTTCGTATCTTGAGCCTCGATGGTTTTGGCCAGAGCCATAGACATCACGTCAGCCGGTGCTCCGGCGTCCATCCAAGAGAGGAAGCTGAGAGAGAAGAGTGAAATGATGGTTGCTTCGTCCGTCCAACTTACTGCTGGAAAGGAGGGGTTTTTGTGATTTGACGGCTCATTGGGCATTACTGCGGTGGTTTGATCGGGGTAGTCTACCGTCACTCTACCACGGAGTAATTTAGTGCATGGCTGGTGGACCCAGGTGCTGGCTGTCGCACACGTCGGCGAAAGTGAGTAATTTAGTGCATGGCTGGAGGAGGATCCGCACGGTAGAGCGTGTCCACTGTTTTTCTGAAGAAGAAAATGATTACAACAAGCATTTCCACTCTTATGACAGAGGAGTGCGAAACACGTCAGCCACTTGAACGTACACAGTGCTCCTACTAATAGGCATGTGCAGTGGGTCATACGTCAGTACTACACAATCTTGTTGCTAGTTTAGTAAGATATGACAATAACAAATGATGTTATGCGCATGTAAACTACTCCTATATGTAACATAGTACCGCTTTTTCGACTGTGCGGACGAGAAGGAACGGTGAGATCAATGTTAACAGAACTAGGTCCACAGCGCACAGAGAGTACGGTGCTACAGTACTCCATGAAACATGAACCATATGAAGCACGAATAGTGTTAGGCAGGGTGTATGAAGGGTGCACGGGATGGGAGCAAAAGTTCCCTTCTCGACCCACTTTTGGGTGTTTGGCACAGTGCATGAAGGGTGCATGAGTCCACACTAGTAGGTTGACAAAAATACACGAAGAGGAAACAACTATATTGAGATGAGAATGCAACCAAACACACCCACACGCTTTGTGCTACAGTGACTGATCTGCACCGTCTGAGTTTGATCCAACGGTCATGTTGTGCCGAGACATGGACATGCCCATGCAGAGGGCGCCTAAACACCACCGAAGTCCCTCTGCTTCTCGAGGCGCACGACGTTGGTGATGCAAGGTGCAACCGCCCGTTCCCGGTTGATAGGAGCCAGTGTCAAGCGCCTCACCTCGGACTCCGTGATCTGTTGCGCCGCCATGGCACCAGGTAGAAGCAATGGGGAGAGGAAGCAAAGGGGCGAAACGGCTGAAAGGCAATGCAATCTACGGGAAGGCGGAGGGAGCGGGGAATCTTTTGGTTTTCACCACGGTAAAACACCAGTCGACGCCTCCTCACATCAGGGGGCAGTGGGTTTTTACAGGCGGAGTCATCGTGACTAATTGCTGTCGTGCTGCTCCCGTCAATCAAAAAATTAAAAATCCTGCCACGCCTGCTCCCGTCAATCAAAAAATTAAAAATCCTGCTGCACCCAAACACCAGAGCAACGCCGTGGTGGATATTTAAATTTACCTGCCTGCAAGTAGATAAAAAAGGGGTGAAAAAACAAATGTGGCAGCGGCCTAGCTAATCATTCGAACAAGCCCAACTAGCTAGCCACCGTGCTTCACTGATGTACTCAGCGGGAAAGGTGGTCTTTCGTGATTTGACGACTCATTTACTTGCTTCAGCACTACGACCGAGGAGGACCCAGAAAACGCGCGGTAGGGCATCCCACATCAGGAATAATATATGCATGCACCACCCGGGAGGACCTCGAAACCGCACGGTAGAGTGTGCCACGTCTCGGCACGGAGGAAAAATGTGCATGCAAAAATATACTGTATCAGACGTAGTACCTATGATTCGACCTCGGGACCCAGCCAGTCGGTCGAAAACACCCCACTAGCCACACAGCTTCATCATGCAAACGTGGCACGGAGGATAGATGTGGTTAGCTCCGTCTCGACCAGCCACAACGTCTCTTGTTCTAGGCGATTCTTCTATTTTCCAAGCTTTTTTTAGTTGTAATAACACCACGGCAAGCTAGCGCCGCTCTTCGTGTGTGCCCGTGCAAAGGTTAGACGATGGAGAGAAGAGAGATTGAGATCGCAGACCTGGGACCCACCAGTAAGTGAGACAACGGTCATGCACGTGTTGACGAGGCACTCCCTCTACTCTACTCAATGCAAGTACTGTATAAAATCAAGTTATGGGACAAAGCCAACAACCGTTCGTTTTTTCAGGCTATCGACTTATGCTTTGTACTCTAGGTTGCCAGTTTCGAATCTCGTCTTTCAGATTTGTTAGTTTTAGGTCCAAATTTGATTAATGACAAGTGGGACCCCCGTGTGTTGTTCCGATATTTCAGTGTAGGATGGTTTTTTTGAACAAACACTTTGCGCGGTTAGGACAAGTAACAGCACGACTTACACATTTTTTGCAAGTTTACGAACAAAAATGACAGCGGCATAGAATATCACATCCACCCCGCAGCTTATATACTATGGTGATATGAGTTTTTACACTGTTGGAAGTGAGATCTAATGGCTTGGGAGTAGTCTTTGTAATTATGCGCAATTTCCAAGCTCTCCAAAGGTTTTTTTTGCAAATAAAACATTCAGGCCTTGTGTGTGCCGCTGCATCTTCGATCCAACGGCTCCCCGGTGCTCATATTAGGTGCTCCCCGTAGC
This sequence comes from Triticum aestivum, assembly GCF_018294505.1. NCBI lineage: Eukaryota > Viridiplantae > Streptophyta > Magnoliopsida > Poales > Poaceae > Triticum > Triticum aestivum. The sequence goes on from NC_057800.1 coordinate 641,329,258, forward strand.
TTAATTACCGGCTATGGTGATATGAGCATCTAGGTCGTATGATCAGTGATCAGATGGCACATGCATAGTACTTGTACTTTCTGCGCATTTCCCAAACTCTATCAGTTGTATATTGCAAAAACATTCAAACCTCCTACTGTGGGCCATTAGATCTCACTGAACTCGTATCACCATAGAATCTACGGTGCGGGAGCACCTCATACACTCCCATGCGAGAAAACATAAGGTGCTATCACAGCTTGGATGCTACGGTGATACGAGCTTGGAGGTCGTTTGATCGCTTGGAGATCCAATGGCATCGGAGCAGTCTTTGTGCTTGTAAGCAGTGGCAGAACTCTTTTGGGGCTTTTCTGCAAAAAGCCATTCGAACCACCGGGAGGTGTTGGGTCACAAATCCAACGCCTCCGAAGAGCTTGTATCACCAAAGCATCTAAGGTGTGGTAGCACATGATATTCTTACATACAGGAGAATATGATGTCCTCCTTCATCTTTGATGCTACGATGATATGAGCTTCGAGGTCGTTGGATATGGGATCAAAGGGCATCTATGTAGTTTTTGTACAAATTGTGTGCAATTCTCAAACTCATCAAGGTTTCCTGCAAAAATATTAAGACACATCATGTGAGCTGCTATATCTCAGATCTACAAGCTCCAAGCAACTCGTATCGGCATATAACATCTAAGGTATGGGGGCACATGATATTCTCCCGGGGAGGAGGGTGGGGGGTGCACAACCAATCGGTGGTTGGGAGGGTGGGGACAAATATAATCTAAACAACCCTAAACAGAGCTCCACAATTTTATCTAAGGTCGAGGGGTTGACCCCCGACAATCATAGCTCCGCCTAAACACAACATTTGCATGTACTGTAGTACTAGACTTAATATTCATGTTTCAGTTTCATGTTCATTTTAAATATTGAACTGAGGACCATGGATGTCTTACATTTTACTCCCGTCGTTCCTAAATATTAGTCTTTTTAGAGGCTTCAAATGGACTGGCACATACGGATGTATATAGACATATTTTAGAGTCTAGATTCACTCATTTTGCTCCGTATGTAGTCACTTGTTGAACTCTCGAAAAGACTAATATTTAGGAATAGAAGGAGTATTTTTGAATTCGTGTCATACATGCATGGTTTGGAAAAATAGATGCACTATACTTACTGGATTGTTGTTGTGTTCGTGCGTGTGTGTCTCTCTGTGTGTGTGTGGTCATATGCTTGATACATACAAAGTTTTCTCACCTCCATATTGTTCATCTTTTAAATATGAATTTGCATTGGAAAACTTACTAGGGATACCATGAAATGTGAAATCCACGTTGAGATCACTATATCACAAACTCACTCTAATTCAACAACTCGTCATAAATCAATTACCACGTTGAGATTAGTATTTGTAAGGAAAATACGGGTATTGTAATACACATAGATTCGTTCGGCAATTTAAAAGGTTCCTTTCGTATTCTCGAATGGTAGGACCCAATGGCGTACCAGCCAGACCTTGGCTCATTTTGATCCTAAAAAAAGGGCCCGTGTCCTTCGGTGGCGTGTGTGATACGCACATTAGGCAACCCCAACCAGTCGAGCCTCAGCGTTTCAAGTCGAAATTTCTGGCGGCCAGAATTCCAGCCCTAGGAAATTCCCCTCATGTCCCCGGTCCATAAGGACTACCGATGAACAACGGAGGGATGCTTTAGTAACTAGACAACGTTACCTACCATGCCAAGCACGGTTCAATTCCCTCAGTCGCCGCTCGTCAAGGTCACCCGTCAACTGCATTGCCTAGTACTACTACTACTACACCAGGATGACCACAGAATTGAGCCCGTCTGTTCGTGCCTAGTACTTGAGTTAATATATCAGGCAATGCACTGGTACGGAGGGATTATCCTTTTACTCTGCATATATAACTTGTCTGAAGTCTAACTAAGCAAAATGTTTGACCAAATCCTTTCTTAAGAAATACAACAGGACAGATGTACGACTTGAAAATTTATTGCATGATGCAGGTTATGATATTGTTTCGAATCCTGGATCTTAAATTTCAGAAAATCCAAAAGTGAGCATAAATTCTTGAAACTAAGCATGGTCACATGATATGGCACAAATGTTACTTTGTAAGTTTTTTCTTCAATTTGAGACGAGCTGCTTATGACAAGTTGCACAAATGAAGAGCCAAGGTATTTTGGAACAAAGACCTGTCACGTTAAGGCGAACGCTTTCACTATTGAAACCGTGGGCGTTTACGTGCCGCCACGAGTCCCCGCTTCTCATCGGCAGGTGCCGTCCGAGCAAGCGTGTGAGTCGACGGGAGGCGTGCGAGCAGACCGCTGTGCAGGCTCACCGGGAGGCGAGCCCTTTGACCAGGCTCTGCCGCCCACCGTTGTCCCAACTGCTCCCACTTTTAATGTCGCAGGCACCACAGTTTAAAATCAAACCCCGCACTACCCGGTATCGCTACAATCCTCTCTCTTCCTCTCCGATTATCCTGTCGTCTACCTCCAACTAGCCTGACCTAAACATACGCCATGCCGCATCACGATGGTCTGCCCTTAGTGTTCCAGTTTCATGAGGAAGACACCCAACCGGAGTCTCAAGAACAAAAGGCGCTTTGGGACGAGCTTGAACTGGCCTTGCGGGAAGACGCCGCGCCTGTCCCCGCTCCCATTCCGGCTCCCGTCGCCCCGACTGTGCTACGCGCTTGATCCCACTCATGCACCCGTGGCATTGACGGGCTGGGAGCCGCACATTGTCGCCGAGCTTGATCCCACGGGGTTCCACGAGGTCCCCGCCGACTTTCACGTGCCCGTGCACCTGCCAGCGCATGCGCCTGCGTGTGCATTGACGCGCACGCCCGTGCCAGTGCCCGTGCACCTGCCAGCGCATGCGCCTGCGCGTGCACTGACGTGTGCACCCGTGCTGGTGCCCGTGCACACGAATGTCTCCGCCGCGCCGTTGATAACGCCTGTCCCGCGCAGGTGCCAGTTCCCCCCTCAGCGGCATGGATGGCCGCCTTCAACCGCTTCCTTGCACCAAAGCCAGTCGCCTCCTCCCGCCAGTTGACTCACTCCGAAGTCCAGAACATTTTGTGCTTCCTTGAAGCTAGGCCAACGTCCAGGAGTACGCCAACCACGGCGCAAGACGCGCCGTCGCCGTCGGTCAGTGGCCCGACGACACACAGAGCACGACAGAGGAGCCGCTTCCCACCGCGAGACGCCCCCGCCGCGTAATCTAAATTTGCCATGAAAAACGTTCGGATTGCCATGCTTAAAATCCAAACATTTATCATTTTCGTTTATCTTATATCGATCGTCGTATAATTTAAAGTCGGAGTCAGACTGAACGAAATGTATGGTTTGATCGATTGAATGTTCTGCTAGAGCCGTATCAAATTAAATATAAAACATCATCAAGCCACATGTATTCCTTGTCATCCAATGACCTAGACTGCTTCAATGTCGAGCGCTCAACACGTTTAGCGTGCAGTTAATTTCATGCCAGAAATAGTGCTAATCACATGACAACAGGCAAATAATATCCTAGTAGTTAATATCCACATGCACTTAATAGACTTCCAAATTAACGTGCATTGCACGTACACACTGACTAGTGCTGCTAGTACATGAAACTGGTGTCGTGACTTGTGAACGTGTCCAGATATGGTAAACGGCAACATCGCCCGCGAGTTCTTCCTGTTTGCCCGTGCGTCTAAACGTAGAAGGGGGGAGAGAGAGCACACATGGAACCCACCAGTAAGTGAAGGCGAATAGTACTAAAAATAATATTACATGGTATCCATTAATTGGGTTGTGGTAATATAAAAACATTATGTGAACAAAGGGGGTACAACAAACATTGCTATTCTACGTATGTTGCCTATTGACGTGCGGCTTGAAGGCCCGGTCGCATGTTCGATCCTCGTCCTTTATTTTTAATTTGTATATGGGTCCAAATTTGTTTCATGACATGTGCGCCCCTCGATGTGTAGTTTGTAGCACTTTAATTTGTGGGTCGAAATTTGTTCCATTCCAAGTGGACTATCGGTGTGTACTTTTGTAGCTTATTTATAATAGTTAAAGAGAACAACATAGTTTTTTCAATAATACCATGGTGCGACGTTGAAGGCGAGAAAGGACGTGCGAGAGAGCGATGACCGAGCCAGAGGTAAATCAACTAGGGGAGTTGCGTGGGTTGCAACGGTGTTTGGAGTAGTTGTGGGCTGAATGCTACGAAAATATAATCTAAACCGACCGGAATAAATGCCTACACAAATTAATCCAAGGTTGGAGTGCCCCTCGCAATGTAAATAGCTCCGGCTTTGCGAGGGATGGAGAGGTAGTAGCTTCAACGCATGGAAGATACGGTGTGAGAAAGCGAGGTCAATTAAGAGACATATAGATAGAGAGACAAAGTGTGGTCCGCATTCATTGAACAAATATATATGCTCTGGAGAGATATTGTCCGATTGAGCTTTTTGGCAAGGGTGAGGGCTGTAAGATAGAGCTTGAGAGATGATCCAGTCACAGACGTGTAGATATATTTTGTGTGTGGGAGGAAGCAAGGTCAAGTGATCACATAGGGTCGCCGTGCGATCGAAAGAGTGAGACGGGTTGGAGAGAGTGACCTAGATAGACGATGTGCGTGAGAGAGTATACAATGTGAATAGGTCGAATTGGGCTCAAACATGGTGATATATCGTTTTTGTCCGAGAAAGAGGAGAGAGAGAGATGGAGTGAGCGTGGCCCACCATGAGGTCGAAAGAGTGGCGGTGGCTTGGATGGACTGGCCTAGATAGACAATCTGCGTGAGAGAGTATAGCGTGTGTCGATCGAGGCCCGAATAGGGAGATATATCATTTGTGTGTGAAAGAAAACGAGGTTAAACAAGACTCAGATAAAGAGAGCGAGATTGAGCGAGTGTGGCCCGCCGTGCGGAAGAAAGAGTGAGATAGTCTCGAGGGAGTGACCTAGATATACAACGTGCGTGCGTACGCACGAGAGGTTGGGGGCTAGATAGGCAATGCATGTATTTAGCGCGAGAGGGTGAGAGGGAGAGGGGGGAGAGAGAGAGAGCTTGGCATGGGGTGCAATGGCGGGTGTGTGAGGTAAATACATCTAGTAACAGAGTGGGAAAAGGGGTTGTGTAGTTCAGAGACTTAGAGATCGAAACATGGAGAGAAAGAATGAACGTGTGTTGGAAACCAATAGCTTCCTAAGGTGGTTAGGAGAGGAAGACCGATACAGGAAGTATGTAGCGTTTGTGCGGGGGGGGGGGGGGGCTAAAAACAACATTTGAATGTACATAGTACGAGACTTAATATCGATGTTTCAATTCGGTGTACATTGTAAGATTTGAACCGAGGACCCGGCATACGGGTAATTATTTCGAATTCGTGCCATACTAAGTTTCGAAAAGTTGACATTGACTCAGTTTGTTGTGCTATTTTGTAGGTCATATGTTTGAATCCATCCAAAAGTTTTCTGCTGCCATGGTGTTCATCATATACATATGAGTTTTTATTAAAAAAGTAGCATGGATACAATGAAATGCGAAATCCATGTTAGAATTGGAGATCGCTACGTGACACACACTCTAATTCAAATAACCAACTACGTGACACACACTCTAATTCAAATAACTAATTATGTGACGCACACTCTAATCCACGTTAGCATGGGTACCGTTTCATTTTTTTTCAAATAACTCCTCATTAATTAATTTATAGTACTCCCTCTGTTCACTTTTATAAGACCTCGAAGACATTTCAGACAATGTGCAAAACAGTTCATTTTAAGTTGTCTGAAACGACTTACAAAAGTGAACGGATGGAGTATCTCGTTTCGAATGACTAATTATTGCAAGGAAAACATGGGCATGGTAATACATACAGATTCGTTCGCAAATGAAAGAAGATTCGTTTGCATTCTCAAATGTAGGCGTACCAGGCAGACCTGGGTCGTGTCGGGGTGGACGCTGCTTCGGTGCCTTAAAGGCAACTGCCTTTGGGTCACTGACATGTGGGCCAGCCACCTGTTGGGCCCACATGTCATGGACACAAAGGCAGGTGCCTTAAGGCACCGAAGCATAGTCCTGTCGGGGTGGTCGCGTGTGTCGGACGGACGCGTAGCACCCAGCCACCCCTCCCTCCCAAAAAACAACGACGGCAATATAAGTTCGCACTTCCATGTTTCGGATTGAAATATCTGGCGGCCCCAATTCCAGCCCTGCAAAATCTCTCTTCTCCACCGTCCCCTTCCGCGCCCAGATTTGCTCAAATCCCTAATTCGCCGCCAACACTCGAATTGCCCCTCGTCTCGTCTCTTTCCCCATCGTTCCCCACCTCTGTGCTGGACGACGAAGACGAAAACGACGGTCGCGCTTCACCACCGCACCGGAGCTACCTCATATACGCACTCGTCCACCGCACCGGGTGGTCCAACAACAATGTCGGCCGCCACAACCGACGTGCCTCACAGACACCGAGTTCCACCGCATCAGGTGCGCTTCACCGACGCCGTCTCCTAGCTCACCGGGGCTACTTCACCGAGCACATCGTCGCACCTCCGCCCCTCGAGGCCGTTGGGGCTTCACCAACAGTCTCGTCCACCGCATCGTAGCGCTCCGCTGCCACTCAAGATCTGCATCCGTGCACGGCCAGCCAACGCCAGCGCATCACCCTCAATTGCTCTGAAGTGACCCGCACTCTAGCTAGGCGAGCATGCCCAAACGCCGGCCCGAACTAGGTATCCACACATCACTCCCTTGTGCACTGTTCCGACGATGTTTGGATATCCTTTCACTGCTCTCTTAGCTTACACGCCTATGCAACTCTGACTTTAACTCTTATTTCTTCTGGAGATATCATCTGAAACAAGCAAATCCATTTTTTAGCGAAGCATGACGGCGCTACGGGATCTGGTACACATCCTGCACACCCGTATAACCTTGTAAGTATCTGTCCTCCGGTACAACATCAAGGTCGATTCCTCTTATTTGATCAACCATTCGCCGTGTCAAAAATGCAGAGGGGGATGCAAGGAGCACAAGGCCTGCACATCCAAGCAAGTGGTAACATGGACTTGTACATGGAACATCCCAAGCGCAAGCAGAGCTGCAGTGAGCCTGTACAACGAGCTAGCGTAAGTCCCTGCATTTCATTTAATTCGTACTGGCATTCGTGTATGATTTGTGTGCAGTGGCTGATCCACGAATTCAAGTTACCAGGGGCGAACATTTAACTTAAAAAATATGAAGGCACTTGCACTCCGGAAATCAACATAACTTGAGAAATGTGAAGCTACATGCACTTTGAAAACCAGCTAATGATCCAAAGTAGTTCAGATTATAAACACTAAATGATGCAAGCACCAAAAAACACAAAATGCAACATGGTGTACAAGGACTACAAACATGGTCTGTACCTGCTTGAATTATTCGTTCTCTGGCTGAAAATATCGAAGTGTAATTGCACGTATAACCAGTGCGCAAACTGCATATCAATATATCTATCCTGCACAAGTATGGCAATAGTTTCAAACAACAGATTAGAAAAGTATTTATGCTATGTTGTCATGATACGGGGACTTTCTGGTAGATGGCCTCGACGTTTCCTCAAGCTATGAAAATGCACTATAATTTGCTTGTCATCAATGCCTGCAAATCTCTGTCTCTCTCAACATAGTAGATCATCATTAGACACTAAATCCTTCAATGAGCTTGCAAAATGCTTGCATTAGATCCCTCATTAGACACTATATGTTCATCACCAGGAGCATGTAAAATGTTTGCATCAAATCCTTCATTAGCAGTCTGTTCATTAGACACTTCAGGCTCAAGAACAACATGAGCTTGTATGTTTGCACCGGAAACTTGATTAGATACATCAGATTCAGTCAGTTCAGTATTGATTGGGGGAGTTATAAAATAAGTAGAAATTGGTTTCATTTTCTCATAGATTCCCTACATACAAGCAGTTTTACAACACCGTCAGGTTTAACTATTGGCCAGAAATTGAAGAGTTGAATTAGATATAATCAGGGATGTGATGTACCTGCTCGTTGCGCATGCTACTCTTGCAAGCTGCGACTGTCCGTTTGCGCAAGCTCGATGCCATGCCCGTGCTGCCGCCGCTGCCTCCCACGCAGGCTACACCCAGGGTTGGATCTTCATCTTCTTGTCCTTCCGTTCGCTTGAAGCCCGGCGACCGCCCTCCAACGAGGGCGCGAGGAAGTGCTGTGTCGGTCTGTCCAGCGGCGGCTAGGTTAGGAGCGAACCAGACTGGAGGCTGGAGCGAATGAATTGGGATTTTTCCTGCTGTCGATCGATATGGGAGGCGCTCGTTTGGGCCGCGAGCCTGCTATAGGGCCTGCCTTGCACTTATGTTATTGGCCCATCCAAATTGAAACATTTTTCTTCATTTTTTACATTGCCTGCTCGTGCGTTGGGACGAACAAAACTAGCGTGGGCCAACCTGGACGACTCAAACTAGGTGCACACTTTCCAGCCACCTGAGGCGGCCGCCCATACCAGCCCCTATGGTGGCGTCGCCCCTTTTTGCGTGTATGATTGGATAGTGAAAAATATTCCAGTGGCGCTTTTGATTTACCCACAGAATGGTTGAATTGCTTGTTTCTATGAACTGAGTTCGCCAATAATGTGAAGGATGCCAGTCTTTTCATCCTATTGTAGATTGCTTAGATCTCGATATGCCAAAAGTAATCACATGAAATATACAGTAAAAGCCAGTGTGATGTGTTTGGCTACAACTAGTCTGACTACACGTCCTCATATAACATATCAAGGACGCACCATCTTACCAGATTAACCATTCGACTTACCCATGCAGTGTGGGAAGAAAGAAGTATTGGGACTGCGTATCCAAGCAATTGATGCCATGGACTCCTTCGTACAACCTTGTAAGCGAAAAAGAAGTTGCAGTGTGCCTGTACAAAGAACTAGCGTAAGTTCAGTTACCTGCTTCTCGGAATTTTAGTTAGCCACTTATTGCAAAATTGTTCAATTACGTTGCTTGGCTTAATTTAGTTTGCTACTGATTACATAATGGCACAGCCTGTTAATCATATTGTAGACTGCGCCTATCTATGTGTTTGATACTTACTGTTAAGAATTACCTGTTTGCCTTAACTTAAATATCTACTTGTTTGTTTAACTGCTTTGCTGCTGCAACAGCGGGTTACAATGATGTTAATAACTACTTTTCAGCATCCAATTGAAACTCTTTAATTCCTTGTTTGTTTAACTGGTTTGCTGTTATAACTCCCAGTTGAGATGTTTTGCTAACTTCAACTTTTCTGAATCCAATCGGAACTTTAATGGCAAAACAGGTTAGCCCAAGATCAAAGAGCGAGGTCCCCATGGACGTTGCATCATCCCACAGCAGTGGCACCGGCCCAATCGTGCATTATGAATTGCCAACTGCTGATGCTCTAGAGGCTAAACTAGTGGTAGAAAGAGATTCTGCTTCTGCACTTAGAGATGAAGTTGACATGTTGAGGAAGCAAACAGCACAATCACAAGCAGTACTCAAGACAACCATTAAATATTTGGTGGATTTCAAAATGAAGCAAGCTGAGACTGACCAGATTGTTAAGGTCCTGAAGGAAAAAAGGAAATTAAATTCCTACTTGGTAAATCATAGGTGAAATGTTCTTTCCATAGTTGAATAACCTTTGTGTTGTCTGTTCATGTAATCAATCAAACCATTTGTTTTAGAGATCATGTAATAATTGTTTTTTTGTTTTTTGGTTTGTAATTTTATTTGAGCACAAGTCTGTATTAATTGATAAGACTCGGAGACATTTCATTTGGATTGCTGTGCCAGACCTACAAATATGCCAATCGGGCTGAATGTGCATTCAGCAATAGTAGTAGTATAGATGGACCATAAGTGGCACGCATCGGAAAGGGCCAAGATGCTGGCTAAAAAAAGGATGCTGTTGTAGCCAAAAAAAAGTACAGCGGCCTGGCTTATGTATGTTAGTTGATATTATTGATCCATATACTCTATAAGTGTTTATATGTCTGTTAGTTCTGTACATTCTTGGTTGATTGACTCGGTATTTGAATCTTGATACATCGCTTGTGTACATATCTAAATGGGAGTACACATTATGCTGCGTGTGACATTTGAGTTGGACATGAAGTGTTCCAAATATTCGAATTCACCTTAAACTGGATTCTAGTTTCTGAATTTGAGTATCGGCATTTGTAAACCATATTCATATATGACAGTGGAATACATCTTTGTCGTCCTTTTGAAGATATATAAAAACACATAGAATGATTTATAAAGATTCATATAGGAATACAAAATGGATTCGAATTTAGTTGCCAGGGTAAACGTGGATGCTTATTGTCCCAAAATTCGAAAGAAGCAGCAAAATGTCCACTCCCACGTCGGCTGCCCGAAGCCAAGTGTTTGGGAGATGGAAATTACTGTCTACCCATTACACGGACAATCCATCGGCCCGATTTCCACTGCTCTAAATAGGGGTAGGTTAGTAACTTCAATTAGACGTGACACGACCGCCTCTGAGCCCATTCCGACACGGTGGGCGTCAAACATGGGCGGCAAAACTCATTTGATTCAAGCTCGTCCGAAAGACCTCTGTTTCTCCCTCCATTCCCCATTCATACACGGTGGGCGGCAAAACAAACTCGACTCGGCCGAAATCGATGTAGGCAAATATTTTCAATAGGGGCAGGTTTGTAACTTCACTCAGACGTGACACAACCGCCCTACCTGTCAGCCCCGTTCATACACCGTGGGCGCCAACCATGGGCGCCAACCACCCTCTCCTCGCCCGAAATCGCTCTGGGCAAATATTGGCGAGATGCGAGATTACCGTCCTATCCCCAACCGACGAGACGTCCAAATTTTAAACGGGGGCTAAGTTCGTAACTTTCCCATATTTCAGACAGGCGCGTCCCAAAAACATGGTTCCCGTACCTCTCCCTCCATTTTCCCATTCATACACCGTCCGCGCTAGAACACCCCATCCCCACACCAGCCTCCGTCCGCCACCCCATCCATCGCCGCCGTCCTCCACCACATCCATCGCCACCGTCCTCCACCATGCCGGAGCGCCTACCAAGACCGCGTCGTCCACTGCTAGAGATGGACGTTTCTCATCCACGGCGACGGACCAATAGCCTTGCATCGCGTCCTCTCGCTTCATCGGCGCCGTCGTCCTCTTTGCCGGGGCCGCTCACACGACCTTCTCTTCCACCGCAACGGGACTTATCCCCCGATGCACCCGTCTACCGTCGCAGATCTGCTTCAACGCCACCGACAGCCATCGCACCCCCGATGCCTACACGGCGCCGCAAGAGAGGTGGTACTTCATATCTCCTCAACTTTTTGATCTCAACCAGAAAATAGATCTTAACTTGGTTACTCTACTTTCTTTTCAGCTCTTAGAATTTAGTTCTTAGTTCGAAGCAAACAATGGATGCTAAATATCATTTCTCCGGTTTGCAGCTTCAAATCTGCCATGGCACAGCCATAATACGGTTTAATTGATCATGCTTAGGGTTTAATTGATCATGTTGGTTCCGTGGTGGTTTCTTTAATAGAAATCGGAGGGGAAACCCTCTTTTGCTAAAAAAATATGCTTAGAGTTTCCCCCTTTTATGATCACTATACGATCAGAATACGTGCTTCGTGTCATAATAACACTGCTCCACCCATCAAGCTAAACAAGCTTAGTTGTTCAAATACGAATCTGATATTATTAAAACAGAGTTGTTTAATTGGTCAGCTAAATGTTCCTAAATTAGTTTCGAAAATGCATGTTCGCCGCTCGGGTGTGTATCTCTACAGGGTGCCCACGGTGGGCCGGCCCACCCTGGGATTTTGGGTCGTCCCAGGCCCCGATTCCCCTCTGTTCTGCTGCGCGCTTCCGATCTCTACTCGCCCCCAGCCGCCTGCCTCGCCGGCGACTTGCCGTCCCCGGACGGCATGACTCTAGGAGGAGACGCCGGACTAACAGGAGGCCAGGAGCCGCTCGCCCAACAGCGTCACCGCTGCCCGGGCGCGCCGCCGTGCCTACCTTCCCAGTCCGTTCAGGGCTCAGGCGTGCAGCACCCACCAAGCCAACCCGATTTATCCTGAGATACGTCCTCAACACTCAGCAGCCACTCCTCATCACCCATTTTCTAATTGATTCATTACTCATTAGGCAGGACTGTCATTAGGGTTTGTTGTGTGCTCAGTGCTACCTACACTTAATGGTTCAGATGTATTTCGGTAATCTTTAGTACCTCTAAAGTTCACAGGGTTTTCAAAATTCCGGCCCTCGGAACAGAAACTAGTCATTTTGGATTGTTGGTCGTAGTGACATTGACCCAGATTACTACTGCAAGCCAGGTTTGTTGACAATTTTACTTGTCTTTCTTACTCATTCGATATAATATCCAATTATTCACGTCGATTAGTTGCAAACAATAAGTGCTAGACAAACTTCTTCATTCAGATTTTGGACGGTCTCTTACTGCAGTTACAATTCTGCATACTTGTCCTAGTAAGCTCACAAGTAAATGATTGATTCACTACATCTATGCTTGCCTTGTCATATTTGTTGTCAATATTCTTTTAGGGTGGACCACCCTGTTTCTAAATACTGGAACCGTAGACATGAGTGAATAGTATTTCTCTATGTGATCTCTTCCATCATGTGTGGGTAACGAACACTGCATTGTATAGAAAGAAAGTGTCATTTCCAGCTTTTACATAGGTTTCGATCTTTTACATGGAATACAATCTGCCTACTTGCTTTGTGTCGCACTACCAACACTCCACCCTTGAAGCTAAACATTACGCCACTCATAATTGCTTAGTTTATTTGTTCAAATACGAATTTCATATGATTCTAATGTTCCTACTTCAGTTTTGAAATGTGTGCCTGCCTGTTATAGAGACATAAGGGGTTTGTATTTCTGTGTGTGGTCTGGTCAGCACGGTTGGGGAGGTGAACTTTGCATATGCAGGGGTTTATAGGGAGACACTCTCCGAGTTGAATCCGCAATGCATTCCATAGATAATCTGACTACTTTTTATGTTTTCATGAATCTCAGATTCTGAACAGCATCATAATGATTATGAGCTTGCGCACATGAAAAGAATAAAGCAGAACAATGCCATGGCTGTCAAACTTGGCATTAAGGGACTGAAATCAAGTCTGGATGCAATGCAATGCAAACACTCTCCACCTACAGATTCATGCTCAGAATATGATCCTAACAGTGATTCTGAGCTAGAGGGAGACCTAAGTCAATGTAGCACCCTAGTGGAGGAGTCAGAGGAGATGCCCTAGCTTATTCACCCATCAAGGTACATGCTCTAACTTTCCAAGGTTACATTGCTCGCACAATCTTGTGTAACATCCCAAAATTCTAAATTTTGGAATGTTATAATAAATAGATAGAATGATTGTTTGTTTGATTGTTGTGTGATTGATTCAGTGAAATTTGAAACTTTTTGAAAGTTAAATGAGAGGGAATAAAAGGACTTCCCCAAACTTTCACCTTTTGCATTTTGATCTCCGTGAATTCAAATTCTTTTCAAATACAAAACCCTTGAGAGAAGATGACATGACTTCTTCCATTTAAATAAATGAAAAGGGTTTTGGAAAGATTTGAATTTCATTTGGAAATATTTTTAATTCAGAAACTTCAAGCAACTCAATGATTTTCACGAGAGAAGATAAAATGACTTCTTCAAATTATATGAAATATGAGTTGGGAGTTTCAAAGAAACTCAAATTTAAAATCTAGTTGAAATTATTTTTCAATTTGGGTTATTTGAGTTTTATTCAAATTATTTTTCTCCAAAAACAAAATACATCGAAAATAGGGTAACATGATTCCTTAGAATATAAAATTGGAGAAAAATTTATTTGAAATCATTTTGGTATTTTTAAAATGATTTTTATTGGATTTTATTATACCAGTAGCACTCTTTGAATTATATGAATTTGTGTGGATTCCATTTGGCATTATAAAAATGTCCATCTTGTAGAAAACTTTTTCTGAAAATTGAAGCCTTACGGAAAGGATATGAAGAAACCTTGTGCATGCAAGATTTGTGGGGAAATAGGACACACCCATAAAGAACACAATGATGAATGCCCTAATGGTGAAGGGAGTCACCCAGTTGAAGAATGACCAACTACGCAGATTACTTGTTTCTTGTGTGAAGGGACTACCCACTATCCTGCTCAGTGTCACATTTACCCCATGGTACAACGAACCATCCAGCAGAAGAAAGAAGTAATGAAAGGAGCCCTCATGGAAATTTTAGAAGAAGCTATGATGAAGGAAGAGATGGAGGACACACCTAAAGAAGACCCGAGTAAACCCTACACTAAGTCTTGCTATTCATGTGGAGAAGAAGGACACATCTTCCAAAAATGTTTGAATGAGGATTTAGTAGAATTCCTGACAGAGGAAGTAGAATATGACCCACAAGAAATAGAAGCCATGATCGGCATGGAAAGGTCTAGGAAGAGAAGCAGATTGGATTCCAGGAAGGACCTGAGTCATATCACCTGTTACAGGTGCAAGGAGTCAGGGTACTACCTCAACAGTTGCCCAAAAAGGAAACCTCGATACTTGTCATAAGTAATATGTTTTAGTTGTAATGGAGCAGGGCACTTTGCCAGAGAATGCCCCAAGGAGAAGGAAACTTGTGCTAGATAGTTGAGTTTGCAACAAAAGAAATGGAGTAGTAGAAGTGAGAAAATTTTCTTTTATATTGAGGTGTTGAGTTAAGACATGTAATGGAAAAGCGAGAGATTGTAATCAATTGAGAGTGAATCATTCGTACGGATATGGATTTTATGAGTTGTTACTCTATGAAGAAGGATTTTGACCATTTCTGAGGATATGAGAAATATGGTCTAGGGAAGATTTGTGTATTTTAAGGGTGGTAGTACACTATAAGAACCCTTGACCCCTGGAAAAGATAAGGATACTCCACTGAGTAGATTTCGGACAAAATGAATACGAGTTTTGTCTCGATATGTGTGATACCCCAAGACTATGTGGGATAAAGTTGGAGACCGTCAGTTGTTTGGACCAAATGTGATCAAGGAGTCAGAAGAGAATGTTAAGTTGATTCGAGATAGACTGGAGGTAGCTCAATCCAGGCAGAAGAGTTATGCAGACTAAAAAACGCAAGGAGGTAGTCTATGAAATTGGAGATAGAGCATGTCTTCGTGTGTCCCCTCTGCGAGGAGTTAAACGAATTGGAGTTAAGGGAAAGTTAGCCCCGAGAAATGTAGGACCATACCGAGTTTTGGAGCGTATGGGAGAAGTGGCCAACAAGTTGGAGTCACCCGAAGGACTGTCAGGAGTTCATGATGTGTTTCACATTTCCCAGTTGAAGAAGTGCCATACAGAGATGGCCAGTATTCCCCTGTAAGGACGCTTGACCCTGGAAAGGATAATGATGTTCCACGAAGTGGAATATGGACTTCATAAGTATAAGTTATCTCGGTATAAGGGATATCCCACGAGGATGAAGAAATAAATTACTACTGGATATAAAGGAGGTATGATGTTGGAAATATGGATCAATGAAAACTCCATGATGAGTCTGAGTAATCATGTCCTAGTTTGGTGCCAATAGAAGGAAGGAAGACAGTACAATTGGATGGATTTAAGAATACTAGGAAGTTGGAAGTTGGAATAATGATCAGTTGCCCGATGATAAGTTCAAGGACTACAAGTGATGAGATGGGCCATAACCCACAGGCCCCAGGACCTGCCAAGAAGCAAGCACACTCTTGTTGAAGGAAAAACCCTGGAAGAAGTTACGATTTTATCGATAGACGATCTTATAGGAGTAACGCAAAACCTGAGGGTTGGGAAGGAAAGATAGATGTTTGTTTGGCTTGCATAATCAATGGATTTATCCGAACTTGGTTCATCGACAAGAGAAATTCTGCAATGCTTGTGAGGATGACAGAGTGTTAGAATGCGAGATTCGCTAAACCGTATACAAGGCAATGATTTGGGTGCGAGATGGATTGATCACCATACTGACTTACTCTTATTATTCGCCTTGCTATGTGGGATGGTAAATCTGAGTGACTTACCTATAGTAAAGAGACAATGATCAAAACCCTGTTTAAACCTTAGAATGGTATAAGTATTTTTCCCTTGTACAAGGCAGCTGTGCCAACCGTAGGTTATATGGTGAGGATCAACCCAGACCCATTTCCTGCAGGAGAAACCATAAATTGTTGACCACCATGAGATATCGATTAGTTGTTTAGTACTGGCGCCAGACCCGTCAGGTAAGAAGACCCAGTCTCGGAATAACCTTACCAAGATGAAAGGACAAAAGAATTGAGGAAAAGGTTATGCCATTACCGGAAGAGCCCAGAGAAAGGAATTATACTGAAGATCAGAGAAGACCGGCCCTGTCAAGAATAAGGATGGAGTATATGAGTATTGATGGGACCATAACAATCTTTCTAAGGGTGGTAGCACCCGAGACCCCGGAGACGATCGATGGATTTTGAGAAGACCCCGAACCTAACCTATTTCTTTCTAGCCTCTCCGAATCTCGAGGACGATATTCATTTTAAGGGTGGTAGGTTTGTAACATCCCAAAATTCTAAATTTTGGAATGTTATAATAAATAGATAAATTGATTGTTTGTTTGTTTGATTGTTGTGTGATTGATTGAGTGAAATTCAAAACTTTTTGAAAGTTAAATGAGAGGGAATAAAAGGACTTTCCCAAACTTTCACCTTTTGCATTTTGATCTCCGTGAAGTCAAATTCTTTTCAAATACAAAACCCTCGAGAGAAGATGACATGACTTCTTCCATTTAAATAAATGAAAAGGGTTTTGAAAAGATTTGAATTTCATTTGGAAATATTTTTAATTCAGAAACTTCAAGCAACTCAATGATTTTCACGAGAGAAGATAAAATGACTTCCTCAAATTATATGAAATATGAGTTGGGAGTTTCAAAGAAACTCAAATTTAAAATCCAGTTGAAATTATTTTTCAATTTGGGTTATTTGAGTTTTATTCAAATTATTTTTCTCGAAAAACAAAATACATGGAAAATAGGGTAACATGATTCCTTACAATATAAAATTGGAGAAAATTTTATTTGAAATCATTTTGGTATTTTTAAAATGATTTTTATTAGATTTTATTAGACCAGTAGCACTCTTTGAATTATCTGAATTTGTGTGGATTTTATTTGGCACTATAAAAATATCCATCTTGTAGAAAATTGTTTTCTAAATTTTTTGATATATTATATGCCTATATAAATTTTTATTTTTATTTTCGTTTTTCAGTTTATCACATTCTGTTTAAAAAATAACAAAACTGGGTGCGCGCTTGAAACTAACTGTCGCCCACGTCCGCATCATAGTACCAGCGGGCGCCCTATCTTTTCTTTTTCTTTATCCTATATGGGCCAAACCCAGCCAGCCTTTTTTTCTTTTCTTTCTTAGGCCGATTTTGTAAAAAAAAACTGTAGCCGGAGCGTGCGTGTGCGGCCGGCCGAAGGCCTTTAGGTCCATGCGAGCCACCTCTTTTCATCTCTGTTTCGTAAATTTTCGTCTACGTTTAGTCCCACATTGCCTAGCCTTTGACCTCTAAGACTCTTTTCCACCAATAAATATAGACCCATAGAGCCTCCAAAAATCATCTAATTCGGGTTAAATCAATATTTTGGTTTGACTAGATTCATTTAAGAAAAAAATATTTCTCCTCTCTGGCGCGACTTATGGAAATTGTCTCTTCTCTCCTAAGTTGTCTTTTCTCTGCCTTATAAAGGTATCTCTCTTTGTTTTTTTTCTTATACTTTCATAGTTTATTAGTTTTTTTAGACTAATACGATAAAATAATTAGATTATCAATTAGTCTACGTATTTATACATTAGACCCTAGCCCGTATCTATTTTTTTTCTTCCGTAAAACAGCTTGGCCCTGATTTTTCAAATAGCCATAACTTTTTACTCGTTTGTCCAAATCCAACGAAACCAACGCCCACTTCTTCGTTATGATCCCTTCTATCCAGTAATCCAACCCAAACATGTTTTTAAAATTTTAAAATTTCAAATTTTGTTTAGATTCATATTCAAACTTCTTTTGAACATAACTTGAGTTTCGTAACTCCGATTTAGTTGATTCTTTTTGCAAATCGCAGCTCTTGACCTAAACTTTCTGATAAGGCCAAATTCACTTAATTTTGGTACTGTTAGAAATTGTTTTATGTTGCAAGAGTTATTTTCTTGGTTTTGACGTTTTTCAAATTGTTTTCTTTGTTCTCTCTGATCTTTGAGTGATTGCTTATGTGTGGTTACTATTGCTTGCTTACGATAGATTGACCGGAGTGTGACGAGTAGAGCTATCAAGAGTTTTGAGTGCGAATCATCTTCATCAACATTGCAGGCAAGTTCACACTTTGATCATATCCCTTTTCATACCCAGTTTTTATGCATTAGTCTCAACCCTCAAACATTGCATGAATAGGATTGATAACATGTGGGTATTGGGAAGTAGTTGATGAGGTAGGAACCTATTGCCCTGCATTCAAACCTTGGGAATTACTATTACGTTATGCTTATACTGCTATGCTATGCTCGTAGACGTGGATTGGGTTTGAGAGGATTTCATGACAGATGTGAGATTGTTAATTAATTGTTTACTTAAGGTGGCAACTTTAGCACACATCTGGGTGGATTGAGGCACCTGGGTATTCCAGCGATTGCCTGTCTAGGCACCTAGGTATTCTAGGATTGCCTGTTTTTTATGGACCGCCACCCAGGCTCAAAGGGATCATGAGATTATTCATACTAGAAACTTCTGTGTGCAGCCACAAGCTACTATGGGCTCTAGCATAGTTGACTAAGTTGTGCGAACTCTTACAGTGGTAGACTAGCAGATGTAGGAGAAAGTAGGTGTAATGGTCTACCCGATCGTAAGGTGCTAGCGCTTTTGAAAGACTATGTCTCGGTCATCCGTTTCTCAAACACCATCTAGTGCGAGAAATTAAATGGAGGCGATCGAGTCTTGTGGGGAAAAGTGCACAAACCTCTGCAGAGTGTATAAACTAATCATGATTAGTCGTGTCCTCGGTTATGGACGTCTTGAGTATCTAGTACTTGGGTTATCATGTGAATCTCATCATGTTACTTTAAATTAAGTTTACTGGGTTTAATGATGTTACTTAATTGGGATTGAGAATGCTGTCAACCATTCTCAATGTTTAGCAACCACCATGATAGTTAAATAAAATTTATTCCTTTGCAAATTACGCGTAAGTAATGTACTAATGTTATTCATGGTCATTACTGCATATGTTTCTGCTGACAGAAGACACAAGATTTCATTCTTTTAAATAGGCGAGGAGCAAACTGGATTGTGATGACAAGCAAGGGTTGGTTGCGCTTTTCAAGCACTCGTTGATGAAGTATCGTTCCTACCTAAGGCAAGCGCACTTCGATGGCAAGCCTCTGGACGAAATTTCTGTAAAGTCTCTGGTGCTACATTTATCCGACGGTGACTGGAATAATCTTGTTACACATTGGTCTCGGCTGCAGCGTAAGGTACTATCTATGATATCACATCACAATTTGAACTACATTTCTGCATTTGCCTTAATGTCTCACTTGTACAAAAACTGTTAGCACGAGAACATTTGTTCTCAAGGGACCACAGAATCTCGCAACTATACTGCACACTGCATTGCTCTTGTGAGTACCTCTTGCCCTGTATGACCATACTTACTTTCATAGTTGTTTGATTATGTAGCATCACTACACATGTTAGCCTCATAATCGTCCATTTGGTGGACATTATAAGATCTGTATGGACTCTTACATAAATTTAGAATCAACCCAATGCTTTTGAAGAGGTTTAGCTCTGCAGTCCTTTTGTAAGGACTGAATGTGGTCTATCACTGTACTTACATTAACAGCTACTCCCTCCGTCCCATAATATAAGAACGTTTTGTACAGTACACCAGTGTTCAAAACACTCTTGTATTATGGGAAGAGGGATTGGTTCATTTTGTAGCATTCTGCATCTTATCTCCCTCGCCCACCATTTACTAAAAAAGATCAGATCTATATTTAATCTTACCAACAAGTAGAATACATAGACAATGCCAGTGCAGAAGTGTAGCCCATTGCTCTTGTCAGTACATTTTGTCCTGTAATGCTTGTACTTCCAGGGATTGGTAGTTGATTATGTAGCATCAATCTGCATCTTATCTTCATTATCCTCTATCCCTTCCAGTATTATCATATCTATAATTACTCTCTACAAAATGTAGAGTACATGCAATGCTTATGAAGAAGATTTTGTGCTGAAATTCTTGAGTTATCCTTCCCTTGACATGGAGAAGGGCATTATAAAGCCGGTGTTAACTGTTAATGTAAGTCAGTCCTTCTAAAGCCTTTATCCTCAACTGATGTTTAATTTGCTCATACTCCCTATCGTTTACTACTGTTTAGTTTGCTGTTTCTACCAAAATGCATGTTCGTAAGAACTGTAAGTTCTAAGTTTTACTTGTAAAACCAAATTCCTTATTCATACCATGCACATTACTTAATACTCCCTATATGTATGCTTGTTTTTGTGGATCTATAATCCAGTGTGTGGTGAAGCAGCCCACGTTTGCACCTTGTCATCTCCTGTTTTATCTTGCTGATGTGGCTGATGATATGAACAACATGCCATGCACAATATCCAAAATAGATACAATGATTTTCTTTGCCCTTCATCTATGCTTGTTATGTTGACATGGTAATCCAGTAGTGTGGTGAAGCTCCCCGCATTATGAACAATGCCAAATTATGCTATTGATATTTTGAGCTTACTCTTTATTTTCTTATTTGAAATTGGATAGAATTGACATAACAGTTCTCATCTTTGTTTATACACATGCAAAACCTGCCATCTCTCTGCTTTGTTTCAGGGTGATATGCCTGATGGCATGCACAAGTCTGCTGAAGGCTGTGAGACAAACCCAACATATATTGCAGCAAAGAAGGCAAAACATCTTGAAGATAGCGAGACAACCCCAAAGTCTTGTCTTGATGCAGTGTTCAAGTTACTTGAGACTAACAGCCAGACAAGCTCATAGAATTCATTGTTTGAATCAGTTCGACTTCCTCAGTCCCAAGTTCTAGCAGAAAGGCATTCTGCAACTCAACTTTGACTTGAAGTCCTATCTCTAAGAAAGATTGCGGAGAACACCAATGAGAACCTCATCGCTAAACAGCTACACCTGGTCTCACAGCCTTGCTCAGCAGCTTGCGCAGCAGTTCCCCCGCAAGGCTAACCTTTCTTGAACTGTCTTGGAAGTGGTATCGGTTTAGTATTATTTTGTTATGCTGCAATGGTGCCTAGTTTTTGTAATCTGCTTCTTCATTGCACTTTATGATCACTGGTAGCGAACTTCGATGCCCAGTGGATGTAATATACCTTAAATCCTTTATTGTACAGTGTAGGTTTATTCTTAGTTACTATGTCGTAATTTCTTTATTGTGTAGAGTAGGTTTGTTCTTAATTCCTACTAGTTACTGCCATCATTTGCTATCAAAAAAAAATCAGATGTAGTCGACCGGACCGAAACATTCGACTCTAACAAGCCAGGGTTTTAGCGGGCCACAATTGGGTTGTCCTGCGTCTTTCTTGCGCCCGAATGATTGGGGCCTCACACATTGCGCCATGCCCAAACTTACACCGGCCTATATTTTAGTTGGGCCTTTTGTCGACCCAGCCCTTAGTTTGGCCCAGGTAGCGTTGGGCCATTAACAGTCTGAATATTGTACTAGCCTATTACGGCCGAGATGAAACCACGGGCCTTTAGCAGGACAAAATGCATGTTGGGCCTCAATTTTCACTAGTCGTCGACGGGCCTTTAGCAGGCCGAAATGTAGACCGGGCCGTTTTGGGCCCAGTTAGCTCACGGGCCGTTACCAGGCCGAAACATATCTCGGACCTTAGTTGGCCCACTGATATCATGGGCCTTTAAGAGGCCAAAAGCTTAGCACAGGCATCAACGGGCCGAATTACGCGACATGCCTTTAACAGGCCCAAAGTCACATTGGGCTTAACTATTGCCACCTTTAGCACGGGCCATTAGTGGGCCCGATGTCCCGTCAGACCATATATGACCCATGGGCAGCATGGGCCATTCCCAGGCCGAAAGTCACACCCGGCTGAAATGGGCCCATGTCTACATCAGGCCTCTAACAGGCCGAAAGTCACTGGGATGTAGTTGGGCCCAAATATTCGATGAACAATTAATGGGCCAGATCTGGCTTCGGGCCGCAAATGGGCCCAAATATTGGGCAAACAATTAACGGGCCAGATCTAGCTTCGGGTCGTAAATGGGCCCAAATATTGAGCAAACAATTAACGGGCCAGATCTGGCTTTGGGCCGTAAATGGGCCTTTATTAAGCAGGTCGTTATTGGGCTGGCCCACTAGTACCTGATTAAGTTGTACGTGCCTTTGACTGGGCCGGCCTTTTTAACCTATATGGGCCTCTGTTGGGCCCAGCCACGTGTGGACGTATCATAGGCATGTCTCCTCCAATGGACGGGCGACATCTGGCCCACTGATGAGCTGACAGGTGTTCTCTTCAGCCAATCAGAATTTTACATGTGGAAATTTCCCATTGGTCAGGGTTGTTAATGGGTTATCTGATCCAAAATCCGACCTGATAGCTTAACGGCGTTCCATTACGGTGGATGCCACGTGTCGGTCACCCTTGACGAAAGCACTTCTGTGACGCGCGATTTATCGTCATGGAAGTGGACACTTCCGTGATGATAATTTTGGTAATGTCATGGAACACTTCTACGACAGCACATGTATGACTATCTTGATTCTATCATAAAATTGTCATGGATGTACATGCATGACAAAAAATGCAACCTACTGTGACAAACACGTATCATCACGGAAGTGTATTTTTTGTAGTGCAGACAACAGATTACATACACTGGGCATCAAAGATCGCCACCAGTGCAAATAAACACGCCGACAAAATAATATACAAAACCAGCAGCACTTCAATAGAGTTCAAGAAAGGTTAGCCCTGCTGGGGAGCTGCAGCACAAGCAGCTGAGCAAGATGATGAGACTGCGCTTGTTCAACACTTATATCTTCCTTACTCTGAAAGATAAACAAGCAGACAGATGACAGGTTTTGCACATAAAAGTATCAGTGCTGACAATTCATCACATTTCTTACTGACGAATAAAGTGACACAGTTTAAAATTGCATTAACACAATATGGTATTGTTCAGGTCAAGACATGGCAGGAAATGACATTGTGAAGGATTTGGCCGCTTCACGACACCACTGGATTATAGATCAAGAACTCATAAGTATCAATGGTTAGTGCGCTATCAATTTATACCATTTCAGATTGGCAAATAAAGAGACGGTTTAAATAATAGTAGAATGATATGACATTGTTCATAGTTAAGACATTGCAGAATATGACATTGTGCTGTAGTGGGTAGGTTGACCACACCACTGGATTACGGATGAAGAACAGAAGCATACATGCAGTGCAA
Source organism: Triticum aestivum (assembly GCF_018294505.1). Lineage (NCBI taxonomy): Eukaryota > Viridiplantae > Streptophyta > Magnoliopsida > Poales > Poaceae > Triticum > Triticum aestivum. The sequence continues at coordinate 641,352,857 of NC_057800.1, forward strand.
AAGAAGATCACTTGCTTTGTATAGTTTAATCTACATGGTATGAAGAAGGAACTTGGTTGTACAACTGAAAAATTAAAATTGAGAAAGGACAAACTTTTGTTTATGAACTACATAATAGACTTTAAACAAGCAATTTGATGCAAACACCAAAAATAAACAGCTGTTGCAGTCATGCCTAACCAAATATATACAACAAAGTTTGAAGGCTTGAGATGGACAAACTTACATTGTTGGTGAAGACAGGCTCTATAAAGGCCTTGTCCATGCTGATGGGGGGGGGCAATTCAAGAAGTTTACCACAGAATCTTCTTCAAAAGCATTGCCTTTATTCTACGTTTTGTTAAGATTAAATATAGATGTGATAATATACGAAAAATGGATAATATTTAAGATAAGATGAAGAGTGATGCTACATAATCAAGTAGCTATAAATGTAAGTGCAGCGATACAGGCAAAAGGTACAACCAAGAGCAATGCACAGCTAAACTTCTTCAGTACCAACCTTATGGTAAGAGTAAATATAGATCTGATGTGTAGAAAATGGAGGGAAAAGGAAAATAAGTTGTAGAGTGATGGTATATGAACAACTACCTGTCATTATAAGTACACTGATAAAGGACAACATGTACTTACAAGAACAATGCAGAGCTAAAAAAACATTGGCATTGGATATATTCTACACTAATGTAACCATTCATACAGATCAGATAATTTGGAGTGAACAATTGATAAGTAAGCTATCATGCATACTGCTGTCACATAATGAACCAGGTATGTATGCAAGTACAGTGATACAGGACAACGGGTACTAACAAGAGCAAAGCAGTGGGCAGCATATTTGTGATATCTTGTCGTTCTTGTCAAACAAGAATTCTTCTTCGAGCAGATTTCCTGCAAAAAGATCCATAAGGCACATGCGGAAAAGTAGAAATTCAAATTGTCATGTGATTTCATTGACACTACCTCATCCTGGGAACGAGACCAGTGCATAACAAGGTTTTTCCATTCAATGTCTTCTAAATTTAGCACATGAGACTTCACCGAAAATTCGTTTATAGACTTGCCATCAAAGTGTGATTTCCTTAGGTAACACCGATACTGCTGCAATGCTTCCTTGAAAAGCACAAGCAAGCTTTGCTCGTCATGACTATCCAGATTGACCCTTGCCCAGTTACAACAATGTAATGTAAATCATTGATGTGTTCAATCAGCAGAAAATAGGAAAATAATAACCATGAATAATAGCACTTACACATAAGTTGGACAGGAAGATGTGAAACTGGTGTTTGTCTTCACAATAATATTCCCATGATGGGAATATATGCACGTAGTCCCTAACAACATTGAAAGCGTTGTCTTCTAAACTGGGAATAAATGGAATGGGGTTCCAATCTGCAGGAATTGGCCGTCTCTGCAGTTGGGATAAGTCTTCGACCGGTGGACTTGCTGTACTTTTTGCTGGAGTGGGATTTTTCTGTGGTACAGCTGGTGCTATGGCAAATGAAATCGGTATACCTTTTGCTGGAGTGCAGGTCCTATGTGGTGGGGCTAGTGGTGTGGCCAGTGAAGTATGGGTACAGTCTGCTGGAGTCGGTCCTACGTTTTGTGTCACTGGTTGTACAACCAATATAAGTGGGGTGTTGTCTGATTTCTCTGGCACCACCATGTTTTTCAAGGAATTTGCTAGTGCTCCTTCAGGTTCGGCAATCATCCTCTTCCTTTTTGATGTCTGATGCACAAGAACAACATTTGAGTGGAAAACATGGTATGATGACAGATGGAATATGTATTGATAATGGATGGGCATGGCATCTCGACATATATGATGAGTAAACTAAGCAAATGCCGGTGCAACAAAGTAGAATAAATGCAAGACAACATATGCAAGATACCCGCAATCAATAAAACATTGCCAATTTAGAACAGGCACCTTGATGGGTGAACAGGACAGGTCATCTGCCTTTGACTCCTCGAGGTTAGAATAGTCATTAGGATCATATTCTGAACAAGAATCAACAGGTGGGGAGCGTATGAGTTTCATTGCATCCAGAATGGCACTCAATGCCTTGGTGCCAATTTTGTAAGTCATTGCAGTGTTTAGCTTCAAGAGTGGACTGCTGCTAGTGCGACACAAAGCAGCTACACAGATCATAGTGTATATATAACGGGAAAACCTTAAGCATCAGAGTAAAATCAGCAAAGTGGAACTTGCTGGAATATATGTGCTAGTATTGCTGGTACGACTAGAAAGGCTTCGGGTACCAGCTCTCTTCAAGTGAAGGTGCGGTACTGTTAATATCAGTGTAACTCTCAAAGGCGACACAGCTCCCCGCATTTCCTTGCTATTCTGATAGGATTCAAGTGGGCAGGCCACTACTGTCACACCCTAGCTAGTTATGCATTAGAGTGTTGCATCATGTTTACTTTTTCATCAGAAACTTGAAATGGGGATGACAGAACCCCCAGTCCCCTCTGAAACCAACTAGGGTTACTAAAATAATTTTTCAATGAACCTGAAATGCCCTTCTAAAATGCCCATCATTTTTGTCTTGGTTCAGAACCTCTGCCAAAAGTGGTGCACATTTTCCTAGGCCATCCTAAGGTTTTTGATTTAAATCATAAATATTTGAATTTGGGCATTTAAAATAATATAAAATATTTAAATGCTCAAATATCTCCAAACTAAAATGTTTCATGTTGGAAATAATCCAACTATGGGCCAGAAATAGTTTGGTGATTTTTGGAGTTGCCTAGGTATTTTATTTAATTCAACAAAGTTGCAGATATATTAAATAAAAACAGAAACAGAAAAACTAAAAGGGAGAAGCTTACCTGGGCTCCTCCCTGTGCAGCCCAGCCAGCTGGACGGCCCAGCCAGCAGCCGGCCCAGCCCACCTCCCTTCTCTGTCGTCTTCGTCCCGACAGAGGGAGGGGAGTGTGGCCGGCGCGCGCGCACGGCCACCGCGCCACGCCACCTCTCTCCCTGCCTGCCTGCCCTCCCCTCCTCGCCTCGGTGTCCCTGGACGACGCCACGCCTCCCCCCTGCTCTCTCTCACTCTCCCCCGGCTCTCCCCTCGCTCTCTCCCTCGCCCGGCCGAACACCACCGTCGCCGCCGTTCGCCTTAGCCGCTGTCTCCGACCACCCCTCGCTCCCCCGACTAGCTCAGGAGCTCCGCCTCGACTCCCTCTTCCTCCCCACCGCTCCACAGCTCCCCGAAAGCCCTGCATCGCCGCCACGTCGCCGTTCCCCTCTTCGGGCTCCGACCACCGTCGCCGTCGAATTCGCCGTCTCCAGCGCGTCCCCGAGCCCGCTTCGACGCCCACTGCAACCGCGGTGAGCTACGCCACCGTTTCCCCCTCTCCTTCCCCTCGTTCCCTCACCGTAGCCTCCTCCCCACCACGGCCGAACCTCCGCCGTCGCCGAGCTCGCCGTCGACGCAGCTCCGGTGACCATTTGGTCACCCCGGCGAGTCCAACGAGTTTGCAAGACCCCGTAGAGCATCCCTAGCGCCTCGCTTTGCTCGACTTCGAGCTCCAGCACCGCTCCCGTGCACGACCGAACCCCGGTGGCCGCAGCCGAGCTCGCCGCCGTCGACCCCGGCCACCCCGACCCCAACGGGCTCCGCCAAGAGCTGCGGGTTGCCCTCAGCTCCACTCCGGTGGCCTCCGCGGTCCATTTGGTGGCCGAAATGGCCAAAACCACTCCCGCCGCCGCGTCGGGCTCGCCGGCGACTAAACGCCGGCAGCCGACTTTGACTTTGACCACGGGTGGGCCCTGGTTGACTCCCCTGAGTCAATGACAGATGGGGCCCAGCCCTGTTAATTAAACAGGATTAGTTTTAATTAAGTTTTAATTAAAATAATCACCCTGACATGCGGGACCCACTGTCAGGTTTGACCCAGACCTGTTCCGTTGACCTGCTGACGTCACACTGACGTCAGGCTGACGCAGTAATTGAATTTCTGGATTTAAATTAAATCAGGAAATTCCAGAATATTATTTAAACTTCAAAAATTCATAACTTTTATTCTGTAACTCCAAATTGGACAAATTATATATGAAAATGATCAGAAAAATCCAATCTATCCATCTGTACTATTTTCATGCATGATCAAACAAGTTAAATTGATGTTTTAAGCAGAACAAGAAAAGGCACTTTAAAAGGCCATATTTGAATTTGGAATTTGAATCTTTGATTCAAATTTGTTCAAACCCTTCTGGCTTTAGTTGCATTAGCCCAACACACTCATATTGCCATGTTTCATGCATGCATCATATTGTTGCACATTGTTTGGTGATGCTTGTGTATCGATGTCCTTTGCGACAGGTTCTGTCCCCGAGGAGTACCGCGATTACCCTAACGAAGAACCGTATCCGTGCATCGAACCATCAGGCAAGCAACCAACCATTTGATCATATCGATACAATCCCATGTTCTCGCTCCTGCTCTCTTTTACTGCATTAAGACAACGCGATTCAAACTGCTGTGTGCTACGGTAGTTGAACCCATTTCCTCTGCATGACCTGTCATTGCCACAGTAACTAGATGAAACCCACTAGCATGTGTAGGAGTTGATTGAGCCCTATGTATGTGTTGTCCTACCTTGCTATGCCTGCTATGCTTAGAGTCGTGTCAGGTCTGGTTCATCTGGGTGATGGGCTAGAGTGAAATGATTATGTCGGTAATAAGAGTGGTGTGGTGAACACGATTTGGTAAAGGTATCGATGAGAGGCCATGTAGGAGTACATGGTGGGTTGTTTCATTGAAGCCGACCTTAAGCACTGAGATCTGTATGTGTGATTTAAGAATCAGCTACTACCATACATTGGGCCCTGAAATATGACCCCGCTCGACTTCTTATTCACCCTAGCTCTCTGTCCAGGAGTTGCAAGTAGTTTCTGGTGTTTGTAGCCTACTGGAGGCCGTGGACAGCGCTGACCGTAGGGGTGGGCTGTGATGCGGTAGGTACGTGGCACGGTGTACCGAATACCCGTTAGGTATCTCGGGAACCCTGTTCACATCGTTCGGGGCCGTATGGGAAACCTCGGCCGGACTCCCTGCGGATGGAACCTGAATAGGCGATAAACCTGGACTAGAGGCTTAAGTGTTTAGGTAGGTCGTGGTCTACACCCACGTCGGCTTTCGCTTGAAGTCTGCCGAGCACATGTCGTGTGCAGACGCTAAGTGGTGAAAACATGTATGAAGAAGTACACCCCTGCAGGGTTATCATAATCTATTCGAATAGCCGCGTCCGCGGTAAAGGACTACTTGGTTGCCTATACAGTTCATAGACAAGTAAATGGAAAACTACTAAAAGCCTCAAGATAAGTGTGAGTGCCGAGGATGGCTCTTCCGTAGGAAGACGGAGGTGGATCCTCGGTAGTGTATTGAAGTGGTGAGTAGTGTACTCGTGTGCGCAAAACCATTTCAAGTTGGAGTATCGTAGGATAGTCTAGCCAAGAGTCAAAGCTGGCTTGCTGCAATAACTCCACCAACCCTTCTTGATACTATGCATGTATGGAGGATCTGATGTAAGTCTTGCTGAGTACCTTTGTACTCATGTTGCTATAATCTACATTTTTACAGAAGACGCTGCAACCCCTTCTGATGGGTTCTATGTAGACGTTGACATCAACGAGTAGGCTAAAGACCCAGGTGGTGACCCTGAGCTTGTGGAGGACCACGTAGTATAGCTAGGCTTTCCAAGCCTCTTTTATTTTACTAGTTGTCTGTACTCAGACAAGTTACTTCCGCTGTTGGCTTGTATGACTGTATGACTTGTATGTTGGGTCGCGAGACCCGTACCTTTGTGTATGTTATGTATGGCTCCCTGAGCCCTAAATAAAGTACTTGTGTCATAGAGTCATGTTGTGATGCTTCGTTGTATTTGCACATATCGAGCATATTGTGTGTATGATTGAAATGCTTGGTATGTGTGGGATCTGACTATCTAGTTGTTTATCTTTAGTAGCCTCTCTTACCGGGAAATGTCTCCTAGTGTTACCGCTGAGCCATGGTAGCTTGCTACTGCTCTGGAACACTTAGGCTGGCCGGCATGTGTCCTTCCTCGTTCCTGTGTCTGTCCCTTCGGGGAAATGTCACACTTTGAGTACCGGAGTCCTGTTAGCCCGCTACAGCCCGGTTTACCGGAGTCCTGCTAGCCCAGTGCTACAGCCCGGACCCACTTGCTGATGACCGACACGTTCGAAGCTGGGTCATGGATGCCTGTCCCTGTAAGTCTGTGCCACTTTGGGTTTACGACTAGTCATGTCAGCCCGGGCTCCTTATCATATGGATGCTAGCGACACTATCATATACGTGAGCCAAAAGGCGCAAACGGTCCCGGGCAAAGGTAAGACGACACCCGTGGGGATACCGTGCGTGAGGCCGCAAAGTGATATGAGGTGTTACCGGCTAGATCGATGTGACATCGAGTCGGGGTCCTGACAACTACAAATCCTATTCCTATGTTTACAAGATCCTACGAATCAAAGAGGCTCAAAGTGTCCATCACAACCAACCGTATAGACCTCTACACTGCAAATGTCCCTGCTCATCTTCAGTACAAGGAATATACTGTACTACTATCATACTCCCTCCATTCCAAAATATAAGTCTTGTTAGAGATTTCCACTATGGATCACATACAGATGTATCCAGATACATTTTAGAGTGTAGATTGATACGTCTCCAACATATCTATAATTTTTGATTGCTCCATGCTATATTATCTAGTGTTTTGGACTATATTGGGCTTTATTTTCCACTTTTATATTATTTTTGGGACTAACCTATTAACCAGAGGCCCAGCCCAGAATTGCTGTTTTTTTGCCTATTTCAGTGTTTCGAAGAAACGAAATATCAAACGGAGTCCAAACGGAATAAACCTTTCTGGAACGTGATTTTCTTCCCGAATATGACCCAGGAGACTTGGACCCTACGCCAAGGAAGCTTCGAGGTGGGCACGAGGTAGGGGGCGCGCCCCCACCCTCGTGGGCCCACCGAAGCTCCACCGACGTACTTCTTCCTCCTATATATACCTACGTACCCCCAAACGAACAGATACAGAGCCAAAAACCTAATTCCACTGCCGCAACTTTCTGTATCCATGAGATCCCATCTTGGGGCCTGTTCCGGAGCTCCGCCGGAGAGGGCCGTCATCACGGAGGGCTTCTACATCATCATAGCCTCTCCAATGAAGTGTGAATAGTTTACCTCAGACCTTCGGGTCCATAGTTATTAGCTAGATGGCTTCTTCTCTCTTTTTGGATCTCAATACAAAGTTCTGCCCTCTCTCGTGGAGATCTATTTGATGTAATCTTCTTCTTTTTGCGGTGTGTTTGTTGAGACCGATGAATTGTGATCAAGTCTATCTATGAATAATATTTGAATCTTCTCTGAATTCTTTTATGTATGATTGGTTATCTTTGCAAGTCTCTTTGAATTATCCGTTTGGTTTGGCCAACTAGATTGGTAGTTCTTGCCATGGGAGAAGTGCTTAGCTTTGGGTTCGATCTTGCGGTGTCCTTTCCCAGTGACAGAAGGGACAGCAAGGCACGTATTGCATCGTTGCCATCGAGGATAACAAGATGGGGTTTATTTCATATTGCATGAATTTATCTCTCTACATCATGTCATCTTGCTTAAAGCGTTACTCTGTTTTTAACTTAATACTCTAGATGCATGCTGGATAGCGGTCGATGAGTGGAGTAATAGTAGTAGATGCAGAATCGTTTCGGTCTACTTGTCACAGACGTGATGCCTATATACATGATCATGCCTAGATATTCTCATAACTATGCTCAATTCTGCCAATTGCTCAACAGTAATTTGTTCACCCACCATAGAATACTTATGCTCTTGAGAGAAGCCACTAGTGAAACCTATGGCCCCCGGGTCTATTCTCATCATATCAATCTCCATCTCTTCAATCTTGCTTTGCTTATTTACTTTGCCTTTTACTTTTCACTTTGCATCTATATACCAAAAATACCAAATAATATTATATCTATCAGATCTCACTTTCGTAAGTGACCGTGAAGGGATTGACAACCCCTAATCGTGTTGGTTGCGAGTAGCTATCATTTTGTGCAGGTACGAGGGACTTGAGCGTAGCCTCCTACTGGATTGATACCTTGGTTCTCAAAAACTGAGGGAAATACTTACGCTACTCTGCTCCATCATCCTTTCCTTTTCGGGGAAATCCAACGCAAGCTCAAGAGGTAGCATAGATTCACTCATTTTGCTCCATATGTAGTCCATGGTGGAATCTATACAAAGACTTGTATTTAGGAACGGAGAGAGTACATATTAAAGAAGAACGGAAGAGGAACATGGTAAAGAAGAGCAAGCAGATTTTGGATAACAAAATGTTGGTTGCGTAGTGCCCACACATGATGAACCAGAGCGCATTAAGAATGCAACTCCTAGCTGTCTCTCGACCATTTCAGGCGGTTGGATGAAGATCCTACGTCTCCTAACCCTTCTTCTTCCTCGTCTCTGATTCTTCACATACAGAACACCGCCCGGGCCGCCGGCCGGACCACCGGCCCCCACTACCTGTGTTCCTCCGCCACCCCCACCCCCACCCCCGCCCCAACCCCCAGCCGCGTCGAGTTTTCTTCGTTCGGCGAGGCCCCACAACCACCCGAGCCCCTTCGATCGCACCGGCGAACTCCGGCGAGCTCTGAAAAATCGACTGACCCAATTTTGAAATTTAGTTTAACGTGATTTAACTAGTTTGGAATATAAAAGGGGAAAACCATAAGCATTAGGAGTATAGCGTTGAGCGTGCCATGGCGGATCTGAAGGTGCAAACCGGACAAAGGCAACTTCGCAACCAAGACAAGAAATCAGAGTAAAGCAGTGGCGATCTATTTTCTTGCTGCGATAAATAAGTTGAGCAGATACGAAAGAGTACTGCCTCTGGTGCGGCATCGTGTACGCATCTGCTGAGAATTTGACGGTGCTGCGGTAGCGATGGCTGTCGGCGGCGTGGAAGAAGATCTAGGAGGGTAGACGGTGGCGGTGGGGCGCGGTGGACGAGACAGTCATAGGAGCGGCGCCGGCAAGGTGGACAACGGCGGGGATGAAGCGAGAGGACGGGATGCAAGGATCCCGGTCCGAAGCCGTGGATGAGAGAGGTCGATCTCTTGTAATGGACGGCGACGTCGGGGTATCAGCTCCGGCATGGTGGAGGAGGACGGCGGTGGATGGGGTGGCGGACGGTGGCGGACGGAGGAGGGTTGGGTGGAGAGGGTGTTTTGGCGCCCACGGAGTACGAATGGGGGAAAGGGAGGTAGAGAGGAAGGGGGAACCATGTATTCAGGGCGCGGTTGTCTCAAATGCAAGGAAATTTATAAACTTAGCCCACATTTCAAATTTCTACTACATCACAGCAACATTAGTCGGTTGGGGATAGGACGGTAATCTCGCATACACCGAATATTTGCCGACGAGAGTTTGTTTTTGGCGCCCACCGTGTATGAATATGAATCGGGGAGGGAGTCGATTTCGGCCGAGGACACACTATGTTTTGGCGCCCACCGTGTATGAATCCGGGTGAGAATCGGTTACGTCATGCTTGGCTGAAATTACAAACCTACCCCTATCGAAACCTATAGAAATCCAGTAGATAGGCTTTGCATGGCAGGGATAGGCAGTAGTGATTTCCATCTCGTAGATTTTGGTTTCGGGGCGGTTACTGCGACTTTACCTGCTTCGTTCAAATTTTGCAGAGTTCACGTTTACCGTGCCAACTCAATTCGAATCCCATTTGTATTCTATTTTTCTCGGGCGGGATCCATTTTCAATTGGAATTACATTGTATATACATCATTTTTTATATATACTTTCAAAAGCACAACAAAGAATTCTGCTCCTTTATATGTATAATATGATTTACAAATACAACGATCTTGAAATCTTAAGGTTGAATTCGAAAAAATTTAACCAAATTATGTTCTACTAAAATGTATGGATCAGTAATATCTACATATTAAATAACATAGATGTGCGTGAATTCATATGAGTATGCATGTTTGATAGATCAATTCTGGTTCGAGTATGGATTACATGTATCATCATCTCGAATTCAAATATTTGAATCCCTTTTTTGTTCACTCCTTTCACGCCCATCTCTCTCGCATGCATGCTCCTTCAGGTAGCTATCACTCTCTTTTCTCCAGCTCACACGCACGCTCACTTCATGTTTCTCCTATCCTCGCAAACATGGTCTCTCGACGTCTCCCTTGAGAAGTGTCACACTCTCCCTATCATTATACATTACACGGTTTTCATTATCTCTCACGTCTCTACTTTTCTCTGGTATCACTCGGTACCTAAGCTTTCTTTTTCACCGCCACACACACAGTCTCCACTTGTCTTTCACTTTGTCTTTCTCTCTATGGGATTCTCTCACACACCATATATGTCTCTACGTATGACTCATACCACTAAAGTTACTCTCTCTCTCTCTCTCTCCTGTAGACACAACATTTGTTGCGGTCTCCTTTTCGTCTCCATCCCAGACTGACATTATTCATTTGTTTACCGATCAGACAACCCCGACTACCGTCTCCTCTCTCTCTCACACACAGACACACACACACACACAACTCCTTCTTCCACTCCCCTTCCCGGCTACTGTCTCTCACACACACGCACAAAACTCTCGCTTTCACACCCCGACTCGTATTTCTCTCCCAAACATTTATCGACTAGCTAGCCTCTAGATAGGTTTATACACCCGCACACTCGTGCTTCCACCATCGCATACATGTCTCTCTCCCGCTCCTTGTATCGATGTAGATTTTTCTTCCCTTCTTGAGACACGCCCTCTCGATCATGCACACACACACTATCGCCTCATTTTAAGCTGACACCTATAACGCACACACTCCTTGTGTCTTTGTCACACATGCACTCCGTCCTCCTCCACTCTCCCTCTCTCTCACACACACATGGTCTTTTTGTAACAACTAGCAAGATGCCCATGCGTTGCACGGAACATCAAGATGCATTTGTATGAGTAGTTTATCTTGTGTGGGAAAAGGATGAACGAGGGAAGGCCTTATTTGCAAATGTGGATAGGCGTGTGGGTATCTTTTTGCAAAATTGCCATAGTTTCCTTCCTATCCGTCAGATATAGATTGGACGGCCTATATTGCAGGATGGCAGTCACACGATCATCACCGACAATGCTTTTTATAAGAGTAGGGATAAAAAATAGAGTTGGTGATGATGGTGGGCCTGCCATCCTGCAATGTAGGTCGTCTGATTTATATCTGACGGATAGGAAGGAAAATATGGCAATTTACCCGCATTCTTCACCACATTTGCAGATAAGGCCTTCCCTTGTTCATCCTTTTCTCCCACAAGATCTTGATGTTCCGTGCAACGCACGGGCATCTTGCTAGTAAGAGAAGAAATTAGACATATACCACTTCCCGAATCTTGAAACCAACAACATTCCTCCCTTATCTCATCAAAACCGCCAAAGGAATATATTTTAAGTGAAACATAACTTATTTTTAGTGATATACGTATTTCAAAACTAGACTTTTTTTCTATCAAATTGGTGAATATGTATTAATCTACTTTGATTGTGTGGCAATGCATTGGCACATTGCTAGTAGTTATTATAATTTTTTGGACACCAGACAAACGGTGGAGTACATATATGAAGAGAAGAGGCGCACGCACGCAGTCGACCTGTCGCTGTCTCGCACACATGAGTGTTACGTAAAGGCGACGTTGACAAATAAACCCTAAAACCCTAGGTGCACGATTGCTGCATTCGCGGGTTCTGGGTATGTGTTGGAGCACCTTTGTATGAATAGTCAGCTCGCGTGATAATTTGATCCGTAGGAGTTGATGGTCGGGACCACAGGTGAATGACTTGGAGCACGGTGGCTCGCCAGTTGCCACAGGTCGAGTAGCCACATTTAAAATATCATTTTTTAGCGGTGTTAATTTAATCTGCATGCATGACTCTCCTCCCCCCACGCTAGTCCAATCCGTTGTGACCAACAATATTTCCACCCCTTCGCTCCCTCGTAATTTACTCCAACAAATATGCCCACATAGCTGTTACTTAACTACAGGTGCATTGGGTCACTGACATATGGGCCCAACAGGGGTCTAGCCCACATGTCAGTGACGCAAGTGGACCTGCAGTTAAGTCAGTGCAGCTCAGTCCATATCTTACGTAGGTGTGCCACTGCTCCCTATAAATAATGCGCCTCCCACGACATCGCTATCTCCTCCCCCTCACGTTCACGTTCATCGCTATCTCCTCCCCCTCCCTCTCATGTCGACCACCATGGCATCGCCCCTCCCAAGCCCTAGAAACCCCTCGCTGCACCGCGCGGACGGTCACGCATCGCCGTTCCATTCCTCACCGCCACTAGTCGAGGAGGACACGTCGGTGTTCCGCCCCTCGCTGCTACGCGACACGTCGCCATTCCGTTCCTCGCCGCCACTAGTCGAGGAGGACGCATCGGCGTTCCGCTCCTCGCCGCGACGCGACGCGTCACTGTTCCTTTCCTCGCCGCCACTAGTCGAGGAGGACACGTCGGCATTCCGCTCCTCGCTGCGACACGTCGAGGTGGACGTGTCGGCGTTCCCAATCTCGCTAGCACGCGCGCCGGAGGACGGGTCGGCTCCCCGCTACGAGGAGAACGCCGCGCCGCCCACCGAGCCCCCCCAGCCTTGAGGAGCTTTGGAAAGAAATGGATGTCGCCTTGTGGGAGGCTTTGCCTCCAGCAGAGCGCACCAAAATAGAGGCGGAGAAGAAGGCCGAGGAAGAGAAGCGCACCGCAGAACAAGTTGCCTGGGAGGCCTATGTCGCATCCGAGAGAGTCAGGCAATTGGCTCTTTGGCAGAAGGCTCGTGCGAGGGCCGTGAGGGTGGTGGAGAACGCCCATGCCGATGCCTTGAGTGCAGTCGGGCCCAAGCGCCTCATCTACGCTTGGTGGTACGTGGACCGGGTGCACGCTTCCAGCGAGGAGGAGTACCTGTTGGCGCCGAATCACCACACCGGTGAGATCGCGCTCGCCCACCGGCAAGCCACCAATCAGCACCTCACGAGTTGCGAGGCTCAGGAAGAGGCGTTGTGTCGGCGCGCTGGGAACGGCCGCGCACCAGGCCACTCGTGGCGCGCCACAAGCGCTCCTGATAGCGCTGTGGCTTTTAGGAGGAGTACAATTTTTGTTTCGTAAGGCGAAATCATTAGTTTTGGGATGCAAATGATAAATCCTGAACGTTCAGGAATTTTTAGCGTCCTTAATTAAGTATGTAAAAGGGAAAGTTTGGAAACCTTGTGTATTCGTACGCATTTTTCAAGTACGTGCATATAGCACAAACTTTACTATATACTATCTCACTACACGTCCCTCTCGATATATGCTTGCAGACTGTGCTACTCCCTTCGTCCAGGTCAATAAGTCATCTTTGGTTGTGCACCGTGACCAAGAAGGAGGGAAGACTTATACACCTAGATGGAGGGAGTAATACTATTACTTATGTACTCCCTTTGTCCGGGTTTATTAGTCCTCTCAGCATCACAAGCATGTCCCCTTTTATAAGGCCCCGCGTTGGAAAGGTGCATGCATGCAACCATTTCATTGGTTGTATTGAAAGCTATTGTTGTTGGTGCCATGGCTGAAAAGTTAATACACTTCATGTGTGCTTTTTCATTGGCTGCATGCATGTGAGAGAGTGCACTGGGAGTGGAATGGAAGAATTAATGTGAGCAAATTACTATGCGTCTTGGTCTAAGAGAAGTTGTCTTTAGGCCTAATAAACCCGGACGGAGGGAGTACGTGCAAATGCACATTTTAACATTACGATGCGGTTTTTGTAAAAGTAGAAAAACAGCACTAGTCAAGCTTGTGAAACGATTCAATGCAAAAAATGCTCGTTTGATTGTTTACTTTTAGCTTCCTTCTCTGTGGTTATTTCTCTGTCGTACTTTGTACGGAGTATCTCACTGGTTGGAAAGGCATGCAAATTCCCAAACCGCTTCCTACACCCTGTATCAAATTTTTTGCCTAACAAGTTGTGCCGTGCAATTGGAATTCCAACTTGAGTACTACTACTAGTCAGAGTACCAGGGGCCAATTCTTTTAGGCTTCTAGATTAGTAACCCCATAACTACTACATCCGTCCGGGTTTATTGGTCCCCATTGTAATCTGTGTCAAATTTTGATCATAAATTTAACTAATGAAATGTTAGTGCATGTCGCATGCACTACTCCATAGGTCTAGGTGAGTAAGTCATCTTAGGTTGTGCACCATGACCAAGGAGGAGGAGAAAACGAGAAACATTAATGTTTATTTGCTAATTAATAGTATTGCATGCAATGAACTAACCACTGCATGTCGTGTTTGATATCTCAAGTCATTAAAAGCATGCACACTCTTTATCTCTTATTGCTTGATATGTCAAGAAACAAGAAACGAGGTAGAAGTTAATGCACCGCGCCTAAGTGTTTTGGGATTATTTGGTTTTCGTAAGATGACTTACACACCTAGACGGAGGGATTACAATGGTGAGGAATAAACCAGTTAAATCTTTGGTCAAACTTTAGCACAAATTACAATGGTGAGGAATAAACCAGGATGGAGTAGTAGTTTAGAAGCCCAAATAAATGAGTGAGGCGCCTTATTGTTACTCTCCACTATGACTAGTCTTGTGGGAAAAGCTGGGGAAGCCGCCAAAAGAACTGGCCCTAGGAGTAGTAGCTAGGGATCAAGTGTGCGAGATGAACCGGAGAAAGTAAATGCAGAGAGATGAAATGCAAAAAAGATGAAGGGATGTGATGGTTGCTTGTCCGTTTATTTTACCAGGCTACTTATTACTGGGAGTAATTGGGTTTTGTGATATGACGGCTTTACTGCCGCGCCACGAGCGGGGTGAGAGGTGAGACTCCCGTGCAGCGCCGCCCTCTACACTTGTACTACATCAGTCGTGGTTTATTAGTCCCCCATTGAATTTGACTGAAGATTTAACTAACAAAATGTTAGTGCATGTCAAAAAAAACTATATCGTTGGATTCATATTTGAACATAGTTTTGAATGATATAATTTTAGGTGACATGCATCAGCATTTATCGTACTATATAAAATGTTAGTTCAATTTTTGGTCGTACTAATCTATAGTAGTAAGGTGCCCAAAATTTGCATCCAAAACTTGTGAAGAAATAACATTTATTGTGCTTTGCAAGAAATGATCTTTAAGAATTAGTTTTTGAGTATCGATTGTTATACATGTTGGCTACAGATGACATGGCACTTTCTTATAGTCAACAGTTGGCTATACTATTAAGTAATACTAACCATGCCCTTATACACCTAGACTGAGGGATTAAATCAGGATGACTTGCAAGCGGGCAGAGGAAATGTAAGAGATGGTTCATCGTAAGTCTTTCACCAGTACTGTAGTAAAAATTCATACATGGAAGATTCTAGACTAAACCATAAACGGATACACTTTTATTCATGCGCGATACTCCAATAGAGCAAGATCTTGCATGGAAGTCTCCACATGCTTAGACATCGGATTACATTGAGCGAAGACTAATGATCAACATTTAACTTGATAATGCGTATGTCCAGGTGAACCTCCTTGGAGTCCCCGTGCACCGCGTCGGGGGGTAAAGGATGCCATGGGTTTTCCAAGTCCACATTGGCGGGATAGTCCCAGCTCCCCAGAGTCCAAGTCCGTTCGATGAGGCCGGTGTCGCCGCCCACGTGACCCGGAGGGGTAGTAACACTGACCACGCACCCATACATCGGCCTCGTGTTAGTGTCAGCGTCAGCGGTGTCGCCCCTGACGCACATTACAGAGACGGGGCGGTGGCCTGTGCGGGCCTCGCCAGTGCCCACGATCAAGAGGAAGACGTTACCGTCCTCCTCCGAGACTAGCAGGTGGCGATGATCCTCCAGCGACTCCGGCATTGTTAACGGGTAGCACGTCTCGTACTTGATGTTCTCCGCCAAGGGCCAATAGTGACCGCTGCACGCATCCGTGAGGTGATGCACCATGTCCGCCGGCGAGCCACAAAACAGCATCGGGCACTCATAGCAGTGGACGAAGGGCTCCTTGGAGGCATCGACCAGACTGTCCATGAAACGCGAGTGGCTGTAGGGGACATTGTGCCAGTTGAATATATGAGCAAGTTACTACGAGATTTAATCCGAATAAGCACAAAATAAATCATGAATTCTACCATGATTTCGAACAGGAAGGACAGAAACACATACGGTGCAACGGGAGCAGCATCGTTGGCGTTGAGGTTGTCGCCCATGTCTAAACACCACGTAGACACGGTCTTTGAGCATGGTTCATAGTCGTTCCACGCTCGGGCATTGAAGTTTGTAACTATTTTAGATTAGAATATACTACTCCTCTAGTCCTAGTAGTAGAGCAGAGTCCTACTCTACTACTCTACTCAAGCAAGTGAGGGCATAGCACTGTAGGGAGTACCAGTACTGTGATCACTCAAGCAAGTTGTCTGGCATCGACATGACCCTACGCTGCTGGTATGTGTCCCGTAAGTCAAGCGACGTGTTGTAGTCATCATCACCTGTCCACTTCCCGCGGCACATATTTGCTTCTCCATCTTTGTCCGCACATAATCTCGTCCAATCTTCCATCCCCGCTAAGGCGCATACCCCCCTCGTCCGAAACCCAAGAACTAACAATGGCAAAACCAAGCAGCATCCGCCGAAAGAGTGGCTGGAATTCGCTCCCCACAGAGGTAATCAAGATCATTGTTTCGCGTGTGGACAATCTCAGTACCATGCCGCTCGTCGCGTGCTCGTCGGGGCTGTACGGTTTACTCAAAGGCCTCAGGCCGGAGCTTTTTAAATCAGCTCCTTGCTTGCTGATGCCGCTTGATCTTCAGAAACGGCGTGTCACGCAGCATAATGATCGTAGGGTGGCGAGCATCAACCCCCTTGACTGTGATCCGATCCCCGTCCGCCTCAACTACATTAGCAGTATGTACTTGGTCGGCATGAACACGTCTTGGATGGTGCTCGTCAACGGTCGTGGCAGCTGGATGCTCGTGGATGCTCGTGGAGGTCTTCACTCTTCTGGTCTGCTTACTGCTTCTGTTGCACCCCCAGCCCTGGTTGCTGCTGCTGCTATTTTCAATGTACAATCAGTAGTATATTTTGTCTGTTGGTTGAATAAATGTGTTGCTAGAACGACAAACACAATGTTTTGTAAGTAGTTGCACGGTTCGATCCTTTAGTGCCCCTACCGTATGTAGCGCATACTATTTTTCGTACAGAACACATTTTCCACTTGTTGATAACATGCAGTGTCGGGGGTTTGGTGCGACATATGCCAAAGGATGGCTTATCATGGTGGGGGCGAGTAGAACATCGCCGGTGCCTGGAAACGGGATGAGGCAAAGACATGCACGCCGGCGAATCTTACCCAGCTTCAGGGCTCTCCGGGGAGATAATACCCCTACTGCTGCTCTGTGGGGTCTCCGCATGATCACTATGGCAAAGTGCTTACACGATCGCTCCTTGAGCTGTTTCCTGGAGGTAGGAGAGGGCATGGCTAGCTCTCTCCCTCCTATATGATCTGGTCTAGAGCTAATGGGTTCCAACCCTTAGCATGGGTGCCCTGGGGGGTTTATATAGGCCTACCCCCCAGGGGTACTATGGTAATCTGGCTGGATGCGGTCCCAGCCATCAGCGCCTCTGGCCTCCGTCTTCTCCGCCGACTGCTGGGGCCCGCCGACTGGTGGGCCCCGCCGACTGGCCTGGTACGGAGCCGATAGGCCGCGTCCGCCGCGGGCGGGTCTTGCCGGCTGCTGATTACTGTAGCCGTGCTTCTGATCACGCGGGCTTGATCATGGGGTCGTGGCAATAGCCCCGCCGCCTGGCGGGCGATCACTATTGCCACTCTCCATCACATCTTGATTAATGGTGCATGGGCCCCGGGAGAGGGTTCGGCCGACTCCCCGGGGCCTGCTCCAACGGGTTGGACTGGTGGTCCTCCTGCTGTTTCCTGGGGTCTCACTGACTGGTGGGACCCGCTGCCTCTGGGCCGTACAGACAAGCCATCGTGGGTGCAGTATTCGATCCTGTAGTGCTGATCTCAGGGCCGGCATGGCAACAGTGCCACGCCGCACGGAGATCTTCAGGGGTACGGCGTGCTGTGGCCATGCCTGCCCTTGGTAAGGGGCGGGAGTTGGCTTTACTATAGCCAATCCCCTGCCCCGTCCCTCTTGATGAGGTCATGGGGTTTGTTGGAGTCGCAGGCCAACTCCCCAAAGCAGGCTTCTCTGGAAGTCATCAGTCAGGAGTCGGCTTACCCCGCAGTCGTCCCTAGGACTCGGCCGTGAGTGGTCAGTCGGCCGTCTTGCCGTCGGCTCCTTAGAAGGTGGCTCTTCGCCCTGGGGTCTTGAGGGGCGCAGCCTGCCCCGATGTATTGAAAGGTTCCGGGGCTCGGGTTGGCCTACCCGTGGCCCATTACTCCGATAGTAGTCCCCAAAGCTGGTGAGGCGCCGCGGACGATTGGCCGAGAAGCCTCAGCAGTTTCTCTTTCCGGGTGCTCAACACATGGTCTTTGATTGACTTCTGCCGGGCCGACTAGAAGGAGTCGGACTCACCCAATTCTGACTCGCACAACATTTGGAACGTCGCGGCGGGATCCAAGTAGCGTGCTAGCTAAGCCTCCAGGTCGCTGTCCGTTCTAGGCCTGTCATCCGATGACACGTGGCTGGGCCATTCTGCCAGCCTACGCGCACGACGGGACAGGCCCATAGGCACGGCCCGCCACTACCGCGCCTCGGCGCCCGAGCGGATCCGTTGCGGCCCCGGAGGACGCTTGGGATTCCCATGGAGTTACTGTGCACAGTAACTTTGTTGTGGAACGTGGGGGTCATGGGGACGTGGGCGCAGTAAATCCCACGACCGCCCCCTTGGCTTCGCAGCCCACGAGGCTATAAGTAGGGGAAAGAGGGGGGCACGCGCGCCCCTCCTTCCCACTACTCCTCGCTCTCCTCCTTCTTACTGCTCCTCGCTCCCCTTCTTCTTCTTCTTCTTCACTCCGCCGCGCGCCCAAGCTCCGACGAACACCGCGGCGATCAGCTCGTGATGAATTCTTCCTCTGCCGCCGCGCCTCCCCCGGTGCGCTCCGGCACTTGGGACGGCTCCTAAGTTCATGACGACCACATCGAATTCCTCCGCAAGACTCGTCGGCTCCCCGGCGAGGATCACGTGCGGGTGCGTCTTGCGCAGAAGGGGGAGATTACCCCCACGCCGCAGGAGGGCGAGCAGGTCATCTTCCGCTCGCACTACTTGCGCGGGTTGGGGCTGTCGGCGAGCGGGTCATCTTCCGCTCGTAGTGCTTGCGCGGGTTGGAGCTGCCGGCGAGCAGTTTCTTCCGATCCTTCCTGGAGTTCTACGGCCTCCAGCCGCACCACCTCACCCCCAAACGGTGGTGCTGCTGTCCGCCTTCGTGGCCTTGTGTGAAGGCTTCCTCGGAGTCCTCCCCACCCTCGAGCTCTGGGGGGAGTTCTTCTTCTCGAAGCTCGGCACCCAGGCTGCAGGCCTGCCGGCTCAATGCGGCGCTTTTATCGCCGTGCGAAGGTTGGGGGCCGACAACCCCTTCCCCACCATCTCGCTAATTAAGTCAGTGAAGATGTGGCAGAGATCGTACTTCTACCTCAGGAGCGTCTCCCCGAGGGGCGACTGGGTCAACCTGCCGGCTTTTGAAGCCGGCCCGCCGGCTGGGAGGCTGCCCAACTGGTCGTACCGGGCCAAGTCGCTGACGCCTGCGGGAGCCGGCGCCGTTGCGCGACTCTGAGTGCTGACGCAATCGAAGGGCTTGACTGGTCTAGACCTGCTGGCTGCCTTCGTGGCGCGCCGAGTTCTCCCGCTCCAAGGTCACCCCCACATGATATGCCAAATGAGCGGGCACCACGACCCGAGTCGGATGTGCACCAAGGACATGCCTCACGAGGAGGTGGCCTACATGGTGAACTACTTCTCGGACAGCAAGCTCCTGGAGGATCGGCGGTTCGGCAAGGAGCCGTACTCCCGCGCCAACCCCCCGCCCGTGGTGAGTTGCCTTTTCTTTCTTTCTTTGGATTGTCTTCTTTCTTGCCGAGTTTGTTTTGACCAGCCGGCTTTGGTCAGAATCCCCCCTCCATCCACTAGCCGGCACCTCGGGGCCGGCCCGCAAGTTCCTTGCCGACCGGGCGGAGAGCGACATCGACAACCCTGACCTGGGGGTGGCGGCTCTGGAGGACAACGCCGAGGGAGGAGGAGGAGCAGCAGGCGGCTCCATGCCTTCAGCCGCTTTCGCCGACTGGCCTGACAACGATGCCGAGGGGGCATTCGCCCCCTGCCATCGGCCAGGAGCCAGCTAGCATGGCGCGGGCTCTTCTGCCGCGCCGGGCGCTCCGGGCGGCAGGAAGAAGCGTAGGGCCGTGCCGACTTTGTTCGGCAGTCGGCCGAAAAAACCCAAGGGTTCGGCCGCGGCGACCCGGTGGGACGAGGCGGCTGCGAAGGCCATCCGCTTCCGTAAGGAAGTGAAGAAGTCGCCGCTGGTCTCCGCGTGAGTATTCTGTCTCAACGCTTTATTCTTTCTTTGTGGCTTTGTCTGAGTCTTTTGCTTGCTCCCCTTGCTTCAGGGCTCCCCTTACTCTTGAGAGGGTCACCGCCACCTCCGTCATGGGGTCAGCGGAGACGTCCGCCACCACCCGGCGGATTGACCCCGCTACTGACCTCCGGGAGGCAACAGAGTGAAATGCGTAGGAGAAGCGCAACGAAGAAGAGGCCGCTCACCTGGCGAAGGCGGAGGCCAATAGGGCGGAGGCCTCCGCCAAGAAGAAACTGGCGGATGCCGAGGCCATCACCGCGACGAAGCGGCATGCTAAGGAAGCCGCGCACCGCCAATCGGCGGTGTTCGTCATCCCGCTGAACTCTGCGCCGCCGCCTCTGGAGTTCATGGGGCAGACTGGGGAAGCCAACGGCGAGAACCCCATCATGGAGAGGGAAGGCGACGACTCCTGTATGCCGGACGTGATCGTTCCGCCGCCGCCTCCGCCGTCGTCTGGGAGCCCGCAAGGCAAACAGCCAGCGGACCCTCTGGTGCTGCCGACCGAAGACGAGGCCGTGGCGAGGCTACTCCTCCAAGTCGGCTCGCCAACGCACCACCGTCTGGAGAAGGCGACTTCGGCACCCCGCCCCTTGGAGGCCGGCACCACCAACTCGGCGATCCCAGACGTCGAAGCGATGAGCACCACACCCATTGGGTGGGTGCGAGGAGGCGGCACAGGGCCGCTGAACCAAGCGCTTCTGGACGTCCAGGCGAAGCTTCGTGCTGAGGGCGACGCTCTCCAGAATTGCACCAAGGCGTACCTGGCATCGCGGGCAGCTGTCCGGGTATGTTTTTTCCTTTGGTCATTGTTTTCTTGTTCCTCTCTATGGGGGCGCGCCAGCGCACCCACTGGGTGTAGTCCCCGAGTTTCGGGCTGGCTGCTGAGCAGGTGGCCCGGAACTCCAATTGATGAACTCTGGGTATTAACTTTTTGTCTGAAACGCTTGTCGCAGGATTACCACAACCTCCGCGTTACTGCCTTCAACCATAACGTTGAAGAGTTGGGCAAGCAGACTGCCGATTTGTCGGAGAGCCGGAGTAAGTCCTTTTTCTTCTTTGCGGGGGCGCGCTGGCGCACCCACGGGCTGTAGTCCCTGAGATTCGGGCCGATTGCTGAGCAGTCGGGCCGGATCTCCCCGGCGACCTTCTTTATTGATGACTTAACACCTTCTTTCTTCCTTCTTTTCAGGAGCCAACGCTGCTCTTCAACAGCAGCTGAGCGAAGCCAACTCCGCATTGCGTGCCAAAGGGGAGGAGTGCAGCAAGCTCGCCACAGAGCGTGACCTGCTGGCCACTCAATTGGCAGAGCAGAGGGAGCTGCTTGTGAAGACGCAGAGGGAGGCGGAAGAGACGGAAACAGCCCTCCTGGCCGAGTTTGCGAGTGAGCGCTCCTCCTAGTCTGACAAGGAGGCGATGCTGGCCTCCGGCTTCCATGAGATTGAAGACATCGTTGATGGTGTGTTTCTTTACTTTCTTCGAGCTGCCGATTATAAGTCGTGCCGACTTCTGGTTTTTGACTTGCTTCTTCGTTTCTTCCGTCTTGGTAGACTTCTTTCCTGGGCACTCACTGGCCGCCATCCAAGCCATCGAGGCTGACCGTGAAGGTCGGAGGGCGGAGGGCGCAGATATTGCCGCTGACGCCCCCGAACCCTTGACGAGCACATCCTGAGCATCGAGGCTCACCTTCGGCCGACTCACCGGATGCTGCGCCGGCTTCAGTGCGTCGGTGCCCAGGCGATTGCCGCCCTGTGGCCGGACATGCAGGCTCCGCGCACCCCCAGCCTGACGGCCGACTGGCTAGAGGTCGCGGCTGGTCGTCTTGAGGCCTGGAAGGGTTCTTCGGCCCGAGCTAGAGCGCGCCGAGCCTTGGAGTTCGTCAAGGCATGGTATCCGGGGCTGGATCTAGACCGGCTGGCCACACTTCGGTTGGAGGCCCAGCCGGAGTTGGCAGCTGCGGAAGATGCCCTCGTCAAGCGTGTTGCAGCGATCGCGGAGTACACCGACACCAGCATCTTTGTCCCCGAGCGGTCTGAAGATGGCGAGGAGGTACCGCCGGAGTGGTTTGGGATGAACCCAGACTACGGCGAAGACTCGGCGGAGGTGATTGGCTCTAGCGTTGAGGAGGAAGGCGAGGCGGAGGACGGAGGCGAGACGGAGGTGCCAGAAGACGGAGCAGACGGCCAGCCTCAGCTCGACCGCGCCTCCAGCAACGAGCCGCGTGCGACCGAGCCGACTGCCGCCGGAGGCGATCAAGCCGAGACTACCCAGCCGGCCGCCCCAACGACTGACGCTGCCGCCTCCTCCGACCCTCCAAATCCGTCTGCTGCTTCCTAAGCTGCCGCCTTATCTTTATTTTATCTGCTTTAGTAGTCTTTGAAGAACTTGTTAATTCGCACAATTCCACCCGCGGGGTGTATTTTGAACTTCTGCTCGAAGATTCGGCCAAGGGCCTATGTTATGTAAATATATTTATCCGAGTTCTATCTTTTCTTGCTCATTGCTCTTTTGTCTTTTTTCCTATGCCGCTTTCTCTTAGTTGCCTGCCTTGCCAATCGGACAGCCGCTCTGCGGACTGCCACTAGATCAAATGCTTGGCTACTTTGGGAAGGCAAGTACTTAGCCGTTTTTAAGAGTTTTTGAGCAAGTTGAATAGAAGGCGGCAATCCGACTACTCGAGAGTCGGTTTGCAAAAAGGCTAGAAGCCATCTTGAACTATGCTTTATGCTTTGAGTCCTTAGCCATTTTTCATGCGAACGCCCATTCTACCTTACTGCTACCCACCGTACAGTCGCTCTGTGAGCTGCGGCTTCTGACAGGAGACGGTTTAGGCGTTTACACACTACTTGTCCGGCTGCAGGAAGCATTTCATAGTGCAAGGCGGCAAGTCCCTGGGCCGACTTGTCGAGCCCGGTGCCAAACGGCATAACAAAGAGTAACATATCTGTAGGCATAATTTTTATCATACAGACAAAAGGGGGCAGTCCCCGAGCTCATCTCGGGGGGCCCGAAGTCTTGGTACTTTAATACAAAAGGTAGCGTGGTACATACTGCATCAACTGTAAAATCTTCGGAGGAGATTTGGATTCCATGGCCGCTCTGTCTCCTTGCCGGAGTCATCCCTCTTGCGTGATCGGGGCTTCTGAGCGTCAATCAGGTAGTAGGAGTCATTGCCCAGTACTTTGCTGATGATGAAAGGGCCTTCCCAAGGCGCCGACAGCTTGTGCTGGCCGGCCGTTCGCTGGATCAGCCGGAGCACAAGGTCGCCTTCTTGGAAAGATCTTGACTTGACCTTCCTGTTGTGGTATCGGCGCAGGCTCTGCTGGTAGATGCTGGACCGGCTGAGTGCCAACAGCCAGCCCTCTTCCAGCAGATCGACGTCGTCTTGTCGTGCTTCTTCTGCTTCCTCCTTAGGGTACATGGTGACTCATGGGGAGTCGAACTCTATGTTCGTTGGGATGACGGCTTTGACACTATAGACGAGGAAGAAAGGCGTGAAGTCGGTTGACTTGTTTGGAGTCATGCGCAGACTCCAGAGGATGGCTGGTAGCTCGTCGAGCCAGCAGCCAGCCGAGCGCTCCAGAGGCTCGATCAGCCAGGGTTTGATGCCAGATAGGATGAGGCCTTTTGCTCGCTCCACCTGGCCGTTTGACTATGGGTGGGTGACGGACGCTAGGTCCAGTCGGATGCCCTGTGTTGCGCAGAAACGGGCCAAGGAGCCTTTGGCAAAGTTTGTGCCGTTGTCGGTGATGATGCTGTGTGGTATGCCATACCGAATTGTGATATCGGAGATGAAAGTTATGGCAGTCGGACCGTTCAGCTTCTTGATTGGCTTTGCTTCTATCCACTTGGTGAACTTGTCCACTGCGACGAGTAAGTGAGTTAAGCCACCTCGTGTTGTCTTGAATGGTCCCACCATGTCTAGACCCCAAACTGCAAAAGGCCAGGCAATGGGGATGGTCTTGAGTGCAGAAGCCGGCTGGTGCGGCTTGGAGCTGAACTTCTGGCACCCTTTGCATTTTGGACCAATTCATTGGCCTCTTCTAAGGCAGTCGGCCAGAAGAAATCATGTCGAAAGGCTTTTGCGACGAGTGCTCTTGAAGCCGCATGGTGGCCGCACTCGCCTTGATGGATGTCTTTGAGAATTGCTTGGCCTTGCTCTGGCTCTACGCAGCGCTGGTAGACACCAGTGACGCTGCGCTTGACCAGCTCTCTGTTGACTATGGTGTAGGCTGCCACCCGGCGTTGTACTTGTCGAGCTGAGGTCTCATCAGTCGGCAGCTCTTTGCTTACCAGGAATTTGAGGATGGGCTGGGCCCATGAGGGTGCTGCTATTTCTTCGACTGCCAGAACTGCGACTTGGACGAGGGCGGTTGGGCTGGGAGGCGGCGGGTTGGAGTCAACAACCGCTTGCTGGGTTAATGAAGTCCCCATGCTTACTGGAGCGGCCCTTGGGTCGAGTTCTGGAGTCTTCGAGTCCGCCGCCGCAGTCCCCGGGCCGGGTACTATGGTCCCTGGGCCGGCCTCGACTGTGCCGGCTTTGGAGTCGTCTGCCAAAATCCCCGTACCGTCTGCCGGGGCTCTGGAGTCGGATCCGACCTCCTCGGGGGGAGCCGGTACAAAGATGGAGTCTGATTCTGGTGAAGGCTTGACAGACGGCTTGAGGAGGCGTTGAAGGGCAACGCCGGATGGTATTGCTTGGTGGGTAGAGTCGATTCGTGCCAAGGCGTCTGCTTGGTCGTTGTCATTTCTTGGCACATGGAGGAATTCACACCCCTCTAAATACGCACTGAGTTGCTGCACGAGGAAACGGTAACTCGCCATGTTTGCATCTTTGGCGTCCCAGTCGCCAGATGACTGTTGGACCACTAAGTTCGAGTCGCCATAACACAAGATCCGGCGAATGCCAAGTTCTTTGGCAAGCCGGAGCCCGTGAATGAGCGCCTCGTACTCGGCGACATTGTTGGAGGCGGCAAAATGGATTTGCAGTGCGTATTTGAGCTTGTCACCTTTAGGAGAGGTGAGGACGATGCCGGCTCCCAAGCCGGTGCGCATCTTGGAGTCGTCGAAATGCATTCGCCAATGGGTGGAGTCAGGCGCTGGAGGTAGGTACTGGGTCTCGGCCTAGTCGACGAGGAAGTCGGCCAGTGCTCGTGACTTGATGGCGGTGCGGGGCTGGTAGTGGATGGTGTAGGGAGCCAGCTCTATGGCCCACTTGGCCACTCGGCCAATAGCATCTCGGCTTCCGATGATCTCGGCAAGTGGGCCGTGCAGACCACAGTGATCGGATGCTCTTGAAAGTACGGCTTCAATTTCTTGGCAGTAAAGTGTATGCCATAGTACATCTTCTAGTAGTGGGGGTAGTTCTGCTTGGAGGTCGACAGTACTTCGCTCAGGTAATATACCGGTCTCTGGACAGGTAGTGCCTTGCCTTCCTACTTGCGTTCCACTACAATGACCGTGCTGACTACCCGGCTAGTGGCGGCGATGTACAGGAGCATGGGTTCCTTGGGAGTTGGAGCTGCCAGGACGGGTGGAGTAGTCAGCATCTTCTTCAACTGGAGAAAAGCTTCATTCGCCTTATGGTTCCACTCAAAAAAAAGTGGTCTTCTTCATGAGTTGGTATAAGGGGAGAGTTTTCTCGCCCAGCCGACTAATGAATCGGCTGATGGACGCCAAGCAGCTGGTGAACTTTTGCACATCCAGCAGTCGGCTGGGTACCTCCATTCTCTCAATGGCCTTGATCTTTATAGGGTTGCATTCTATGCCGCGTTCAGAGACCAGGAAGCCAAGGAGCTGGCCGGCTGGTACTCCGAAGACACACTTCTCGGGGTTGAGCTTGATCTGGAATCGGCACAGGTTCTCAAAGGTCTCCTTGAGGTCTTCCAGCAGTGTTCCACGCTTTTCCGTCTTCACCACTACGTCGTCTACGTAGACGTGGGCGTTCCTGCCGAGCTGCTTGAGGAGGCACTTCTGCATGCAACGCTGAAAGGTGGCGCCGACATTCCTTAAGCCGAACGTCATGGTGAGGTAGCAGAAGGCTCCAAATGGCGTGATGAAGGCGGTCTTCAGTCTGTCAGCCAGGTTCAGCTTGATCTGGTGATATCCTGAGTATGCATCCAAAAAACTCAACAGCTCGCATCCGGCTGTGGAGTCTATCACCTGATCAATTCTCAGTAGAGCAAATGGGTCCTTAGGGCAGGCCTTGTTGAGGCTCGTGTAGTCAATACACATTCGCCACTGCTTGTTCTTCTTTAGTACCAGGACTGGATTTGCTAGTCATTCTGGAAAGAATACTTCCATAATGAAGCCGGCTGCTAGGAGTCGGGCTATCTCTTCTATGACAACTCTTCTCTTCTCTTCTGATAGGCGGCGCAGGGGCTGCCTGGCCGTCTTTGCATCGGATCAGACATGTAACTTGTGCTCGGCGAATTCCGTCGGTACACCTGGCATGTCTTTGGGGGACCATGCGAAGATGTCCCGATTCTCACGGAGGAAATCGACGAGCTCGCCTTCCTATTTGCTGTCGAGGTTCACGCCTACGACAGCGTACCTCTCCGGGTGCTCCAGATCCAAGGGTATCTTCTTTGTCTCTTTGGCCGGCTTGAACGAACCCTTAGCCTCCGACTCCTTTGGGTTGGGCGATACCTCTGGCTACTTGTCGGCCATCGCCAACACTCGCTCAAGGAGCCACTTCTCGGCCACGATCACCAGGGACTCGGCTAGCCGACTGCTCTCAGCCGCACAGGCAGACGACTTCCAGTAGTCGCCGGCTACAGTCAGAATACCCCTGGAACTGGGCATCTTCATTTTGAGGTAGGCGTAGTGGGGGACCGCCATGAACTTGGCCAAGGCGAGTCGGCCGAGTAGCGCATGGTATGGGCTCTCAAGGTCCACCACTTCAAACCAAACCGACTCTCGGCGGAAGTGATCTTTGTCTCCGAAGAGGACGTCCATCAAAATCTTGCCGATTGGTGAGCAGAAAAGCCCAGGAACAATGCCGTGGAACACAGTCCGGCTGTTCTGAAGCTGTCTTTGCTTGATTCCTAACTTCTCCATGGTGTCCTTGTACAGGATATTGATGCTGCTGCCTCCGTCTATCAGAACTCGCGAGAAACGTGCGGCTCGTTTATCCGGAGCAAAGGTGGCGTCCAAGACCAAGGCATAGGAGCCCGGACTCGGCATCACCTCTGGGTGGTCAGCCCTGCTCCAGCCGATGGGCTTCTCGGACCAGTGCATGAACTCTGGCGTCTCTCATGCTACCGCATTCACCTATTGTCGCTGCAGCCGTCTACTGTGTCGATCATTGGCCATACTGGTAAACACCATGTAGGCTTCGTGTTCTTCAGGGTATTCGTCTTGTACTGCACCGACTGGCCTGATAGCCGACTGCTGGGGCGGAGGCGGAGGCGGCTGCCCTGCATGCGGGGGAGGCAGGAGGCCGTCTCCCTTGGCGATCCTGGTGTGCCAGTGGCACTTCCGGGTGGTGTGATTCGACGGCTTTGCGCCGCTATGGAAATTGCAAGGCCCATCCAGAGTCTGCTCGTAGGAGAAGGCCGGCAACCAGTTGGGCTTGCCGCCTTTCGATTGCTTGGGCGGAGGCTGCCCATCCGGCTGCTGGGCTTCGACGGTCGCGACCTGCTGGCTGCTGGAAGCCGGCAGCAGGGCCTTGTGCTTGTGGTCGCCCTGCTGTTGTCGCTGATTGGCATCTCCCCCCGGAGTCCTTGGAGCTTGAGGGGCTACTTTGCCAGTTGTGCTGATTTGAATCTCCGCCTTCTTGGAGGAGTCGGCCGTGGCGTACTTGTCCGCTATGATTAGCAGCTCGTCGAGGATTTCCGGCTCGTCGCAGAGGAGCTTGTGCTTGAGGAGGGTACCTTCTCTGCACCCCGCCGTGAAGTACTCGATGGCCTGCACCTCGTGCACGCCCTCGCAGGAGTTCCGAAGCTTGGCCCAACGCGTGAGGTAATCGCGAGTCGACTCGTCGGGGCCTTGTACGCACAAGGGGAGCTGACGAGGCTTGGGAGGAAGCTTGTATGTGCTAGTGAAGTTGCGGACAAACGCTTCGGTGAAGTCGACCCAGCTGTTGATGTTGCGGGGCTTCAGGCTGTTCAGCCATGTCCGGGGCGTGCCCTGGAGCATGAGCGGAACGTACTTTACGGCGACATTCTTGTTGCCATTTGCTATGCTGACAGCCGTGGAGTAGTCGACTAGCCAGTCTTCCGGCTTCACGGAGCCGGTATACTTGGGCGTGTCTCTTGGGAGCGTGAACCCTCTGGGAAAGGGCTCGTCTCGAATGCGGGGTCCGAAACAAGGCGGACCCAACTCGTCTTCTTCTTCCAGTGCTTGGGATCGGTGAAGTCGGTCGATCCGGTGGCGGGCGTCATTCTCTCCGACTCCCTCTCGGCGGCCATGGCGATCGCCGAGAGTCAGATGGTCAACAGGCGGCAGGGAGACTCGCCTCTCCTTGCGAGGGGGAGGGGGCGGAAAGTCGTCCCGTCGTTCCACTGCTCTCGAGCGGCCATCTCGGTCGCGCTCTATGGTAATGTGAGTCCGACTCTGGCTGACAGCCGGATCCTTGTCTATTCTTCCTCGGGCGCCGCCAGTCGGCATCTGAGACGTCGCGCCTTGGTCTCGGTGAAGGTCGTCGTTTTGCCGCTGCGAAGCCTCCGTGTGGCAGCCGGCCTTGTTCTCCACGGTAGTCGCGTCGAGGAGCCGCTGGACTCGCTCCATCATCAGGTGGCGTTCTTCGCCCTCGAAATTGTCCAGCTCGTCCACCGCTGCCTGGGCGGCTCGGATGTTCTCCGCTGGTGTAGCATACACAGGGTGGCCGGCCCCAAACAGATTGGCGATGGCTATGTCGCGCTGCTGGACCGCGCCAAGGCGGCTGGGCCCTGCCGGGGCTGGCGAGCCGCCAACGGCGCGATCCATCTCCCGCTGGTAGGCTTCTGACAAGCGTCTCATGCTGGCCAGCTTCTTCGCGCCTTCGACGAGCTGAAGGCGGCGCGCCTCCAACGTCTCTGCGTCAGCGTCTTCTGGAATGGGCGCAATTAGGTCTTGTAGCGCCGCGCTGAGTGAGTCGTGCGCTCCTCCGCTGGGGAGCTCGTCATGACTGATGATGAGCAACTCGGTGACGGTGCTTCCATCGCTCTCCGCGCGAGGGACAGGTTTGTCGTAGACCACCACATTAGTGGGGAACGCGTCGAGCGACGCGGTGTCGGAGTCCACCAGCATCGGGTCGGTGGAGCCTATAGACTCCAAGTCTACGACAGGCTCACCGGAAACGTGGGGTTGATCGAGGAGGCCCGTGAGGAGGCTCTCGAAGCTGCCCGTGCCTGCGTTGGATGGAGGTTCGTCGGAGAGGCGAACCTCGACGACAAGTTCGGCCAGACAGCTGGCTGCGAAGGTGATCTCAACGCCGCGCAGCGCGTCGGCGCAAACTCCGTATGGCAAGCCTGGCTGGCTGCGCTCGCCAGGGAGGAAAAGGGTTCCCGTCCAGAATAGGTCTCCGTACGGCGGTGCACCATGCCCCACGGTGGGCGCCAAATGTCGGTGGTTTGGTGCGACATATGCCAAAGGATGGCTTATCATGGTGGGGGCGAGTAGAATGTCGCCGGTGCCTGGAAACAGGATGAGGCGAAGACATGCACACCGGCGAATCTTACCCAGCTTCAGCGCTCTCCGGGGAGATAATACCCCTACTACTGCTCTGCGGGGTCTCCGCATGATCACTATGGCAAAGTGCTTACACGATCGCTCCTTGAGCTGTTTCCTGGAGGTAGGAGAGGGCAGGGCTAGCTCTCTCCCTCCTATATGATATGGTCTAGAGCTAATGGGTTCCAACCCTTTGCATGGGTGCCCTGGGGGGTTTATATAGGCCTACCCCAAGGGGTACTATGGTAATCCGGCTGGACGCGGGCCCAGCCGTTAGCGCCTCTGTCCTCCGTCTTCTCCGCCGACTGGTGGGCCCCGTCGACTGGCCTGGTACGGAGCCGACAGGCTGCGTCCGCCGCGGGCGGGTCTTGCTGGCTGTTGATTACTGTAGCCGCGCTTCTGATGACGCAGGCTTGATCAGGGGGTCGTGGCAACAGCCCCGCCGCCTGGTGGGCGATCACTATTGCCACTCTCCATCACATCTTGATTAATGGCACGTGGGCCCCGGGGGAGGGTTCGGCCGACTCCCCGGGGCTGGCTCCAATGGGTCTGACTGGTGGTCCTTCTTCCGTTTCCTGGGGTCTCACTGACTGGTGGGACCCGCTGCCTCTGGGCTGTACAGACAAGCCGTCGTTGGTGCAGGATTCGATCCTGTAGTGCTGATGTCAGGGCCGGCATGGCAACAGTGCCACGCCGCACGGAGATCTTCCGGGGTATGGCGTGCTGCGGCCATGCCTGCCCTTGGTAAGGGGCGGGAGTGGGCTTTACTGTAGCCACTCCCGTGCCCCGTCCCTCTTGATGAGGTCATGGGGTTTGTTGGAGTCGCAGGCCGACTCCCCAAAGCCGGCTTCTCTGGAAGTCGTCAGTCAGGAGTCGGCTTACCCCGCAGTCGTCCCTAGGACTCGGCCATGAGTGGTCAGTCGGCCGTCTTGCCGTCGGCTCCTTAGAAGGCCTTGGGGTCTTGAGGGGCGCAGCCTGCCCCGATGTCTTGAAAGGTTCTAGGGCTCGGGTTGGCCTACCCATGGCCCATTACTCCGACATGCAGCCCACTGATGAAGGCCCAATAGAGAAGCCCATAATTAACTGGAAGGGAGGCTCTCACATGAATCCGGCCCAGGTACATGCTCATGGTCCCCTCAACATAAATAAGTAAATAAATAAATAAATAAATAAAGCTAAATGCTCATGCACTAGTTCTTTGGGAAAATAGGTAGCCCAGTATTTCTTTTTGAAGAATACGCAAGCTAGGCCTATTTGTTTTTTTCAAATTACTGGACTGCAAATCTTTCCAGACGAGGAGGGATGCATTCCAGCCTGGCTTAAGAGTATGGTCAATGTCTGTTAAAAGTAATATCAAAAAGGGGTTAAAATTTCCAAAAAAAATTATAGCAAATGGGATATAAGTTTTTTTTTTGTTTTTGTTCTTCACTGATATCTTATACATATTTCATTGGATTTAACATGACATAGTACTAATTTATTTTTAAATTTGTTTTAGTATGGCTATTAATTTTTGGATTAAGAATATTTCGTTCCCCAGCAAAAATTTGCGATTTTTTTCAAAATTTCCCACATATTTAGTTAATTTTTTGACCCTGGTACTGACCAAAAAATGGCCAGCAATTCTAAAAATGGAAAACGGGTTGTAATAAATTCCATATGAATTAGAAAATGAGTAAAAATTATAAAAATAATAGCAAATGGGCTGTACACGCCACAGATTTCGAGGCTGACTTGTTTACGCAAGGCTTTGTTAGTGAACACACGATTCTAGCAGCAGTGACTGTTGGATGTCCATCCAACAACCGACGTGCTTCTTCAATCTCTAATCTTCCTGCTCCTGCCGCCTAAACTAGCACCGGCGGGACTGCCTGCTCCCTCCTCTTGTGGCCCGCTATGATGCCGCGCAGGCTTCCCCGGCCCACACTACTCCCTCCGCTGGCCTGGCCGCACACAATCAACTGCCTCCTTATTACGCGAAAAAATGATTCCTCCCACTGACATCTGGGGCGCACCGGTTGGGAGGCTGACCTATGGGCCTACTAAGTTGACGCGTACGTAGGGCTTGTCAACTTAGTCAACAAACGATTCTAGCAGCAGTAATCGTTGGATTTGAATCGAACGGTCCTGCTGCTTCTTCAATCGCTGCTCTTCTTGCACCAGCCGCCCAAACCAGCGCCGGGGAGACCGCCTGCTCCTGCCTTCAGTGGGCGGCTGTGCTGCCGTTGAGGCCTCATCGCCCCCTACTACTCCCACTGCTAGCCAGGCCCTGCGGCGCACACCGCAGTCGAACCAGTGAACCCTCGTACTCCTCTCCGCGTGGGCATCCACTGCCGCGTCTTCCCCGGCTCCGCGTCGTCCCCTTCCTAGGCCTCGCCGTCGTCCACCGCCTTGGTGCTCTCGGCGCGGCATGGTCAACGTGGTCAACGACATTCCATCGGAAGAGTGCTGTACATGGAGAGGTTGACAGCTGGGTCCATGGCCACAGCCCAGTTTTTTTGTGATTTGCCAAGTAAGTCGCTTTGTCAGGCCTGTTGGGCTGCAAATCTTTCAAGATGAGGAGAGCTTTCATTCGGCTGGCCGGGAAAATGGCCCATCAGTAATGAGAAATGGGATGTACGTTTTTAAAACACATCAAACCGGCAATTAGTTTCAAATATCTTTTTTTCATTTCGAGATTACATTTATGTTTAAAATCAGTTTGAATGTGAGTCGAAATTTCGGGATTAAAAACAGTTCGGACCGCACCGAAATATGCAAAATTTCATATAATTTTTTAACCGTGGCCACAATATGGGCTGTAATACTAACAAAAAGAATATGGGCTCCAAAAAAACCTTAATAATTAGCAAATGGGCTGTAAATTATTAGAAATAATGGTAGATGGGTTGTATGTTGTTTTTCACAGATTTGAGGCTTTCCTAAAAAAAGTTTGACGCACAAGCAGTGACTGTTTGATGGCCATCCAACGGCCGTCGTGCTTCTTCAATCTCTGCTCTTCCTGCTCCAGCCGCTCAAACAAGCGCTGGCGGGACTGCCTGCTCCCTCCTCCCTGCGGCCGGCTCTGCTGCCGCACAGGCCTCACCGCCCCATCGTACTCCCATCGCTAGCCTATCCATCCCTCTACTCACCCACACCTGTTGTTATTCTCCAACGACGGCAGACAAACCAGTAAACTCTCGTACAGTCGTACTCCCCTCCGCGTGGGAAACAACTATCGAGTCTTCCCTGCCTCCGTGTCGTTCCCTTCCTAGGCCTTGTCGTCGTCCATCGCCCTGGTGCTCTCGGCATGGCCTGGTCAACATGGTCAACGACCAACATGCATCTGAAGTGGACTGTACGTGGAGAGGCCGACAGCTGGGTCCACGGCCGCACGCAAGGAAATGCCTCCTTATTACGCACAAAATAATGATTCCTCCACCTGACATCAGGGACCCACCGAAAGGGCCTCTGTATTTCGCGAAAAAATATTACCATCGCTGACAGCTCGGACCCACCAGCTATATCTTTGCACGCAAGGAAGTGCCTCCCTATTATGCACAAAAAAAAGAATACTCCCCCTGTTAGCTGGGACCCAGTATAGTGGCAGGCTGACTTGTGGGCCTACTAAGTTGATGGGCACGGAGGGCTTTGTCAACTTAGTCAATATGCATGATTCTAGCTCCAGTGACCATACGATGTCCATCCAACGGCCGTAGTGCTTCTTCAACCTCTGGTCTTCTTGCTCCAGCCGCCCAAACCAGCGCCGGTCGTGCCTCGTGCTCCGGCCTCCCGTGGCCGGCTGCGATGTGGCGGAGGCCTCACCGCCCCCTACTACTCCCACCGCTGGCCAGGCCATCCCTCTACTCACCCACACTCCCTGTTATTCTGCGGCAACGGCAGCCTCACACCGTAGCAAACCAGTGAACCCTCGTACTCCTCTATGCATGGGCATCCACTGCCGCGTCTTCCCCGGCTCCGTGTCATCCCCTTCCTAGGCCTCGCCATCGTCCACCGCCCTGGTGCTCTCGGCCCGGCGTGGTCAACATGGTCAAGGAACGGCTTCCATCGGACGTGGACTGTATGTGGAGAGGCTGATAGCTGGGTCCATGGCCGCAGCAAGGAAGTGCCTCCTTATTACGTGCAAAATAATTATTCCTCCACCTGACAGCGGGGACCCACTGGACAGGCCACCGTATTTCGCGAAAAAAACGTTTCCCCCCTGACTGTTGGGACCCACCAGCTACATCTTCGCACGCAAGGAAGTGCCTGACAGTCGGGACCCACCTGGTCAAAGCGTACGTAGCGTTGTCATTCTGATCGCGAACATGTACGTATATATATACTGGTGGATGTAGAGGCGTGCACGTGTCGTAGTAGAGGCGCGCACGTAGCATGTACACGTATGTACAACGGCCAGGGTGCAAGAAAGAAAATACGGCCACGTATGTGTACATACGGGCGGGGTCTCGAACGCCTACTCGCGCATACGTACGGCCAGGGCTCGTGTACATGGCTGGGTCGGAATGGAGAAACAGCGTCTTCATCGTGTTCATGGGGAGGCAATGCAATGCGTCGTGTTCATGGGGAGGTAACGGAATGCGTCGTGTTCATAGGGAGGCAACGGAATGCGTCGTGTTCATCAGGAGGCAACAGAACGCGTGGGAGTCAACCGGCTGGGTCGGAACGGAATGTGTGGTCGTGTTCATTGGGAGGGCTTGGACGGAACAGGCGATGGAAACGAGGCCTGGCGTACCGCAGAACGGAGGAAACGGCCTTGTGTTCGACCGGCTACGTTCGAAATAGGATCATGTTCATCGGGAGGGGTCTGGCGTACCGCAAAACGGAGGAAACGGACCTCCTACGGTCGAAACGGGGTCCTGCTGATCGAGAGGGGTGTGGCGTACCGTAAAACGAACGAAACGGACCTCCTACGGTCGAAACGGGGGTCCTTATGATTGGGAGGGGTGTGGCGTACCGCAAAACGGACGAAACGGACCTCCTACGGTCGAAACGGGGGTCCTGTCCATCGAGAGGGGTGTGGCGTACCGCAAAACAGGACTCCACGGGATACTGTTCATCTCCACCGTCGACCTCCTCCAGCCTCCACGGGCTACCATCGACCTCCTCCAGCCTCCATGGGCTCCTGTTTATCCAGCCTCCACCGCGCGCTACTCCACCGGCTACTGTTCAACCACCCCTCCACCGTTTACTGTTCATCCAGCCCTCCACACCACGTGGTCCTGTTCAACCACCCCTCCCCGGGCACCCCTCCACCGTCTACTGTTCATCCAGCCATCCACACCACGGGGTCCTGTTCATCCAGAGGCAATGCCACCGCTCACTATTCATCCAACCCCCCTGCAACACTCACTGTTCATCCAATCGATCGGCTAAGTTAGCAGCAGTAGCGAAGGAATCGCTCGATCGGGTTCAGTTATTAGCCATCGATCGATCGCTCAGGTTCAGTAACGCGTAGCCTGTAGTACAATCGCTCGGGTTCAGTTAGAGCCCAACGCCTCGCACGAGTTCAGTTAGAGCCAACGCCTCGCACACACGCGCGTACGTGTACAAGAGAAACGCGCATCGCTCAGCCCCTGACCTTCCACCGTAACCCGGAACTCCCCGGAATTTTCCTCCCCCTCGCTTCTACCACGGTTTTTTCTGTCATGGACGGCCCAAAGAATGTCATGCAGCTGCGTCTCCGGCCCTCCCAAGACGAAAAGCCCATTTTCTATCATGATTTTTTGTCATAGAAGTAGGAACCCACCACATCTATGATGATACCGGGTTTTGTCACAATTATCGTCATAGAAGTGTCATATGTATGATAGGAAAAAAATTCGTTTGACCCAAAATGTCATAGATGTGTCTTTTTTTGTAGTGCATGTCCGATCATCATGTGAGATGGAGTAGTTTTCAATGGTGAACATCACTATATTGATCATATCTTCTATATGATTCACGTTCGACCTTTCGGTCTTAGTGTTCCGAGGCCATATCTGCATATGCTAGGCTCGTCAAGTTTAAACCGAGTATTCTGTTTGTGCAAAACTGGCTTGCACCCGTTGTAGATGGACATAGAGCTTATCACACCCGATCATCACGTGGTGTCTCGGGACGACGAACTTTGGCAATGCTGCATACTCAGGGAGAACACTTTTATCTTGAAATTTAGTGAGAGATTATCTTATAATGCTACCGTCAAACTAAGCAAAATACGATGTATAAAAGATAAACATCACATGCAATCATAATATGTGACATGATACGGCCATCATCATCTTGTGTCTTTGATCTTCATCTCCAAAGCATCGTCATGATCTCCATCGTCACCGGCATGACACCATGATCTCCATCATCTTGATCTATATCATTGTGTTGTCACATGGTCGTCTCACCAACTATTGCTCTTGCAACTATTGCTATCGCATAGTGATAAAGTAAAGCAATTATTTGGCGCTTGCACCTTACACAATAGAAAGACAACCATAAGCCTTTTGCCAGTTGCCGATAACTTCAACAAAACATGATCATCTCATACAACAACTTATATCTCATCACGTCTTGACCATATCACATCACAACATGCCCTGCAAAAACAAGTTAGACGTCCTCTACTTTGTTGTTGCAAGTTTTACGTGGCTGCTACGGGCTGAGCAAGAACCGTTCTTACCTATGCATTAAAACCACAACAATAGTTCGTCAAGTTAGTGTTGTTTTAACCTTCTCAAGGACCGGGCGTAGCCACACTCGGTTCAACTAAAGTTGGAGAAACTGACACCCGCCGGCCACCTATGTGCAAAGCACGTCGGTAGAACCAGTCTCGCGTAAGCGTACGCGTAATGTCGGTCCAGGCCGCTTCATCCAACAATACCACCGAACCAAAGTATGACATGCTGGTAAGCAGTATGACTTGTATCGCCCACAACCCACTTGTGTTCTACTCATGCATATAACATCTACAAATAAAACCTGGCTCGGATGCCACTGTTGGAGAACGTAGTAATTTCAAAAAAAAATCCTATGCACACAAAGGATCATGGTGATGCGTAGCAACGAGAGGGGAGAGTGTGTCCACGTACCCTCGTAGACCGAAAGCGGAAGCGTTAGTACAACGCGGTTGATGTAGTCGTACGTCTTCACGATCCGACCGATCCAAGTACCGAACGTACGGCACCTCCGAGTTCAGCACATGTTCAGCTCGATGGCGTCCCACGAACTCCGATCCAGCAGAGCTTCGAGGGAGAGTTCCGTTAGCATGACAACCTGATGACAGTGATGATGATGCTAACGATGTAGGGCTTCGCCTAAGCACCTCTACGATATGATCGAGGTGGATTATGGTGGAGGGGGGCACCGCAAACGGCTGGGAGAGATCAACAGATCAACTTGTGTGTCTAGAGGTGCCCCCTGCCCCCGTATATAAAGGAGGGAGGGAGAGGCCGATCCTAGAGGGGGGCGCGCCAAGTGTGGGGAGTCCTACTAGGACTCCCAAGTCCTAGTAGGATTCTCCTTTCCTTTCCAGAGTAGGAGAGAAGTAAAGAGGGGGAGAGGGAAAAGGAAAAGGGGGCTACACCCCT
Organism: Triticum aestivum; assembly: GCF_018294505.1. Taxonomy (NCBI): domain Eukaryota; kingdom Viridiplantae; phylum Streptophyta; class Magnoliopsida; order Poales; family Poaceae; genus Triticum; species Triticum aestivum. The sequence continues at coordinate 641,390,702 of NC_057800.1, forward strand.
TGTCCAATTCGGACCAGAGGGGGGGGCGCGCCTCCTTCCTTTTGGCCTCTCTCCTCTATTCTCGTATGGTCCAATAAGGCCCAATACTTCTCCCGGTGAATTCCCGTAACTCCCCGGTACTCCGAAAATACCCGAATCACTCGGAACATTTCCGATGTCCGAATATAGTCATCCAATATATCGATCTTTA